>NW_006160057.1:2255225-2274545 GCF_000334495.1 Tupaia belangeri chinensis
GCCCCGGGAACGGCAGCTGGCGCTTTCGGTCTGCCCCACAAGAGGTTAATCTGTTGGTGTTGCTGTTTCTTTGTGGCTTCCCCGGGACTCGGTATCCTCGGCTTTGCAAACTTGCCCTTTTCCCAGCCGCTTTCCAGGAGGCTGCGGAGACGAAGAGGAGCGGAAAGTTGGAAACCAGCGAGCATCGCAGGACGGTCCCTTCGGCCTCAGAGCAGTGCAGTTTGGGAGGCAGAAGATGAGGAGAAGGAGGGTTTTTCAGGCTGGGAGAAAACTTGACGAGGAAGCCAAGTTGTGATTTGCTTAGGCTTCCACCTGATTGATCGGCTTCAAAGCCAGTGGGGTCTCAGCCTTCCACTGCTTTGCGATGGCCTTTTGTTTGTCTGGGGCGGGGAGGAGGAGGGAGGATAATGAATAATGACTTTGCTTGGACCCCTCCCCTTTTAAAGACTCGCTGCCGCGTTTAGGCCCCAGGGAGCAGTGTCTTTTCAGGCCCTAAGTTCTCCCTCCACCTGGTCTCTGGTCATTTTCTCTCTCCAAGTTAGTAGCGCCCCAAATCTGAGGCAGGCCCTGTAGAGCAGAATTGGGGGTCTAGGAATCGCTCCCTATCACCTCTTGGGTGGCTCAGACCTCCCACAATTACCCACTTAAAACGCGTGCACATACATACACACACACACACACTTATGTGCACTCACCCCTCTATGCAGAGCAGAAATTAGTGCTGTAGAAGTGAAGGGGGTGAGGTTCTGAGAGCTCTTCAAGATTTGAGTCAAAAGGTGATTTTCTATTTATGAGGCCAGCGAGTTTAAGCAGTTCAGTCCCAGGGCAGTAATGTCAAAAAGCATTTGGATGACGACCAAGTGGAATAAATATCTTGTAAAATGGCATGTTTAATAGTAAAAATAGATTAATGGAGCCGTCAGGAGGTTGAATGGGACTAACGGAGAGGTTTGATTTCAGTTTAAAGGGACCGTTACAGAAAGCTGTACACACAACTTCTTCTAAGGCCATGGGGGAAGAAATCCACAAGTCAGGTTGAAATACGTTACTGACAGTAATGGGGCCTGTGCTGTGTAGACATACTGCTGTCGAAGTGCTGGCCTCCTTGACTGGTCTCAGTGTTCTCAGGCCTTTCCTTCTGGCCAGGTTTGAAGTCAGCTAAAGATCCAGCTGATGATAACAGGTGGCTCTTAAGATCCTGGACGCCCAAGTTCTAAAGCAAATCTGCAATGTAAACTAATCCTCCTTTCAAGGGAAAAGAATCAAAGCGCCAGTTATTTGTGGGCATTGGGGGAAAAAAAGGTATCCCTGTGACGGAAATGCAGTGTGTTTTCTTAAGGCAGTTTTTAAAGTTTACCTATGGATTCCATGAGAAAGAGGGGCTATGATCCACTCCCAGCCTCTGCCAGGCAGGGTGATGGGCGCCATGTGCCCGGGGTACATAGGGTGACCTCAAGACTCGAACCTGGGATTTCTCCACATGTTTGAGTGTGGCTGAGGGTTGTGTTGCAGCTATACCACTGTGGCGGGGCGGGCCAGGATGCAGTGTATCTTCCCATGCCAAACAGTGACCCCACCCCGAGTATCTTATCCGTATCAGGACCGTGCGACGCGGAGTGACGCAATGCACTTAGCAAAGAGAAAATGACAATGTTTGATAACCACTGCCAGGCAGGATACTGCGTATTTCACGTGCTCTATCGTTTAATTCTCACCATAGCCTATGAGCTAAGTACTATTATTAACCCCAGTTTGTGGTGGAGGAAACCAAGGCTCAGAGAGGTGAAGAAACCCAGCACAGAACCAAAAAGCCAGCTTAGTGCTCTAAGCCAGACCTGAGCGATAGCCTTGAAACGCCACTGTAACAGCTCCCAGATGTGGGAAGTCAAGTTAGAATGGAAAAGGGTTCAGGTATAGGCGGCAAAGAAGACGCAACAGCCAGTGCCTTGGAGAGTCACGAGGAACTCAGGAATTTACCGGGATTTCATTCCTTGATTCATTTATTTAGCAACTCTGTGTGTATTGATTTATTTGTTCGACTACTCCGACATTCATTACCTTAATAAAAGCTCACAGTCACTAAGCACTTTTATATGCCAGAGGCCTCTGAGTACTCATGATAAGACCATTTTGTCTTCATCTCAACTCTCCAGTAACTACTCTCATTCTCTCCTTTTTAGAGACGAGGAAGCACAGGCCCAGAGAGGTTAGCTAACTTCCGCAGGACCATAGGGCTAGTAAGTAGAGTACCAGCCCCCAGGACAGGTGTACGCCACTGCCACCGTGTAGCACAGTGGATCAGACTTTATGGAGATCCTGGTGGCATCCCACCTCTCAGGAGTCTGAGCAGAGCTGCAGGAAAACATTCATTAGGCCCAATTAAGCAGGAGTAAATAAATGCTATGTCATCGAGAGAGGTCACTGTGTGGAAGCTCAGGAAGGGTACGATCTGCTCTGAAGGTGTCCAGGAGACTCCTGCAAGGGTAGCTTCTGAGCTGACTCCAAATGAGAGGAAACACTGTCCGGGTGTAGACAGATACTGCCTTCAGCTGTGAGCAACAGCAGTCTGGACCACCAGTGACCGAACCTGGTGGGGACCTACTCGTGTCACACAACCATGGGCAAAGCCATCAGGAACTTCTACTCTGCACTGCCGCGGATTCCTTCTCCTCTGCCGTCCTTACAGTGTACACGTCTGGCCTTAGGTTTATCATTTCGTGGTAGGAAGGGGACTGCTATGTCTCCACGCCTCCTGTCTGCATTCCAGGAAAGAGAAAAAAGGATGGGTGAGGTGCAGAGAAAGAGCTTTTACCAGGTCAGCTCGTGGTATGGTGGTTAAGGCAGCTGGAGCCCACACGGCTGACAGTGCGGTTTGAGCCCAGGACCCAGCAGCTTGGGAAAACCTCGGGCATGTGTACATGTGTGTCCCAAGTCCTGAAAGAAAAGAGAAAAGGAGAAGGGATTCCAGTGTGACGATTCCCAATGAGGTGGGGGGGAAGCTTTATCAGTTTCTCTCTCAAACAAGTGCACATGCCCTCTGGCAAAAATTTTTTTAAGAAGAGTTTGTACAGGGAACCAGCATTTAGCGTAATGGCTATGTCGCTGGACTCCCACATAGTTGACCGCGGTTCGCGTCCCAGACCCAGTGGCTTAAAACTCACGCCGGGCGCGTGTGCGTGTGTGCCCAAGATCCCGAGAGGAGAATGGAGGAGAAGGGATTGCGGCCTGACCATCCCCTCTGGGGGGTGATTTCTCACTTTCTGTCTCTATGTCTCTCTGTCTGTCTGGTGAGCGCACACGCCCTATAGCAAAAACCTCTCTCAAAAAAAAAAAAAAAAAAAGAGCTTGTACCTAGAATGGCCTTAGTGACTTATTTAGGAAGGGACACTCCTCCAGGCGTTCTGTCCTTACATCATCGGCCAGAGCTGTGCCGTGTGGTGTTCCAAACATGCCAGGGAGGGGCAATCAAATATTTTTAGGTAGGCATATTGCTGCCGTGGACAAATCGTGGTTCAGTCTATAAGGCAGAAGTGAATGGAAGACTGGATGTTCAACAGTGAGCGGTACCCACTTCCAGCTGGGTCAGTGACACGGAGTTATTGAGGGGAGAGCTGGTTACCTCCTGGGAATAGTTGACTAAACAGCAAGTTATTTGTGGGTTCTCGTCGCCAGGACGCGAAAGAAAATCTCCCCATTACCCCTCACTTTAGCAAGTAGGGTGCGCGCTGCAGAGATGAGAAAGGGGGGGGAAGATATCCTGGTGAAGTAAAGCCATGTCCTGTGCCGTGTGTGTCCTGGGGAAGTGGAGGAGGAGTCAGGGAAGGTCGTGCAAGGCGACGATGCCCAATGTGGGTGGATGTAAAGAAGGCTCGCCTTAATCTGTAAGTGCTAGGGAGCCATGGCAGGTCTCTGAGGAGCGACTACTCTGAGTGTTTGGAAGTATGACTGAGACAGCTGTGTTAGCTGAGTTAGCTCCTTTGGAGAGGAATCACCCCTGTTAGGGTCCCTGGGCCCCCTGTGAGAGAGAAGGAGCGTGCAGTTGAGAAGGGGAGGGGAGGTTATGAACGAGCATCCCTGGCCTTATGCAGACCCATGAGCTGGGTTCTTTTTTGAAATAAAATGAATTCTGGAAAGTTGCAGACCAAGGGACAAGTTTTGTCGTGGGGAGGAAAAAAGAAGTCCACGTGCAACAGAGAAGTGAGGGATAATGGGGAGATTTTCTTTTGGGTCCTGCGACGAGAACCCACGATTAATCTGCTATTTAGGCAGCTATTACCAGGAGGTAACCCGCTCTCCTTTCTCAATACTCCATGTAACTGAAAAGAGCCGGAAAAGGGTATCCTCTACATGCCTTTTTCCTTGAACTTGGGGACGCCTGGGTCCCGCTGCAGTTCCATCCCTCGCCAGCAGAGTAACTTTGGCCATGGCCTTCACCTTCACTGTAAACCAAGGACGAGATACCAGAGGGCCTCAGAGGCCTTCCCACCTTTCGATTCCGGATCCTGGATTCCTCCAGCCAGGACTGGCAGCTCTAATGTCTTGGATCAATTTGTCAACCCTGTCACTTCAGGCTGTTCCTTACCTCTCTGAACCTCGGGCTCTTCATCTCTAAAATGGAGCTCATTCTAGTAGCCGCTGCGTGGGTCCTTGGGAGGCTAAGAAGAAATGTATTAGAGGGCTTAGCGCAGCACCTAACATGTGACTGGTACTCAGGAAATCCTCGCCACCATCGTCATCAGCACTGCCACCACCTCTAGGATATGGCTTTGTTGTATCCTTAAGGTGCCGAGTGATTAACACGTGTGGCCTTTGTCATGGAGTCCAAGACCATGTCCCCATCTCAGTGCCACTCTCCCCCCACCCCCCTTCATACACCCAGGCACGTGTTTTGTGGGAAGTCTGAGCAACTATTGAAATGGAAAGCTGCTTCCAGAATGTCACAGTGAGGCCCTGGCGCTGTGTCACGGTCAAATACAGACAGTGCGGTTCTGGGACGACGCTTGGCTGTGCACACCCCTTTGTAGACAATGAGGTGACATCATATTTAGTATTGACAAGGTAGTTTCATTTTTAACAGGGGGGAAAAATCCCTCCTGTTTCCCCTCCCCAACCCTTCTCTATGGCCCCCACCCTGCACTGAACAGGTTGTGATTTTAAGAACATCCACCCACAATCTGTTTCCTGTTCTTGTACTTGTAGTCATGCATTTCAGAGGGGTTGATTGGCAGTGACGTGTGTGTGTGTGTGTGTGTGTGTGTGTGTGTGTGTGTAACAGACCCCAAGGAGAAAAGCAGTCCTAATAACAGCATATCTGTCTCCTCCCAAACTTTAACAGAGTAGAGAACACCAGGGCCAGAACCCCTTCTCTGGCTGACAGCTCTCTTTACCACCTGGTGGACCATATACCTGTAAAAACCCACAATGCACCCCTCTCTTCTTCCTCTTTCTCCCTCCTCCCCTCCCCCTAAAACTAGAAACACTTAGCAGAGATTAAATCTTGTTACACCACGTTTCACCACAATCACATTTAACACATAGCAGTCTGCCGGGAATGAAATTCCTGTGCTACTGATTCTTGGGGGATCAACATTACAGAGTGTGACCCAGGCATGCACCTTGGTGGAAGAAGTTAGTAGGATAGTTTAGGGGTGCGCAGGCCTGGTTGGGGAGGGGAGAGTGGGAAGTCCAAGTTGGGTTTATCTTGCAGAAGGAAACCAGCAAACTCCTGGGATCCATTCACTCTGTGGTTCTGGGTGGGGAATAAATTTGTGTATCCCTGGAGCCTTAGAGAGAGGCCAGAATGAGTTAGCTCCTTTGGAGAGGAATCACCCCTGTTAGGGTCCCTGGGCCCCCTGTGAGAGAGAAGGAGCGTGCAGTTGAGAAGGGGAGGGGAGGTTATGAACGAGCATCCCTGGGCTACAGGTTCTCTTCGGCCTGCTCGGATGCCTGCAGCTGCAGCTGCTGGGCTCCAACATCTGCCGAAAACCAAGGCGGGACCAGAAGTCTGAATTAGGGAGGAGGTAGCAGCACGCATGCACGCACGCATGGGCGGTGCAGAGGTGACGGTTTAAACCAGCGTTGCAGAAAGACTTGTGAAAAACACTCCTCAGAGTACTCGACATTGGTGCCCCTGCAGCCATCCCACCCCCCACAGCCTTGTCCACTCAGCCTGGTGAGACTGAACAGATACAAGGCTCCCTACACACCCAGATGCTCAAGGTTCCCTGCACACCCAGATGCACAAGGCTCCCTACACACCCAGGTGCACAAGGCTCTCTACACACCCAGATGCACACAAGCGCAGTCTTTACCATCTTAGAAGAAGCGGCGTCCCACAGTCACATAGCTGCTGTGTGCCAGGCACCCTGCTCAACGCTCTCCCTTTGCCGTGCCATTTCGGCTGAGCAAGAGGAGTGCATTGAGAGAAGTGGTGGAATCTCACATTAACGATGATGTCGCCGTTACGTCACTGGGCTCCCACACGGCCGACCACTGTTGTTCAAGTTCCAGACCCAGATGGCTTGAAAATCACACTGGGTGCGCATGCGTGTGCCCAAGATCCTGAGAGGAGAATGGTGAAGGGATTGCAATGTGTCAACGGGGGTGATTTCTTGCTTTCCCCCTCACTGTCTCTGTTTCTCTCTCTCTTTCTCACCATCTCTGTATCTGTCTCTCTCTCTCTCTCTCTCTGGTGAGCACACATGCCCTAAGGCAAAAACCTCTAAAGATACATAAATAAATAAAGATAGAAACCAAGAATGGTCCTGTGGCCTAGTGATTATGGGAGCCAGATCCCACATGGCCCATCTCCCTTAAGCACTCCCCATACCTCATGGTTCAAGTCCCAGCCCCAGCAGCTTGAAAAGCATGCCAGGCACATGTGTGTTTGTATGTATATCTCAAATCTCAATGGGATGGAGAAAAGCAGAGGGAGAAAAGGATTGCAGTGTGATGTCCCCCATTTGGAAGTGCTTTCTCCTGCTGTCTCTCCGTCATGAGCACATGTAGACTCTGGCAATTTTTTTTTTTTTAAAGCAGGAGAAGGAAAAAATAAAAATAATAAAAATTAATAATAAAAAAAAGAACCAAAGCTCAGGGAGATTAAGTTCATGCTCAGCCTCACAGAGAGAAGGTATCAGAGTCAAGGTTGGAACTCAGGTTAGCCTGAGTCCAGGTCTGGTGGAAGTGTGTGAGTCTTCTGGAACTCAGCCCCCTATCAGCCTATAGGAGTGGGAGCAGGAATAGTTTTAGACTGTGCTTCAGGACAAGGTGATCGCTTTTCTGGTAAAGGGTCATGGAGCTGTGTGTGTTAAAGTCTAGCAAGACAGAGAAGAATTGTAAATCCATACCTTTTAGCTATAGTTTCCCCAAAGCCACCCTAAAAAAAAAATTTTTTTTTAAAAGTCCTTTTGAAAGCTTTTATCACACTTTAACACAACATTCTTGGGTATGGAGCTCTGTACCTTTCCCACCCTCTCCTCGCAGGGTCTGCAGAGAAGGAAGCCCAGCAGGCTGGAAGCTGCAAAGTTGGAGCCTGAGGAGAGTCTGGGTGCTCCTTTCAGGATGCTGAACAACCTCACCAGCCAATGGGGGAAGGGGGCGGAGGGAGCAGGCATGGAGAGGGTGGAGAATGGCTGTGTTGCTGTTTTTATACAATAAAAGAGGATCATTGTAATTGGGAGCCTTTGAATCATAACACGTCTGCCTATGGCTGTCTCCAGCTGCAGAGCCATTTAGTTAAATAGCACACAGAAAACTCCTTTCAACTGATATTACATTCCCGCTGTTCTGAAAATATGAGACTAAGCTGAATGGCTCTCGCGACAAAGCCATCTCAGGCTCCCCCGGCCCCTGGGTGTACCCAGAGCCCCAAGAATCTCCATGGCCTGTGGAGGGGGACATTTAGAAATGATGCCAATTACACTGCACCCCGGTCTTCTTGGACCCAGCGTATTTAAGACAGTTGCACGCAGCCTGGTCAGGGCCAGATATCGAGCCAAATTGTTTCTGGGGGGTGGTGGCCAGGATGGAGTAGGGAGAGGCTAAATCCCAGCTGGCACAGAAAGGGGTGGGGTGTGCTTTGAGTTGGTTTTAGTTTTGTTTTAGTTTTTGTTTTGTAGAGGGGAGGTGGCATGATATGGGGGGGTATGGATTGACAGACAGAAGCTAGCCAAGAAATATAGGGGAAGGAATGGGTCCGGGCGGGAGTGGGCTGAAGTGCAGGCGCTCTCCTCACATCTCACAGACAGCTCTGCAGTTCATTCTCTAGAACTGCCTGGTAGAATTTCCTTCAGAGGAACTTCGTGCTACAGAATCGATTGTGAGCGCACCGCGAACTTCTGCCAGAGAGGAGTCCTCCAGGAGAGCTTGATGCCTCCATGTTGTTTCCAAGAATGAGGACTCTTGGGCGCACAGAGCCACCGAATGGAAACCAGTTTGGTCACTTGGGAGTTAGTGGTAGACATTTCAAAGACTGAGGACTGAACTGGACTCTGGAACGAGACAGGGCTTGACTTTGGCACTTCTAGAAACGAGTTCTAGGAACCAGCAGATGGCGTAATGGGTACGTCACTGGACTCCACATAGTTGACTGCGATTTGAGTCCCAGACTCTATGGCTTAAAACTCACACCAGGTGCATGTGTCCTAAGGGATGCTGGGACATGGTTATCCCATTTAACATACCAGGAAAGACCAAGCAGGGATTCCTTGTGCAATGGTTCAAGAAGCCAGGCAATGCCATGGACATTGAGACGCTGGGCACGGGCCCCTCTCCACCTGCTGCACATCCCACATGGGCGGATTCACGTACTGAGAGGTCTTTGCGTCTAGCTCCTCTGACCTAGACAGGGCTCTGGAGGTTCACCCTGGGTATCGCGTATTAGGACTTCAGTCTTTCCTGTTGCCAAGCAGCATCCCTTGGTGTGGATATGCCACATGTTGTCCTCTCACCAGCTGACGGGCCTTGGGTTGTTTCCACTCCTAACTGAGAGTCGGGGCCCCGTTCGGTGGTGCTGCTGTGGAGGTCCGTGTACACGTGTACTCTGTGTAGACATGTGTTTTCATTTCCCTTGGGTAGATACCTAGGGGTAGAATTACTGGGTCTGCAATAACTCTGTGTTTACCTTTTGAAGAAACTGCCACACTGGTCTCTGATGGAGCAGCACCATGATCCCTTCCCACCCACAGAATCCCAGAGTTCTGATTTCTCCACATCTACGCCACCCTGGTAGTGTCATTAGCCCCATTTTACAGGGATGGAAACTGAGGCACAGGGAAAGGAGGGCCACATAGCCAGAGAGTGGAGAAGCAGGAATCACATACCTATCTGGCCACTCTACCCAGGGCAGAGACTAGAGTAAGGAAACTGAAGTACCCAATGTGCACCATTTAAGGTGGTGCCTACTCTCAGGCTCATACAGGTGCAGGCTCAGCACCTGAGAGGGAGAACTGCCTTAACTATGGCTTCCTAGGTGCCTCATTGGCTGCTTACCTCACCCTTATCCCAGCCCTACCACTACTGGGCTTCTGTGAGGTACTGTGCTTGGTGCTGAGGGCAGAGGGTGGGTGCAAAGATGACTATGACACCGCCCCTTCCTGGAGATACCCTTGGTCTGACCAGAGAAATGGAGCATTTACAGCCCCACATGATTAACCTGGCAGGACTTGCAGAGGCCAAGTCATCGCTTAGGGCTGCCATGAGGGTTATGGGAGATAATGCCTGTGAGGTAGTTAGCACAGAGCCAGGCACCTGGGCAGTGCTCTAGGAATGCTGGCTGGTGTTGTCACTGGCCCATCTATGAGGCCGCTTCCGAGTCACAGGTGCTGGGCCTGCATCTGTGACTGGAAGCCCCACCTTCACCCCATGTAGGCAGGCGTCATCACCCAGTGACCAGGAAAAGGACTGGGATGAAGGACACTAAATAGGCAGGCTCTCCTCAGACCTGCTGACCGGACCAGGTGCCGTGGTCCCAGACTCAGAACCCAACACTGGGGTTCCCTGCTGAGCTGTGGGTGCTGTGTCTGGTGCTGTCATCTCTAAAGCCGGAGTACTTCCGAAATATGAGGAAATAGCTGCTGAACGACACTTGGAGGGGCCAAGGTGAGCAGAGACAAGATGGCCTTGGATCCTGTCTGTTCAATGGACAAGCCCAACAGGGCTTCAATGGTTTTCCCCAACAGGGAGTCAGGGCTCTGTTCATTGGTGGCCTGGTTTTGTAGCCAGATCAACCTGCTGGTCTTATAGGGTTCAGGGCAGGGGGCACCATTGGTTCGTGGTAGAAGAGTTAGTTAATCAACTTAGAGATGTCTGGATGAAGAAGAGAGATCAGTTATTAAAATGATAGAAACGATGGGAGTCCTCTTGTTCAAGTTTGGTAGAAGGCTATATAGATTCTGTGCATGGCTTAAGTGAAGTCACATCTCTTAACAAGCTCAGGAGGCCCTGACTCAGAGACGGCTTCCTGCTCTAGAAATACTTGCTCTCTCCCCTAAGAGGCTGCTTGCACCATGGAATTAATCCATTAGACATTTTAACTCATGGATTTTGATCTGTTTGCAGATCTGCCTTCCTGAAAAGTCTTGAGCTACCCTCTACCCCAAGGGGGTATTCCTTTTTGTCTGTGTGTTCCCAGCCCCAGAACCAAAGGCATTCTGACCCCCTGTGGCTGCCCCCCCAACACTGTGCACACAGCCGCTGGCACTCCCTGAGTGTGGACCATTTGTGTTGTAGGGTCACCCTGTGGGTCGGAAGACTGTGAGACTACTGGCGCCATGATGAGACCTTGAGCTTGCTCAACTCCGCGGCTTTATGCATTGATTCCCACAACTCAACTCCCCATCCCCACCACCCAAGCACCTAGCCTTGAGTGAGTGGTTGCTCAATAAATAGCTGTTGAATTGATCAATAGAATGGAATAAAAGGGAGTCTGCACATGCGCTGTGTGTGTTGAAATAGGAGGGTGACGTCATGCTGAGCCTAACTGCACAAAGTAAATAGAAACTCTATCAGGGTTGATTTTTTGCTGTTGTCGTTGTTGTTTTGCATCTTTCCTTTCTCTTTTAATGAAAGGGAAGGAGAAAATTTTATCAGAAGGAATTCATGCTGTGTTATCTGTTGCCTAACTCTCCCTTTCTCAACTCTGTGACATGCAGTTCTAAAACACCAAATCTGTTCATGTTTCATGAACCTAAATACCTCCCTTGGTCACTGGTTGTCCCGGGACCACAAAACCATATGCTTTCTGGGGCTTTGAAGGTAGCATAAGAGCGAAGAGCCCAGTGTAGAATGGTAGGAAGTGCTGAGGTCACAGAAGAAAGTCTATGCCTATCTAAAGGTGGTCACAGTCTTTACGTGGGCTTGCCAATTGGCTCGGCCATTCTCATCCTAGCACCAGACTGCCATTTAGTAACTCTGGCCCATAGGATGAAGTCCACACCCCTAACCCTGGCATGGTGGCCCTTGGAGAACTGACCTCAAGAACTGACCTCTCCTACCATATTTGCTCCTTGCATGATTGATCTCTTCTGCCATGTGCCCCAAAATTCAACCATACCAGACTGACTTCTGAACCCCAAACATGCCATCCTCTCTCTCCTTTCATCTTTCTCCCCAGAAAGACTCATTCCCCCATCATCAAAACCTACTTATTCCTGCTCTGGAGATACTTGCTATCTCGCCTAAGAGGCTGCTTTGCACCATGGAATTAACCCATTAGATATTTTAGCTCATGGGTTTTGATCTGTTTGCAGATCTGCCTTCCTGAAAAGTCTTGAGCTACCCTCTACCCCAAGGGGGGTATTCCTTTTTGTCTGTGTGTTCCCAGCCCCAGAGAAGGGCTGGCCCACTCTGCTGGTGCAAATGTTTATCTGCAGAGTCACTGGATGCTGATAGGAATGAGTCAGTGGCTTTTTCACCTTTAACCTAAGTCTGGGCTCCTGGATTAGCACAGCTGCTGAATGAGCTGCTGCTCACTGCTGCCGCTGGTGGCAGATCCTTACCAGAGTCTGGAAGGACAGTCATGGGACCATTTTGAAACAGGAAGCAGTTAAAGCAGCTTCCACTCAGGCAAGCTTTGTCCCAGGTTCAGGCTCTTGACCAATTGGCCACACTGGCCTGCCTGGCTCAGCCACATTGGCTTTTCTGGGCTGGGGCCTCCAGTTCCAGCCTGGACCCACCTCCTCCCTTCAGTCGCCGTTCTGAGCACCACCCCCGCGCAGGAGAGCCACAGCACAGTTGTCCCTGTAAGGTCTTCCTGCCACTTTCACCGTTAAGCTTTTTAATTTTGTTTTGGACATAGGCTGAACTTAAGAGCAAACTCTACTGTAAAGGTGGTGGGAAGAAAGGAAACGAACGTACTGAAAGCTGTGTGCAGCGTTGACCAGCACGTTGACTGTGCCGTACCTTGTTTTGTGTTACTCAATTCACACCCGCCCGACTTGGTAGAAAATTTCTCTCTCTCTCTCTCTTCCTTTCTTTCTTTCAGCTTTTTGCTATAGGGCAGTGTACTTGCTGAACAGAGACAGGAAGAGAGAGAGAACGTGAGAAAGTACCCCTCAAGGGGATGGCCGTGCTACAGTCCCTTCCCTCCATTCTTCTCTTGGGATTTTGGGCATGCACACACATGCACCTGGTGTGTTTTCAAGGCACAGGTCCAGGACCCGAACTGCACCATCAGCCATGTGGGGTCCAGTGCCTTAACCACCATACCACCTACTGCCACTTTCACCATAGGCTGAACTTGAGAGCAAACTCTACTGTAGAAACTTTTATATCCATTTTATATATGAAGAGAGGGAGGCTTTTAGGAATTCATTTGCCCGGGTTTCACAGTAAATGGCAGAGCTGAGATGTTGAGACGAGTCTGAGTGAAATAAGGGCTCACATTCCTGCCACATCCTCATGCGAGGCTGTCCTATAGGGGACACTAAGATTCCATGTTAAATTCTCAGTATGTAGGACACAGAGACACTGGCCCCATCTTCCCCTCCAGAGTTTAGTATTTTGTTTATGAAAAATTGGACTTGAATTAGTAACTAATTAGGGGCATCTTTTTCCTTCTGTTTTTGAAGGCGCATGTTGGCAGTAATACAATTTCTCATTGTCAAGGCGCTTGTCTACTACAGTTTTGTCATCAATTTCTCCCCCTCTGGAGAAGGAAGAAGAGAGAGGGCCCAATTTACTAAATCTTAAAATCTTACTGGACCATCTTGCATAATAGGAAAGTTGTCTTATCAGAATTCTAATAGTGTGTGTGTGTGTGTTTCAGCAACAAAGAATAACAAGCCTGTGACAAGGTGCATGAGACCTCTAGGCTAGTCACTGGGTGAGGTGTATGAGAAGTCAGATTAGGCTCAGGTTTGATGCAGTGACAGATAAACCCTGATATCCTAGCAACTTCACAAAGCAAAGTGCATTTCTTACTCTCCTGAAGTCCACTGAAGGATACCAGTTCTCCCATGTAGCTTTCTTCCATGCTGTGACCAACCTGAAGCCACATCATTTGAAACAGCCAGTTTTTAGGCTGTTGGAACAGAGGGAAAGGAAATAAAAGAGACATATACACTGTTAAGGTGTCTTTCTGCTCACAAGCCTCCCCTCCTCCAGCTTGGGGAGCCTGGAAAATGTCGGGGAGCATGTGAAGCACGTGGTGATAGTACCTGTTTCTTCCCAGTGAAGCCCCAAGTTGGCAAGGCAGCTGCAGCAGACCTGGTCCCTTCTGCCTTGTTTCCTTCTCTGTCCCGTGAAGCAGCCAGAGGTCCCTTCTGCCTCGAACAGGCCCCTGCTCCTTCACAGTCGGGATACAGGCCCACACAATGTACGGTAGCAAAATCCAGACCAGACCAAATTTCAGACACTTAGTCCAGTGTCATTTTTGCTCTAGGACAGCACCCAGTTGTCCCTTGCAATGGGATGTATCAGATGAGTCGTCTTGGTGATTCGAGAGGCCACCAAATACACATACACACCTTTGTATAGCACGTGTATCTCTCTTACATTTTGTAGAGTACCATTGTGATTTGGTTTTACATTGAGCATCCAGTCTGGCATAGAGAAAATGAACATTTAATGAGCACCTAATTACTGCCAAGAACTAACGATCTGAGCATAATAATAGCGATAGTAGTGCTAGCGTCACCAGGAGGATTCAATGTGCCCAGATGATTCTCAACTACACGGATTAATCTGTATACTCCACCCAACTGCCCGAGGAGGTTGGTCCTGTTGCTGTCTTCCTGATTGTCTCCATGGAATAAATAAGGAAACTGAGGCTGGGAGGGTCGAGAAACACGGTTAGAAAAGAGTAGAGCCAAGCAGGTCTTGCTAATTCTAAACCCAGCATGTATGAGATTGGGAATAGATTGGCGGGTACAGAAAAGGCTAAGGATCAAATACCAGGCCTGAGAGTTTTTTGTGTATTCGGCTACACCAATACATTCTGGAGCGCGTCAGAAGGGCTGGGGATGCTGGTCACTGTTTTTCCATACAGGAAATATCCCAGCTCCAACTGTGTCCTGGGATCCAAGCCTCCAAGTAGGGGCACTCCAGTGGGGAATGAGCTGAAGGTGGCACTAGGCTTGTTTCTTGCTGGAGGAAGTTTCTAGACTTTTTTTTGTTTTTTGTTTGTTTGTTTGTTTGTTTGTTTTATATCCTTGGAAGGTAACTTAAATACCTGGATCCCAGCATCTTGGCCTGGGAAAGGTTTTATGTTTGAATTTTGGCTCTGAAAGCATTGCCTGGTGCAGTTGCTTAGAAATAAGGACCTTCTTCAACCGATTCTGTGATTCACTAGCCAAGTATTTGTTAGTTACCAGCTTTGCACCAGTTCCTGGGAACAGTTAGCCAACCAACATCTAAGGCAATGTTTAAGATCACCTAGTCCCACTTCCCTGGAGTTACTATTTTTTACGTAAAAACATGTTCTAAGTGTATCTGTTTCATGAGTGAGCGAGACAGAGATATCTGCAGCAGGGTCTCAGCGTTACAATCCAGCTCCTGCACCCTGAGCACATGCCTGCTGGGGTGCTCAGGGCAGGCTCCAGCTGCGAACTAGTGACCTTCCTACTAGTGGATTGGCCTCACGAAGCATCACACTTGATGGATGTGCACCCTTCAGGCCTTCCCTTACCAGCAACTAGAGTTGTACAGGAAAGGAAATTGAGACTCTCACTAGGTTGTCAGCAGTTCAAGAACCCATGTAAAAGCTGGCTCTGGGCCAGCACAGTGGCGCAGTGGTCACAATGCCGAAGTCATGGGAAGGTGCTGGGTTTGCATCCTGAGGTCTCCCTCTGCATGCGGGATGAGCGTGTGCCTGCCCATGACCCAGGCTGGGATGGTGGTAGATCATGGTGTGAAGACCCTTTTGGGGGAGGTCTGTGTGTGTGTGTCTCTCATGAAAGAAATAAACTTAAAAATAATATTTAAACTTAAAAATATTATTTTTTAATTCACTCTGCAACAACTAACTGGATCAATGATACAAAAAGTATTCTTCCTTCTGTTTCTTTCCTTCTTTTTATTTATTTATTATTATTTTTTTTTGAAAGAGCTTTCTCCCATAGGGCATGTGCGCTTGCAATCTCGTCCTTTCTTGATACAGTAAAGCGTGTTCATAGGCCTAGGAGTAGCAGATGGAGAAATGGTCACATTGCTGGACTCCCACGTAGTCAACTGTGGTTTGAGTCCTGGACCCAGCAACTTAAAACTCACACCTGTCATGGGAACCAGCAGTTAGCGTAATGGCTATGTCACTGGACTCCCATGTAGTCGACTGTGGTTCGCATCCCGAACCCGGTGGCTTAAAACTCACGCCGGGCGAGTGTGCGTGCATGCCCAAGATCCCGAGAGGAGAATGGAGGAGAAGGGATTGTGGCGTGACCATCCCCCCTGGGGGGTGATTTCTCGCTTTCTGTCTCTATGTCTCTCTCTGTCTGTCTGGCGAGCACACGCGCCCTATAGCGAAAACCTCTCCAAAAAAAAAAAAACCTCACACCTGGTGTGTGTGCGTGCGTGCGTGCCCAGGATCCCAAGAAGAAAATGAAGGAGAAGGGATCGCAGCATGGTCATCCCCCTGGGGGGTGATTGCTCACTTTCTGTCTCTCTGTAACTCTCTGTCTCTCCAGCAAGAGAGACACACCCTATAGCAAAAATCTCTAAGAAGAAAAAAAAAAAGGCCAACCAGTAACATGGTGGTTGAGGCAGCTAGATCCTACATGGACAACTAAACGGTTCAAATCCCAGACTTTGTAGCTTGAGGTGCATGAACAACTCCAAACACATATGTTTGTGTGCCTAAAATCCCCGAAGGAGGAAGAATGGAGATGGGGTTATGGCATGACTATCCCCCATGAGGGGGTGCTTCCTCTCTATCTCTCTCTCTCTGTCTCTCACTCTGGCAAGTGCACAAACCCTCTGGCAATTTTTTTTTTAAAAAAACCTAGAGTTCAGGATATGATGTTTTCTCACCTTAGACCTGCACTTCTGAGTCTATGCCTGTTCGTTGGTCATTTTCACCTCCTGCAGTGACCAGGGCAGGAGTGAGACGAGCTTCTGTCTGGACCTGGCTCTGAGGGTGAGGAGGTGGGTGATGCAGCACAGATGGGAATATTGCAGAGTTAGACGAGGACCAGCAGTGTACCTGGACGAGAAGCCTGTGCTTGCAGCTTGCGTTTCACAATGTCCTTATCTTGTTTGTTTTTCAGTATCGGCATTTCATGCTAAGCTCTCTGCCAAAGCTTGTCATTTACCACTTTGGGAGAAGAGAGAGGTGGAGGTGGGAAGATAAAGATCCAGGGAAGTAGTCTGTGAAGTGTTGTTTTGGTGGCCCAGCTGTGGTGGCATGAGTGAGGTGCTGCTACAGGAGGCTAGGGCCACAAGGGAGGCCCAGTCAGAACCTGGGCCCGCCTGGACAGGCCGAACATGGTGGCAGAGGATCATGACAGTGAGACCCGTCAAAAATGCCTCTTTCTCTCTTTCTCATTGAAAGAAAAAAAAAAAAAAGAGCAACAACAAAACAACATAAAAGGACCAGCAGATGGCATAATGGTGACATTTCTGGACTCCCATGTAGTCAACCGTGGTTTGAGTCCTGGACCCAGCGGCTTAAAACTCACACTGGGCTCATGTTTATGCGTGGCCAAAATCTCAAGAGGAGGCTGGAGGAGAAGGGATTGCGGAATGGCCATGCCCCTTACGGGAGTGATTTCTTATTTTCTTTCTCTCTGTCTCTCTTTGTCTCTCTGTTGAGAGTGCATGCACCCTATAGCAAAAATCTCTCCCTAAAAAAAAAATGTTTTGGGGAACTTCACCCTTTTTAGCTAATCATTTAACTTTTGGAATTTGGTTCCCAGAAAATAATCCTGTGGCATGACTGTCCCCACGGAGTAGGGGATTTGTTTTCGGTCCTCAGCGCTGGTAGTTCCAGCTAGGAAGTCCGCAGGCCTGGGTCTCCAACTGAGAAGCTATGGCCAGGAGGCCTGGCTGGCCCCTGGCGTGTAGGTAACTTCTTTGTTCTGTGTTCTGTGACAGTCCTGCCCACCTCCCCTGCAGCACCCCATCTTTGCTTGCAGGGACACCCCAATTTACTTCTGAGAAAAGAAAGAAATGCTGTCTGGCTACTCCCAGCTCATTGGGTACAGCTGTCTGTCTGTCCTGCAGTTCAGATGGCCCTGAGGACAGAAGACACCAGTCACCACTGCGTCCCTTTCCTCCCAGCCCATCCCAGCCCGCCATTTCACCTGCCCGGGGTTCACCTAGCAGCCGTAGCCAGTGCCTTAGGGGCCTCTGGCCTTCCCGCTCTGTTAGGCACCACCAGGGGAAGCTGGTATCTGCATCCTGGCCAGCATGGCAGAGTCCCCAGCCATAGTGACCACCCCGTGTGCAGAGGGGCCGAGCCAGGCAGTCCTGATGGGCCCACACTAACTCTTATCTGGGACACAAGTGGTTAGAGACTTGGCACGGGACACAAGTGATTAGAGACTGGCACACCCACACCCGCGGTTTGTCCTGGCACCTGATGAAACACCCCTGCACCATGGTGTCCTATTGGTAACCCTAAATGCCGGGTGACAGCAAGGACTTGAGTTAATTATGAGAATAGTTAGTGGTCATTTAAAATCTAAGTCTGTTCCCAAGGGAGAGAGGGAGAGAGGGAGAGGATGAGGAAGGGGAAAGAGGAGGAGAGGGCAGGGAAGGGAGGGAGAGGGAGGATACCAGAGCAAAAGAACAAAGAACATCTTCCCCCCTGCAAAACTATGTGGGGGGCTTGGCCCAAGGGGCGTGAAAACAAAACCAAACCTACGGCGGGATTTCTGCTTGTGTAGACAGGTGCACACACAGGGCTCTCGGCAATGAAGAGGCTCCAGTTTTGCAGCGTGTTGCAGTTTGTTCAAAATAACAACCCATGAAAAATGTCCTAATTCTAGGTTTGCAGGAGAGACTATTTATTGCCAATTACCTCCTTCATTAAGAGCATCTGTAATAAAATTCGCAGGGCATATTGGGCAAATTATCATTTTTAGTAAAATAATTACTTAAGTAAACCTATTCCTGCACATATCCCATAATAACCCTCTTCGTGAAATGGAGTTTTGTCCCTTGGGATTTGACAGCTGTCGTCATGAACAGGATGTGACACGGGACTCGTATTTGAGGACTCTGGGGGGGGGAGGGGACGGGGAGGGTGTTTCTATATCAGCAGAGAAATGAGGAGACTAAGGAAGCAGACGTGTTCCGTGGCTCCCCCGCCACCATTCGCACGTTTGAAGGAAGATGGCTGCCCGTTCCGGGCAGTCTTTGTCTTTTGGTTTGGATGAGCTGACGTGGAACTTTCCTACTCTTCTGGAATAAACATGTGGCCAAGAGACATTCCGTCACAGGCGGTGGGGGCAGGAGACCTGGGGCCACCCAGCTCAGCCACCGTCTTCTGCTGACTTGGAGCAGGTCGTTCACCCCGTCGCTGGCCTCGGTTTCCCCGCTTGTAAAGTGGAAGTGAGCTACTACTCTCCACAATCTGCCCGGTCTGATCTGCCCTGCCATCCCAGGGGGGCAGGATTGCTGCAGGTAGGGCTGCCCATCACAGGCCTGTGCTGTCCTGGCTCCCCCCAGCAGACTGTTGACTCAGGCCTTTCTGGAAGCCTCTTAGAGAGGAGCTGGCCTCCCACTCACATTGCCCCCAAACGCTGTGACGATTCCTTGGGAAGCCCACGTGGTGTTGAGCAAGCAGGCTGCTCCGAGCGGCTCCTGCGATCCAATTCCAGCAAGGAGATCCCAGCTTAAGGAATCTGCAACTGATTTACAGGGAAGCTTCCAGAAAGGGAAAGA
>NW_006160057.1:2274871-2279504 GCF_000334495.1 Tupaia belangeri chinensis
CTGGGGGTGGGGCAGGAGTGGGCTGGCAGGTTCTGTGCTGGAAAAGTTAATGGGTCATGTCATGGGGGGGTGGGCAAGCCCCTGCCTGCCCTCCCTGCCCCCCCTCTGGAATGCGGTGTTTATTTACTGCTCTGCAATCCTTGTTTCTCTGGGGAAGTCACTTTTTCCAGCGCTGGAGGAGGCAGGCTGTCTCCCAAGAACCCCCCTTGCCCCCTCATTAGAGCTCTTGGGGTCCAGAAGGTGGCAACAGGAGATGCTTCTAGAAAAGAGGAAGAAGTAGGGTTAAAGGTGGTGTTGGGGACACCCAGGTGTCTGCCTGGATGGGAACACCGGCTCTGAACTTCCTTTCCTGTTCTGGGCCTGGAAAAGAATGAGGGCTCTAGGGCCAAAGCAGGCAAGCAAAAGCAACCAGAGTCACCCTCCCTCTTCCACCCGTCCCTAGCAAGCAACGTCAAAATGACACCCACAGTAGAGATGCCAGCGTGGAGGTTAGTGGGTGGTGTGAGCCAGACATGGAGGGTAGCCGTCTGGCATCTTCTGGTTAGACTGTGCTGCTGGCTCTAGGCCCCTCGGCCTCTGCAGCCTGTGTCCTACCACAGACTTCTGCTGGAGTACTTGTCTTGCTCCTTTTGGACATTAGGTCTCACTGCTGTCACCTCTGCAGAGAGTGCCTTCTTGAAAGTGACCTCTGCTCCCTGTCCGCCTAGACCAGGATTTCTCCATCTTGGTGCATGTGACCTGGATAATTCCTCAGGAGGGGACTGTCCTGTGCCTGGCAGGATACTTAGCAGCACCCCTGACCTCTACTTACTAGAGCAATAGCAGCATCCCTCCAGTGTGACAACCCAGTGCCACAGCGGAACATGTCTCCAGATGTTGCCAGATGTCTCCTGGGAGTGGTAAAACTGCCCCGTCCTCCTCCCCCCTAAGCCACACCCTCTGTTTTGTTGTCCTGCTGCCCTCTTCACTCTCTTAATGATCTTGTTTTTTTACCCTTGATCCCAGTAGGGCTCCACCCTGGCAGCTGGTGACACTCACCTGAGAAGCTTTTAAAAGTCCCAGTACCAGGCCCCACCCAGATAATTAAATCGGAATCTCTGGAGTCTGGATTCTCTTTTTAAAAGCTTCCCAGGTTAGTGTGGGGGTAGGCTGGTTGAGGCTCCCTGCTCTCTCCCTCTGGAGGATAAGCCACCTGGGGGAGGGGACAGGCTTGGCCCCAGTCACGTTGTCATCCGTACCTAGACCAGGGTCTGGCAGGTAAACTGAGTGAACAAATGCTCTGAGAAACCCTGTCATCCCTGGTAGGTGTTTTTTGTAGGGATTCTTTCATTTTCATCATTTATTCATTCAACAACCACTCGCTCAGTGTTTGTTAGGTGCCTGCTATAATGCTAAATGCTGTAAAACTCAGTCCCTGTCCTTTCTAGGAGCCTCCAGTCTCCTGGGAGGCAAAAATGCAGATGCACAGGGTGACCTCTTGAATGGGATAAAGAGACGTAGAGAGGTCATCGAGCCAATTCTTCCTAAAAAGGCACCAGAAAGGAGCCAAGTGTCTGGGGGAGATGTTTCACTTACAGCTTCACAACTCCGCACAGCAGGTGTGGCTTCCGTTTCCCAGCTGAGGACACTAAGGTTCCCGGGAGGTCACCTAACTTCCTCAGGGTCTCCTGCCCGTCAGGGGCCCAGCCTGGATTCAAAGAATCCAGAAGCTCGCTTTCTTTCCAGCATATCCTGCTGCACCGAGAACTGATGCTAGATTCCGGCATGTGCTTGTGGATTCCCTTGTGTACACAGTGGAGGTCTGTGGCTTCAATCTGCATGTAGGAAAAATCTGGCTTCAGTCCCCACCCGGCTGTAGACTCTGTGCATTTCTTGACCCCAGGAAGTTATTCTGAAGTCTCTTCATTTTATCCTCTTTCATTCTGTGAAATCAAGAATTAGACTGTCTTGGGACCAACGGATGGCATAATGTTTACATCACTGGACTCCCAGAGTCCTGGACCTGGTGGCTTAAAACTCATGCTGGGCGCATGTGCTTGCATGCCCCAAATCACAAGAGAACAATGGAGGAGAAGGGATTGTGGCATGACCATCCCCCAAGGGGGTGATTTCTCACTTCCTATCTCTCTTTCTCTGTCTCTCCATCAAGCACATGTGCACTACAGCAAAAATCTCTCTCTACAAAAAAAAAAAAAAAAAAATTAGGCTGTCTCAGTAGTGTTTCCCTAGAAGCAGACCCCAAGGCAGAGACTCAGGTGCAAATACAGCCATGTGCCATATAATGACGTTTACGTCAATGACAGATGCACATATGACAGTGGTCCCATGAGATTATAATAGCCTAGGTGTGTAGTAGGCCATGCTGTCTAGGTTTGCGTAAGGACACATGACGTTTGCACAGTGACGAGGTCACCTAGCCACACTCCTCTCAGATCTTCCCATCATTCCGCAGTGCCTGGCTGTAGTGTATCAGGGAAGTGAAGGACACTCTGCTGGGGAAGCCAGGGACAGAGACTGGAGAGAGGAGTAGGCAGCCAGGAAATGAAGCCTCGTTAATCAGGGTACAGAGGCACCGGGGGACAACTGGAGTTCAGCCCCCCTGGGGAGCTCTGGGCACTGCCCACCTACATGCTGAGACAGGTATGGTACTTTCCCCCAGCTCCCACCATGCACTGCTGCAGGGCAGCTCCTCAAGGGGCCTAATTGTCCTACACTTCAGGCAGGAAGTAAAGTGGGTGCTGGAAAACCGAAGGAACCCCCCCAAGCAGTGAAATTCAGGGGCCGCAGAGGGCAGTGAAGCACATGTGCCCTGACATGGGGAGGGCAGAGGATATCAGCCCCACCCCGGCTTCATCTGCTACGGACTCAAAGGAATGCTTCACAAGGATTGTGTGTTTTTTTGTTTGTTTATTTGGTTTTATGGTCAGACCCACGTAGGAAGCACATGCTATCTGTAGAGCCCCTTGCTCAGTTGAGAGGTTTGAAATAGCAAATATACATGGTTGCCATTTTTTTTAGAGAGAGATTTTTGCTATAGGGCATGTGCGCTTGCCGGAGAGACAGCAAGAGACAGAGAGACACGAAGCAAGAAGTCACCCCATAGTGGGATGGCCATACCACAATCCCTTCTCCATTCTCCTCTCAGGATTTTGCGCATGCATGCACCTGTGCCCGGTGTGTTTCATGCCACCTGGTCCAAGGTTCGAATCGCAGTGGGCCATGTGGGATCCCAGCACCTTAGCCACCGTGCTACCTGCTGGTCCCAAACATAGTCCTTCAGGAGCTGACAGCCACGGGCAGGTACCCAGGGCACTCCCTGTGAGAGCATCAGCCCTCTGCAAGTTGATACTGCCGTGTCTGAGTCCCAGCTCCGGGTCCAGTGTTCTCGGTTATGTGTTGCATCTCATCACGGCCTCATCTCTTATCATTTCTCTCCTCTGCCCCATCCCCGAGGTCTCTGCTCAAGGATTTTTGAACCACTTGCAGCTCCTGAAGAAACTCCCCACTCTCTTTTTGCTGGACCTTGGCACATCCCAGTCCCTCTCCCTTGTTGCCAGAACAACACCCCATCTTTTTTGAGTCAGGTTAATAACACCTCTTTGAAAGCCATTTCTGACAACCACATCGCTCCCTAGCTCCAGGTGCCCTTGGCCTCCGTGAAGTTCCCTGTTCTTATTCCTATCAAAGCAGTCATCACACTCGATCGTAATGGCCTCCCCTTGTCTTTGCAAGCTTTGGGGAAGTCAAAGAGGAATATGTCATCTTACCGGGCATAAAGCTAGGCCTGAGTGTGAAAGTGAGACCTGAATCTGAAACTCCGCTACTTCCTAAATGTGGACCTTGGATTAGACTTGGCGTCTCAGTTTCCCCGTCTGTAGAAATGTGTACGGCACATTGATGGGCACAGTAAGCGGGCTAGCCCTACAGGGGTGTCTACGCAACAGAGAAAGCTCGTGAACACTACCTAGAACACAGTCGGTACAGGCATCTGAAGGCGGGTGCCCTCAGGAGAAAGATGGCACACACGAATGTGGAAGTGAGGACTTAGGGAAGGCATTGTCTGAAGAGAATCAGGCAAGATTAAACTGAGCCACTGGGAGATGGGGTGGCACCGGAGAGACAGCAAGAGACAGCTGAAACTCCTGCCTTCCCTAGGCTCGAGGACAGGTGGCTGCTGGACTCTCCAGAGAGGAGTGTGATAGGAGAGCAGTGGCCCCACTTGACAGCACAGAATAGGAGTCACACTTCTCACGTAGAACAATGGCCGGCATTGTTCTATACATATTAACTCACTGAAGCTGCACTTAGGGGGCATTGCTAGGTGCCCATTTGGCCAATGGGAAGCCAGAGGCATGGAGAGAGTAAGTAATTTTTCTGGGTCTCATGGTGGGAGCTGTGGGAGTGGGGGTAAATACCCACACCTCACCCTCCTTTGACCCTCTGACCTCACTGTACTTCCTCTACTGGTAGAACTCAACTGAAGGTACAGATGCCCACTGGAACAGCCCACAGGTGACCGAGTGGGTGGTCTGGAGAGCAGAGGAAGGGGATCCAACACAAGGGGCCCTTGGGAATGGGAGCCACCATTGCTGCTGCTGCTGCTGCTGCTGCTGGTGGGGGGCCCTGTGGCTGG
>NW_006160057.1:2280100-2292262 GCF_000334495.1 Tupaia belangeri chinensis
AACAAAGGGGCCCCTTGGGAATGGTAGCCACCATTGCTGCTGCTGCTGCTGCTGCTGCTGCTGTGGACCCTTGAGCCTGGGACAATGCCTGGCTCCCAGCAGGCAGGCTCAGATATTTTCCAGTTGAATGAATGAACCAATGACCCATTCACTGCAAATTACAGCGTCATCACGTGGCCGTTAAGTAGCATATTCACTGAATAATGTAATTGAAAATATCCCTTTACGCTTCTGGTGGTGTAAAAAATGGTTCACTCCTAACAGTTTTAATAATAGTACATATTTGTTGACTCAGAGAATTCTTTCTGACACTTATTCAGTATTTCCAGACAGCATGTGAACAAAAGCCACACACCATAATCAGTGTTATGGGTAGAGATAGAAAGATCGAGTTTCCACTCAAACTGGTGTGATAGGCGTTGGAAGGTGGCCTTTACTTTAGGTGGAGAGCTTAACACTCCCGCTTAAACCACCCAGTGAGTGAACGCTGCCTAGAACGTGGTATGTCCAGGCATTGGAGGGTGGGTCCCAGCAAGACCAGGGACGGGTGGAAACCATAAGAGATGCCCTGACCAATGGGTAACCCCACAGTCAGGAGCAAGATCATGGTGCTTAGGGTTGACTGTGGTAGAGGAGGCTGGCCACACGAAGCTCAGTAAAATCAGCTGACACCGCATGGATGTCTTCACACGCCACACCCTCTCCTGAGGCGCTACCAGGGTAACTCGTTCAGTTCCCATGACCAGTTTGTCAGGTGGGTTACTACTATGAGCCCCACCACGCAGATGAGGGAACTGAGGCATGAGAAGTACGTTGCCAAAGTCACCCAGGCAGTACGTGAAAGACCCCTAATTCAAGTCCAACCTCTGACTCTGGACAGGTCTCTTCATTTCTGTGCTTCTTGCCTCTTTATTAGAGAGAGGAAGAACTGAAGCCTCAGTCTTCCTTTACAAATGAGACTCAGAGAGGTTACCCAAGGTCACGCAGCGGTGTTAGCAGGGAGAATTCGAGTGAGTCCTAGAGCTCTCTTCTAACTCCACGTCATCCTGTCAGATTGCACAGGTCACTTGCCTTCTCAGAGTACTTAATGTCTTACTCTGTTCCTGTGTTGCCTACAGAAAACCTGAGACTGAGTGATTGATAAAGAGGTGTACTGGGCTCCTCCCAGTCTGGCAACTGGCATCACAAATGGCTGACAGAAGCAGGGAGGGTGGCCAGTGTGGGCTGAGAGACTGGGGGGCAGCCATCTTCCTTTTATAACAACCCTCTTAAGAGAACTAACCCTTCCTTATGAAAGCTAGAACTCACTGTCTCACAGGGCATGATTAGTTTGTTCACAAGGGTGATGTTGCCCTCACGTTCCACTTACTGCCCTCTAGGCCTCATCTGTTAATGATCTCACCAACTCCCAAGGCCATTACACAGGGGACCGAGATTCAAAACATGAACATTTGGGGGACAAACCATTATCCAAATCATAACACTTGCTCCCCTGCAAAATGGGGCTAGTAACTCTATTTTGAAGTACTTTTAAGATACCACCAGTTATTTCTGGTAACTCCTCTTGAACATGAGGACCACATAGGCTCCTCAGTTAACTGCAGGATCCTAAACAACAACAACAACAGTAATAAATAACAATAGTGCTGACTCTGGTCAGGAGGGTTCAGAGCATCTCTGTTTTTGTTTGTTTGTTTGTTTTGTTTTGTTTTAATTTTTTAGTTTATTAATCCTCTCATGAAAAATCTGCGCCATCACCGCAGACAATCATTGCAGAATCTCTACTGCTTTGACTACTCTCCAGTCTCCAGCTCACTTTTTGCCAGCACCAACACTGGCCTTTGCAGTCCCCCTGACTTTCTTCATTCTGTTCTTGCATTCCTTTCACTGTTTTCTTGACGTCTTTTTCTTCTCTTAAAGGCCATGTCTTGCAAGTCTATGTTTGGGTTCAGTTTTCTTCGCGTAATCCAAAGAACCATAAATCATGCCAAAGCCAGTTGTCTTGCCACCACCAAAATGGGTTCTGAACCCAAACACAAGGATGACGTCTTGTGTGGTCTTGTACATCTTTGCCAGTTTTTCCCAAATTTCTGTCTTAGGTACTGTTGCCTTCCCAGGGTGAAGGACAGCAATGACCATTGGTTTCCTCTGAAGTAGTTGGTTGACCATGAATTTCCTGGTCCGGATAGTTACTGTGTCATTCATGATGGCGGTCTATCCTCAAGCAGCCAGGGAGGAAAAGAGCCAGAGCACCTCTCTTAACCTAGTGATTCGTCATTCATAATCCATAATTCTCACCACACCCTTTCTAGGTTCATAGCAGGTGAATCGGTTACAGAGAGGGAAGTAACTTACTAGGTTATCAAAGCTAGGGAGTGCCCTTACCAAGATTTGAACCTGACTTGTCTGGATCAGAGCACCTAACCATGGAACCAGCACATGGCATAATGGTTACGTTGCTGGACTCCTACATGGCCAACCGTGGTTCAAGTCCCAGACCTAGTACCTTGAAACTCACACCAGGCACATGTGTATGCATGCCAAAAATCCTGAGAAGAGAATGGAGGAGAAGGGATTGCGGCATGGCCATAGCCCTCCTCCCTAGGGGGTGATTTCTCACTTTCCATCTCTTTCTCTCTCTGTCTCTCCAGTAAGCACACATGCCCTATAGCAAAAATCCCTCTTAAAAAAAACAAAGCACCTAACCACTAGCTAGGCTATTAATAAATATGAGGGGACTTCAAGAAGAGCATGGAAAAATGGAAGTGAAATATGAATTTGCTTTGGTGACAAAAAAATAAATAAAAATAAAACCTATACATAGAGTTTTTTACATGAGCTTTTTGAAAACCCCTGTATTATCAATGTTGTTACATATACATTTTTCTCCAGGAATAGTTATAGCCATAAAGCAAAGGGAAGCATTCTTTTTTTTTTTTTTTTTTTTGAGAGGTTTTTGTTATAGGGTGCGTACACTCACCAGAGAGACAGAAAGTGAGAAATCACCGGAAGGTTATTTCAGAGGATGGCCACACTGCAAAACCCTTCTCCTCCATTCTCCTCTCAGGATCTTGGGCACACACATACACGTGCCCGGTGTGAGTTTAAGTCACCAGGTCTGAGCTCAAACCATGGTTGACTACATGGGAGTCCAGCCACATAGCCATTATGCCAACAGCTGGTCTCAAGGGTTCTGCTCTTTCTGACAACTTTCTAACAGAGCTGGTGATGAACGTCATAGTTCTGTCTTCCAGGACGAGACAGGAAGCCAAGAGGCTCCTGAATGGAAGTACTCGGGCCCCAGACACTCACCTGTCCTGTTGGCAGCTGGGTCAAAACGGACAGGTCAGAGATGTCTGCAGTGACTGGAGGAGGTCACACGGGAAGACACTGGGAAGAGGAGTTGACATCAACCTCCTAGGGAAAGAAAAACTCACTGGGGTGCCATCCCATGATGTTTCAGTTGAGTCCACCATGAGGGCTTTTAGACAATAGCCGACCCGAAAGCCCGATAGGCATATGTGCCAATGGGACCTGGGCCACAGCCTTTCCTTCAAATATCAGGCAGAGTGCTTCAAGTTTAAGAGCAGGACCCAGAGTGAGGCAGATAAGAGTTTGAATCCTGCCTCCTTTACTTGCCAGCTATGCGACCTTAGGCTGCCCTGGGCCACCAGGTCACCCTCTGTAAAGAGGGGTAGTAATCCTGTCTACATCATCCAATCTTTGCAGAGAAGCCTCCACCCAAGGAACTAGAAACAGGAAAAGTTAGTAACAGCTGCCTTGGGGAGTGTGCAGGGGTGGGAGTGGGGAGCTAGATCTCATTATAAACCACTGGTTCTCATTATGAGCCTCTGTAGTACTTGATTTCTTGACCATGGGAATGTATTTCTCCACTAAAAAGTATTTTACATTTTAAGGGATTATGTAAATCTAGCACTATGCACAAGGCTTGGCAAATAGAAAGGACCTTCCAAAAGTTCATGGAAATGCAGATTAGGGAAAAGTCATGTGTGAATTTCAATGTTGGGGCACCAAAATAAACTTGTACACTAATTCCATTTTTCCATGAGCTTTGTAATGCCCTCATAGTAGGAGCTTAATAAATGGATGCTGTTAATCTTCATGTACCCCAATAACTTGCTGTGACTATTTTTTTAATGTGTCAGGAAGGCGTCGGGGGTTGCTGTCTCTGCTGTGTTTAGCCAAATGCTCCAGATACAAAGTGGGGAAGCAGAACAGGTAGGCTCAAGGCAGATCTTCTCTTGGTAAATGATTGGGTCATTTTCTTTTTACACTGTTCTCACCTCCCTGCCACCAACATTGCCTTGCTGCAATCTGACCTTGGACCTGGACTCAACTAGGGTCAGTCTTGGTTGCCTTAAATGTCTGGGTTTCCTGGGTTTTCTTAAGGATATTTTGGCTGGACTTAGAGAGGAAGAATGCTGGTCACTAAAAGCCAGCATGAGCTCACCAAGATTAGGTCAAGCCAGATTAATGTCTTTTTCTTTCTTTCTTTCTTTTCCTTTCTTTTTATTTTTTTTATTAGATTTTTGCCATAGGATGTGTGTGCTCACCAGGGAGAGACAGAGAGGGAAAGTGAGAAATCACCCCCTATGAGAATGGCCACACCACAATCCCTTCTCCTCTATTCTACTTTCAAGATTTGGGGCTTACATGCACATGTGCCTGGCAGGCTTTTCAGGCCACCAGGTCTGAGACTTAAACTGTGGAGTCAGCCATTTGGGATCCAGCACCTTAACCACCATGCCACCTGCTAGCCCAACTTCATTAAAAACAAACAAACAAACAAACAAATCACTATTCTTGAGCTGGTGGATGAAGAAACACCACAAATCAGGCATCCCTGGTTTTCATCAAAGTGTTTTAGAAAACTGTTCATGAATTCCTTGGGAATGTGGGCTGAGACCAGTGGGTACATCTGGAGGTTACATGGTCCCACCGAAGAGTGCGGATGGATCCTGGTTACCACTCTGCACTGAGGCTCTCAGTGGAGCCTAAGGTCTCCAGGCTTCCTCCCACTCTGACCACAGTTGTATTTGTGGCTTAAAGGAAGACCTAACTATGAGCCTAGAGCCCAGTTGGTGGGTAAGCTTTAGAACTCTCACTGCTTCTGAGCTGTAGAGACACATGAAGATCATTCTCTTCTATAAACGTCAGCTTCCTCATCTGTACAACGGGGGAGTGTAATGCCTGCCTCGTTGGCTGGCTACAGATTAAATGTGATGAGAGAGGGAGAATACTTGGCCCTATGCCCGAGACCTTGTGAACTTGCAGTCAGCGGTCACTATCATTTCACTATGGTCAGACATCACGTGAAGCCGGGCATGACAGTGATCGTGCCTGATGCCAGAGGCAGCCTCCTGAATGATCTCTTTCCCCCTGACTCCTGCTGGCAACGGAGTAAAGCACCTGGTTGCAGGTGACAGCCAGTAATCCACCTTTGGACTCATGCAACATCACAGACATGACAAAAGAATGGACCAAATCGAGGGACTTGGAGAAGAGAATGAAGCCCTGTGAGCAGCAGATGGGACCCTAGGGTGTCATCACTCCCAGGTAGCTGAGGCTCTCTGGACAGCAGGTCCAAGAAGGAACAGTAGGGGGTGGGGATATATACAAGAATATTTTTAAACATTTGTGGGGAAATGGAGCTAAAGTATAAGTTTATTTCAATGCAAAACATTTTTAAAATCCATGCATTTTTTAAAATAGTACACATTTTCCATGAACTTTTTAAAACCTCTTCAGACCACTTTAAACAGCATTGCTAGCAGAACAGTGTCCAGCTGTAACAGCCTCTCTAGAGCTCCCGGGGTCATGAAGGTTCATGAGTCTCAGCGTAGAGCTGCACTCCGTTTGGAGGGCTATGTAAAGAGTGACATCACTGGAGACCAGCAGTTAGCGTAATGGCTAGACTCCCATGTAGTCGACTGCGGTTCAAGTCCCAGATCTGGTGGCTTAAACTCACGCTGGGCACGTGTGCTTGCATGCCCACGAATCCAAGAGGAGAATGGAGGAGAAGGGATTGCGGCCTGGCCATCCCCCCTGGGGGCTGATTTCTCGCTTTCTGTCTCTCTGTCGCTTTCTGTCTGGTGAGCGCACGCACCCTATAGCAAAAAAAAAAAAAAAAAAAAAAAAAAAAAAAAAAAAAAAAAAAAAAAAAAACTCTCCAAAAAAAAAAAAGAAAAAAGAGTGACACCACCAACCAATGTGTCAAAGAAGCATGGCTGGGACTGCAGACAGTCTGGAGCCGAGGTACCTAAAGTTTCACGTTTTAAAACTGGCAATATTTGGTGATAGAGCATTAGAGGTCAGTAAATGGTACGACCCTGTTACCTGGCCAGGTTCAGGACCCCTTGAGACCAATATGGGAGACAGGCGTAAAAGATCAAAGTCTCCACTTTGTCCTGATTGAACCAGATGAGAGAGCTGGAAGTCTGGCCACTGGCTAGATGGTCTCTCAAATTCCCCGTGCCCTGCACTGCACACCGTGGAGGAACCCCTTCAAGGGGAATCTGCGCTTACCACTTCCCCAGAGCCAGGGCCGTTACTGCTCTCTGACCAGGGGAGACAGACCCGTCTGTGATGTTGCAGGAGTCTGGAGGTGGCCCAGCGACTGTCACCTGCAACCAGGGGCTTTACTCTGCTTCCAGCAGGAGTTCAGGGGGACGTAACAGGTCTTGAGTATTTATGTAAAGATGCTTCCTCATGGAAAATAGATGCATGATTTTTTTTTCCAGAAAAGATCATCTTAATTTTTTTCTTTTTTTTTAAATTTATTTATTATCACCATAATCTTGTTTATATTACATTGAATCGCATATAACTTTACAGTGCATTACATTGCTTTTTCAAAAGGGAATGCCATGCATGTCAGTCAATACAGAGACATTAAAATAGTCACTTCATCAATCAATAGCTTTTCATTATTTTTCCTGATCATTATTATTATTATTCCAATTATTTTTTTAGCCAGTCAATCACTATTTCTCATTTTGCTTGTAAAAAAGGAAAATAGAGGCATGGTTAAGAATCCCCTTTCATGGAACCAGCATAATGGCTATGTCGCTGGGTTCCCACGTAGTCGACCGCGGTTCGCGTCCCGGACCCGGTGGCTTAAAACTCACGCCAGGCGCGTGTGCGTGCGTGCCCAAGATCCCGAGAGGAGAATGGAGGAGAAGGGATTGCGGCGTGACCATCCCCCCTGGGGGGTGATTTCTCGCTTTCTGTCTCTATGTCTCTCTTTGTCTGTCTGGCGAGTGCATGCGCCCTACAGCGAAAATCTCTCAAAAAAAAAAAAAAAAAAAGAATCCCCTTTCACACGTAGGAAGGCTACAGAATGTTAGTCAACTCCTTTCCATAAGAAGTACCCTTCCTTCCTTCCACACCAACTCCCTTCCTTCCTTCTGGATTCCTTCCTTCTTTCCTCCCTTCCATGAGTCATCAAACACTTATTGATCACCTGCTATATGCCAGGATCTCTTCCCAGGCTGGGGGTGTGTGTGTGGTGGGGGTGGAGGGGGGGAACAAAACAGAAAGCGATCATTCTCTTGTGGAACTTATATTTTCCTGTCTGGGGAGAAACAGGAAATAAGCAATAATTAACAATACGTGAGGAAATCATGCATGTGCTAGAAAGTGATAAGGAGAATTAGTAATCTAAGACTTGAAGGAAGTGGGGGAGGAAGCCATGGTGCTATTGAGGGAAAGGGCATTCTGGGCAGAGGGAGAGCTGGGACAACGGCCCTAAGGCACGAGTGAGCCTGAGGCGTGAGCCTGGGGGGTGCGAGGGAAACACAGAGGCCAATGTGTACAGCGAATGGGCCAGGGAGACATCACAGCCAGATGGCACCGTGCCCTTGGGCCACCAGCAGGACCTCGTCCATGTCAGTGACTGATATGGGATATTGTTCACACCTCGTTGGAAGTCTGCGATAGTTTTCTTATTATCCCCTTTTACAGATGAGTAAACTGAGATCTGCAGCACAAAGCTCCTTTATTTTACAGCTGAAACCATTGACGCCCAGAGAGGGAAGCAACTTACCCAAAGTCACCCAAGGCCCAGAGTGGGAAAAATGGCACCGGGCTAGGACTTGGGTCCCCCTGGAACTTTTTCTTCTACGTCTCTGACCTGGAAATGAACCCTTACTGTCTCTCTTGAAGGTCCAGCTGTAGACCATGGAGCTCGTAACACTGTGCCTTACTGACAGTCCTCTGTGTTGGCCACAGAATTTCCTTCCTACTAAGGGGTTGGGTGTGGGAAATATGAAAGGGGATAACATGTTACACACACGGGTTTTGTTTTGTTTGTTTTCAAGGAAGATTTTTGTTATAGGGCACGTGAATTTGCAAGAGATAGAGACTGAAAACGAGAAATCACCCCCAGGTGGGATGACCACTCCACAATCTCTTCTCCTCCCTTCTCCTCTCGGGATTTTGGGCACCACACACATGCACCTGGCGTGAGTTTTAAGCCACTAGCATCCAGGACTCGAACCACAGTTGACCTCGCGAGAGTCCAGCAATGTAACAATTACACCATCTGCTGGTCTCTGTTTTGTTTTTCTTTTAAAGAATGATTAAGTTTTGTTTTATTGTCATCACTATTTTTTAATTTGCTACAGGGCACGCACACTTACCAGAGAGAGAGAAAGAGAGAGAGGGAAAGTGAGAAAGTAAGCCCCCAGACCAGGACTGAAACCGTGGTCAGCCATGTGGGAGTTCAGTGCCTTAACCACCCCACCACCACTTGCTGGCACACACATGCATGTTTATAAATACTGAATAAGGGAAGGAAGGCCATTGACTTGCAATAGGACTACACTAGCAGTTGTAGTAAATCCTCACCCCAACCCACTACTTCCTGTGTGCTTGGCCCTGTTGTAAGCCATTTTCATGTAATCATTCATTCATTACTTATCACCACCCTAAGAAGTCAGTGCTAGGAGACCAGCAGGTGGCATTGTGGTTAAGGTGCTGTATACTCCCACATGGTTGACCACAGTTCGAGTCCTGGACCTGGTGACCTGCTTTCTCACTTTCTCTCTCTCTCTCTCTCTCTCTCTCTCTCTCTGTGTGTGTGTGTGTGTGTGTGTGTGTATCTGGTCCAATTAAAATAAAATGAATGAATAAATAAAAATAATTCTTTTTTAAAAAAGAAGTCAGTGCTATAATTCCCTTCATTTTGTAGATGACAAAACCGAAGCACCGATGAGATGACTTAGCCAAGGTCACACTGCATGTTAACAGCTGAGCCAGATGCAAAACCTGGACTGTCTGACTTCAGCATGTCCTCTTAACCCTTCTGCTCACACAGATTGGGCAGACCCAATGAAGGTAACACCAGCTTCCAAATTTGTGTCACCAAAAGCATATGTCTGGTTCCTGTGGAATCTGGGGAGGAGATCAGAGCTGCCTTACCACTTTCCAATATTCTTACCTAGAAGACGGTCCTCTCGCAGTTTCCCATCGTACACAGGGGCGTTCAGAGCTTGACTGGCAAGGCAACTTTCAAACACTGGAAGAACTCTCCAAGGAGATCCTGTCTCTCATCCCTTCTGACTTAGAGGGTGATGGTTTCTACTTAGAGTTAGTTGAGTAGAGAGAAAAGCTATCTCTGGGATTGAAATCAGGCTCCATATTTGCTAACGATGATCAGTTTCTGTGTAGTCCTAGCTCTTCCCAATAGGCTGTCACGTACTGTCCTTGTATCATTCCACCCTACAAGGATTCTGAGACGGAGGCACTTTTGAGAATGTTTGAAATCTTCTCCTGTCACCATTTTACAGATGAGGAGGCTGAGATGAATTCGGGAAGGCTAAGTGATTTGCTTAGTCACACTACAGGGAAGTTGAGTGAGGAGAGAAAACTTGAACCCAAGTTCAAATCCATAGCTCTGGCTACTGCTCTATGTCAGGAGAAGAGCTAAACTTGGAATATAGCCCTCACGTCTCCCACAGGTACGAATCCTTCAACTCATCTTTCTTCCTAAAAATGCACCTAAAAACCAGGGCAAATTCCTGGTGGCAGGGCTAGGGGGTATCTACAAGAGAAATCAAGAGAATTTAAAGAAACCAGTTCCTAGGATTACTCGCCTCTGAAAAAAGGATTTTTATTCTCCAGGAATTGGCGGGCTGTGTCTGTTTTACTAAGTCAGTTTGCCGAGAGATTGCCACCATTGGCCACGTTTTGGAGTTTGTGTTGATATTGCTGTTGTGAAAAAGCACATATTGGTCCTCCCCATCTATACGGTTGTGACTTTTTATTCTCTCTCTTCATTTCATGCAACTTTTGCTCACAGCCTACTTGGCATAATTGACACATTGGCTTGGGCCACTGAGACTGCCAACGTGGAGCCTTGGATCGGGTAAATCAGTTATGACAGATGTGATTATTTACAAGAAAATAGAAGTCACTATAATTAGACTTTCCAAGAGCACATTTGGGTGGGGAATGAGAACGCACAGTTTAATCTGGCATGATGTGTTTGGATTTCAGCCCTGAGCAGGTTCTTCTCCGTTCTGTGGAAGGAGGTGTTGGGGTGTCTGCCACCTTCTATAGACAGTGCCATTTATCAATTCTCATGACACAGCTTTTGATAGATGCAAAGACCAAGTGGTAGGGAGAGCATGAGATCAGGCACTGGAAGCAGTTTTAGTTCTCTGCTCATGCACTCGCTGTCAGCATCCACTTCTAAGTTTCTATCTTTCTCCCATGAGCAAGAGAGACAGAGAGATAGGCAGAGAGACAACAACACCATCAAGATCTTCACACCCAGCTTCAAGCTCTGACTTCGTAAAACAGACACATGGGCACACACACGCCCATGGGCACACACCCACCCAGCTTGTTCAAGGAGGTCTCTGGATAGTCTAATTTCTGAGGGAGTTGGGTCCCACATGGTCAAGCACAATTCCAATACTGGCCCCCACGGCTTAGAAAACACACTAGGTGTGTGTGCATACAGTCCTGATAGGATGGAAACGTGGAGAAAGAATGGTGGCGTGACCACACCCCATTGGGGGTGCTTTCTCTCCCTACCCTTTCTTTTTTTCTTTTTTTTTCCTTTATTTAATTTTATTTATTTTACTATTATTTTTTTTTAGTTTGAACAGAGAGAGAGAGACAGAGAGAGAGAGAGAGAGAGACAGAGAGATCGTGAGAAAGCAAACCATCAAGTCAGGATTGGAACCACGGTCAGCCATGTGAGAGTCCAGCACTTTAACCACCATACCATCTGCTGGCCCCCTCACCCTTTCTTTGTCTCTTTGGTGAGCTCATGTGTCCTCTGGCCATTTATATATGCATATACGTAGATGTGTGTGTGTGTGTGTGTGTGTGTGTGTGTGCACACTTAAACAATGAGTGTTAGACGTTCCTACCCTTCTTAAGCATATTCTTGAGCATATCATTTATCCCCTTGAGCCTTATTTTTTCCAACAGAAAATATAGATGATAACTGTTTATATAGTGAGTGTGAGGGGGGGATAAAATGACTAGGAAAGGGACTTTATAACCATTTTTTGCTGTTGTATACCTCAGTCTTCCTATATTTTTATTAATATCTAGTTGCCATTTATTGTACACGCCATGGGCTAGGCAGTACAGTAGGCAGGGGTGGCTTCTCCGTTGGGTACCATAGGCACCATGGCCAGGATCCATGATACTTTCAGGGGCCCAGAAATTTAGTTTTGTTTCTCTTAAAATTGGAAGGAGAAAAGGATTATAATAATGAATAAAATTTGTATATGAAAATAAGCAAGTAATAATAAACAGAAACTGAATCCAGTCTGGATTATATCAATCTTTATACCAATGCAGCTGTAAAACTTCATGTTTATTATGTATTTATTTATTTATGGAGGAAGGGACCCACAAAGGCAAAGTGCCGAGAGTTCTCCAAAGTCCTAAGGCAGACTTGGTTATAGGAGCTTTACAAATATGAGCTTAGCCATTCATAGGAGGGTTTCATTAGTTTCTGCTTTATAGATGAGGAAACCAAAGCTCAGGGAGATAAACTTATCTAAAGCCACACAGTCAGTGAGGCTTCATTAGTCAGATTTGGCTACCAGCTGTAACAATCCCAGATTGTGAATGGTTTAGCACATTAGGAGTTGATTTCTTGTTTAAACAATGAGTCAG
>NW_006160057.1:2292293-2292768 GCF_000334495.1 Tupaia belangeri chinensis
CAGCAGGCAAAATTCCACACGGTGGTTCAGGGACCCAGGTTCCTTCCCTAGTGGCTCTGTTTCCCTTGAGTCCTGGGGACTCTCTCTGGTTGATCGATGGGGAAAGTGACAGAACGGGCTAGTGGGAAAATTTGTGGGACAGGCCTGGTATTGGCCCACATCACTTCCACTCACATGCCATTGGCCAGAGTGCAGTCATATGACCACACTCAACTGCAAAGAGAGCTGGGGAATGTAGTTCAACTGCGTGCCTGGGAGGAAAGGGAGAGTGGTGGGTGGTGTCAGTCCGTGACACAGCGACAGTGTTGAATTCCAGTCCAGGTCTTTTGTACACAAATCCACGCTCTTTCCACTCAACCTAGCTGATTCTTCCCGTTCTTAGTTTCCAATTCCCCTTTCCAGTCCCTTTTCTCCTGCCCGACTCACCCCCTCATTCACTGTTGCCAGCACCAGACCTTCGCCTGCTCAGTGTTCC
>NW_006160057.1:2292786-2300872 GCF_000334495.1 Tupaia belangeri chinensis
CCAGAAGCCCTCGTTTGTGTCATTGGCCCTGCTGTGTGTGTGAGGCATAGGAGGAGAGATGCCCTGGGGAGCCTCTCGGGCTGGCTTGAGAAGGCTGCAGCCAGGCATTGCATTTCCTGCGTCCGTCAGCACCAGGCCCACAGGGTACTGCTAGACACACACAGAAACCAGGGTGGCAAAGGGGGCTACCGGGAGAGTTTCTGAGAGCCAGAAGGAAGCAGGTTTGAACTGAAGTCTTAGCTGGACCATGAGCCTTGGGCAAGGCATCAGCCATAGGGACAGTACTAGGTGCTCCTGAAGCATTAAAATGCCACCACTCTGGGATGCCTGGCCATTTGCCAGAAGGGAGTGTGTGCCCTTCTTGAACCCATCAATGCACTGCCTTTGGACAGCTGGAGTCCTGAAGGGAAACATTGCAGGAGCCAGCTGGAGGCTGGATGCCCTGTGGACATGTTCCTGTAACCAGGGCAGACCCAGGGACCCTGGAGATGGCCTGCTGAGCACCCGCTCCTCAATGATCAAGTCAAAGCTGTCTGTTAGGAGATACTGGAGTTGAAGTGGAATTTCCCCCCTCATCCAGGAAGCCTTCCAAGATCACTCAGCCCTCAGTGGTCCCCACTTTAGAGCCCAGGGCACTCATTGCCAATCCACCTGAAAGTCCTACATCATCTTGTGACATCCCTCATCGTCACTCCCTTTTTATGTTATTTGTCAGTGACCTCAGAGGCAAGTGACTCTGGACCAGTAAGAGCTGAGTGAATCAAGAACTCTCCTGCGTGTTTTGCAGGTGAAATACACTAAATAGCATTCAGGCAACTCTAGCGTTTCATCCAGATTGACACCCTGGACTGGATTCATTGTAAGGAGAGACCTGGAACCCCAGCACCATCCTTTGTACGTGGAGAAGGGATAAACACACTAGGGAAGAGAAAAGGGAGTTCTTCCTATAGTCACGTGGAATGCCCGCAGTCGGACGCCTTGTCTCTGTAAGGTCAAGGCGGTCTCACTTGATATCTGTGTCCACATCAGAAAAGACACAGCTCCAGGCAGCCCTGGTCACACCCCTCGCTGCCCTCTGCCAGCTGAGGGACACGCTGGACGTGCTCTCTGATTTCTCTCTGCCTGGTTCCTTACCTGCCGGATCAGGAGCTGACAGTGGCTAGCTCGCAGATGGCTGTGAGATTTCAATGAGAGCACGTCACCAGGCACGCAGCTCTCATCCCAGTCCCTGCTCGTCTCCCAGGCAGGTGCAAAACCTTGCTTTAAAAACATCTTGAGGGACCAGCAGTTGGCGTAATGACTATGTTGCTAGACTCCCATGTGGTTGGCTGTGGTTCGAGTCCTGGATCCAGTGGCTTAAAACTCACGCCGGGCGCGTGTGCGTGCGTGCCCAAGATCCTGAGAGGAGAATGGAGGAGAAGGGATTGCAGTGTGGCCATCCCCCTGGGGGGGTGATTTCTCACTTTCTGTCTCTCTGTCTCTGTCTGTCTTTCTGGTGAGCACATGGACCCTATAGCAAAAAACTCTCAAAAAGAAAAAAAAGTATGCTTCAATGAGATTTGGCTTGCAGGACTTACTCTGTGAGAATTTGTTTTGGTTTTAATGACGAGGACATTTGCCTGAAAACAGGATCGTCACTGCTTAGGAGTTGATCGACTCCTGCTGGTGCTTGTCCCCTGACATGCCGGCCCCACGTGGGTCACAGGCACTGAGGAACAGTAGGATGTCTGGGATGGAGATCAGGCTGTGGCTGCTCAGGCAGGGCCGCAGATCTCTGAGGCAAACGAGAATCTGGAGTCTGTCTCTGGTCAGCAGAACTAGCGGGTCGACGGCTGACCAAGGCCCAAAGACCACAGACAAGAATTTGTTAGGAACCAGGCCGTGCAGCAGAGAGGTGAGGAGTGAGGAGCTGAGTGCACTGTGGATCTGCCATTTACCTGCTGGGCACCTTGGGCATACTGCATAACCTCTCTGTGCTTCCATTTCCTTACCTACAAAATACCAGCCATCTGTCAGGTAGACTGTGAGGATTCCGGGAGATGTTTTATGTGAAATGGTTGGCGGAGGTTAACTCCTCCGTCGGGAGCTGACAGTGGCTAGCTCGCAGATGGCTGTGAGATTTCAATGAGAGCACGTCACCAGGCACGCAGCTCTCATCCCAGTCCCTGCTCGTCTCCCAGGCAGGTGCAAAACCTTGCTTTAAAAACATCTTGAGGGACCAGCAGTTGGCGTAATGACTATGTTGCTAGACTCCCATGTGGTTGGCTGTGGTTCGAGTCCTGGATCCAGTGGCTTAAAACTCACGCCGGGCGCGTGTGCGTGCGTGCCCAAGATCCTGAGAGGAGAATGGAGGAGAAGGGATTGCAGTGTGGCCATCCCCCTGGGGGGGTGATTTCTCACTTTCTGTCTCTCTGTCTCTGTCTGTCTTTCTGGTGAGCACATGGACCCTATAGCAAAAAACTCTCAAAAAGAAAAAAAAGTATGCTTCAATGAGATTTGGCTTGCAGGACTTACTCTGTGAGAATTTGTTTTGGTTTTAATGACGAGGACATTTGCCTGAAAACAGGATCGTCACTGCTTAGGAGTTGATCGACTCCTGCTGGTGCTTGTCCCCTGACATGCCGGCCCCACGTGGGTCACAGGCACTGAGGAACAGTAGGATGTCTGGGATGGAGATCAGGCTGTGGCTGCTCAGGCAGGGCCGCAGATCTCTGAGGCAAACGAGAATCTGGAGTCTGTCTCTGGTCAGCAGAACTAGCGGGTCGACGGCTGACCAAGGCCCAAAGACCACAGACAAGAATTTGTTAGGAACCAGGCCGTGCAGCAGAGAGGTGAGGAGTGAGGAGCTGAGTGCACTGTGGATCTGCCATTTACCTGCTGGGCACCTTGGGCATACTGCATAACCTCTCTGTGCTTCCATTTCCTTACCTACAAAATACCAGCCATCTGTCAGGTAGACTGTGAGGATTCCGGGAGATGTTTTATGTGAAATGGTTGGCGGAGGTTAACTCCTCCGTCGATCCAAACTGTTCTTCTTCCTACTCATACTACGAGCGTAGTCCCTCCTGAAAGGGTTTTACTTTCCATGGTTTTGGTTACCCACGATCAATCGAGGCCCAAAAATTCCAAAAGAAAAAAAAAAATCCCAAACTTTAAATTGCTAGGAGCGGCGGGATGAAATCTCGCACCATCTCACGCTGTCGCACCAGGAGGTGAGTCGTCCCTCCAGCCAGCATAGCCATGCTCCAATCAGTACCTGCCTGTTCGTTGGCCGCTTAGTGAAGCTATCTGTTATCAGGTCGAGAGCACAATATATGCAGCAGTGGTCCCCAACCTTTTTGTCACCAGGCACTGGTTTTGTGGAAGACCGTTTTCCATGGAGCAGAGTAGGAGGAAATAGTTTTAGAGAGCGTGCAGGCTAGATCCCTCGCATGCACAGCTGACAGTAGGGTTCGTGCTCCTGTGAGAGCCTCGTGGTACTGCTGGTCAGTGGTAACGCCAGCAATGGGGGATGCTCGTAAATGCAGATGAAGCTTCGCTGGCTCGCCACTCACCTCCTGCTGTGCAGCCGCGTCTTCAGAGGCCACAGACAGGTACTGGGGACCCCTGAGCAACAGGGTTCGAGGGGCCAGCCTTGGTTAAGGCACTGGATTCCCACATAGCCAACTGCAGTTTGAGTTCCAGACCTGGCAACTTGCACATCACACTGGGCGCGTGTGCGTGTGTGCCCCAGATCCCAGGAGAATGGAGGAGAAGGGATGAGGTGTGGCCACCCCCCCACCACCACCAGCCCAGGGTGATTTCTTACTTTCCCTCTCTCTGTCGCTCTCCGGAGAACAAACGCATCCTATGGCAAAAAAAAACTGAAAGAAAAAAAAATAGGGTCTGTCCACAGTTTCAGACATCCAGTGGAAGCCTCGGGTGTCTCCTCCACAGAAAATGGGGACTGCTGTGCTAGGTGCTCTCTATCCTAGGAGAGAGATACCCAGAAGGCTTGTTTAGAGAAAGAGTTGGGTTTGATTTGAAAAGACATAACCAGAGACCTGGGGGGAAGTGTGTTAGCTTTTGAGCGTCCAGACCTGGACACACCCGTGTCCACTGCAGACAATCCTTAAGGAGGTTTCGGCTATTTATTTATGTATTTATTTCCCCCGCAAGTGAGAAAGACACCAGGGCCAACCAGGTTGGGAGCCGCGAGCCACCCTCTAGCCTGAGAGAACTCCCGGCAACCACGGGCCCAGGGTACTCAGGGAGGTCTCCAGACTTGAGCCAGGAACGTTCCCGTGTGGCATCGCCTTGTAAAGCATTGCATTTTACCATCGTGCCACTGGCTGACCCCAGCTCTTTTCTTTTTTAAAAAAGAATTATTTATTTAATTTCATTTATCATCAGCATCATTATTATTATTTTTGTTTGCTATAGGTGTGTATACTCACCAGAGAGAGAGAGAGAGGGAAAGTGAGAAAGCAAGCCACCAGGTCCCAGAGTCAAACCAGGGTCGGCCTTGTGGGAGTTCAGTGCGATAACCACCACACCACCTGCTGGCCCCGCCCCAGTTCTTACGGAGGGAACAATGGACTAGTGCCCAACGGACCCTAGTCAAAACGCCCACATGACATCAGAGGAGGGTTGCCAGGTGTCCTGCTCCACAGGGACCCCTGTGGTTTGAGAGCCAGCCTGACCCCACAGACAGCAGCGTAGAAAGGACAGAGGTGAGAAGAGCCCGAGTGGGCAGTCCATCCAGGACCAGGCCTTCCCTCTGCCTCAGGGCTCGGTGTTCAACTCCAAGTACCCAGTGAGTGGCCGCACACCTCTCTCCTGTCCTTAACGTAGGCTAATAAAATCTGAAGCCTACAGAAAATAATCTGCTTGGCACAAGCCTCACGCCCTGGCCTTGGCCTGCCTGTCCACTCTCCCTGGGCTTCCTCGCCCATCTGCCCATCAAAGGGCATCCATAAATCCAGCCTCCAGAGCCCTCGGGGGTTGGCAAGGAGGCTGCTCTGGACCCCCTCATCACGATGGAAACAATTGAAAACCACTTGGCAAAAAGAAGGGGTGATCTAATGTTTTATAGCAAGAATGCATTTTTTTTCCTTGTCATTCTTATTCAAACCCTGGGGAGAAAGCCAGCTGCTGCACAAGCTCCGTCAGGCATGTTCCCCAAAGTCCCCCACTTGCTCCCATCCCAGAGCACCCCACAGGGGACAAGCAGGCTGCAGGGCTGGCTTGCAGGCCCAGGAGGAGCTGAGTTGGCCTTACCCTCCTGTTTTGCCAGGCTGCCTTGGGCCCCTCAGTGGCAAGGCCATGACCACCTGGGCCTGTGCAGAGAGGCCCACACAGAGGGCCTGGGGACTGTGGGCCTCTGGCAGGTGGCCTGGAAAAAATGGCTGTGTTCTGAGGGCGAACGCCACCTAATTATAAATAGCACCCGACTCCTTCCCCTTCCAACTTGCCATGTCTGTCACTGGCGGGTTGACAGTTAAAATTCAAGAGAACGGAACAGGACAGGGGGGCGTGGCATGGGGAACAGGGCGCAAGATGCCCAGTTGTGCAGTAAGTTCTGCTGCCGTCTTGGGATTGATCAAGAGAGCTGTCACCAGACGAAGAGGCTGAGAGTGGGACGCGTTCGGAGGAGCAGAATGACTGCTGATTTCATGCATTTTTATAAGATGAATAAGCACGGAAGGAAACGAAAGGAGCCTCCGACTCCAAGGAATGGCTTTAGCAGAGCTGCCGAGCCTTAAAAAATCATAATAAAAGTCAGCGGCGCCGGTGGAAAAGGTTTCCCTCTGGTTCCACGAGGTCAGCTGCTCTAGCTTCCCAATCGAAACCTACAACCGGGTGCCTACAAAGGCCCATCCCTCGAGCCTTCTGCCAGGGTTTCTTCCTGTGCTTTTGTGTCTCCGTGGCACAAAGGAAGCGGGGACAATCTCTCCTACTCCGAAAACCTCTGCACGTTTTGCTCCCTGTGTGGGGGGTGATGAATTCAGAGGCTTGAGAAAATCAGAAATAAAGGAGCATGCAGCCCGGGGTATGGAAAGGCCATGTGCACGTGGGAGACAGTGAGTGCGGGAGTATTCCAGAGAATTCTGAGGTCTGGGAGAGCAGTGGGCTGGTTCAACAGGGACCGGAAGCCCTTGTTTGTGTCGTTGGCCGTGCTGGGTGCTCCTGGGCTCCTGGTGAGTTGCCCAGCCCTGAAAGGGAAAGAAGGAGCGTTCTGCCAGGTGAGATGGGGAGACGAAGGTGCCTGGGAGCAGGAGGAAGGCCAGGACACCCCCTGTGGGCGTCCGTGCCTCCTCTGAGTAGGCAGAGCTGACAGTGGTCGTATCCTTTGTTTTGGCAGTTGGGACTTTAGCTTCCAGTGCAGTGGATTAATGGATCAATTTAGGGACCAGCAGATAGCTTCATGATTATATCGCTAGACTCCCATGTAGCGACTATAGCTCAAGTCCCAGACCTGGTGGCCTAAAACTCATGCCGGGCGTGTGTGCATATGTGCCCAAAGTCTCAAGAAGAGAATGGAGGAGAAGGGATTGTGGTGTGGCCATCCCTCACAGGAAGTGATTTCTCTCTTCTGTCTCTGTTTATCTGTCTCTCCGGTGAGTGCACATGCCCTATAGCAAAAATCTCTAAGAAAAAAAAAAAAAAAAGGATTAAGTTGGGGGCCAGTAGGTGGCATGATAGTTAAGGTGTTGGACTCCCACATGGCAAACCACGGTTCGAGTCCTGGATCTGGCAGCTTTCTTTCTCATCTCTCTCTCCCTCTCTCTCTCTGTCTCTCTCTGGTGAATTCATGTGCCCTATTGCAAATTTTAAACATAATAATAATAAATAAAATGAAATAAATAATTCTCTAAAAGATGCATTAATTCATTGGTTTCTCTCCTCCTGCCTTGATTCTCAGGAGCAATATTTGAAATCAAGCATATTTTAAAAATTAAAAATAAAGAGCAGGCAAACTTTTGTATCTTGTGGACACTCCTTAAAAGACGATCCCTGGGCCCCACAGAATGCCGGCAGTGAGTAGCGGTGAGGAGTGAGTGGGTGGACTCTGGAACTTGGCACAGTGTTAGATTCGGAGTCATTTAAAACCTGCTTCCAAGAGCCCTGCTGGGAGAAAGTGGTGCCTTGGAGGTCAGGCCTTCCAGACCTTGCTCCTGCATCAAGGAAAGCAGTTCAGGGGCCAGCCACGGTGGGGCGTGCTGCTCGGACACCGTGCTCCGCAGACTGAGGCCACGTGGGAAGCCCAGTGCGATTTCTGGCCCAACCTAAAGCCAGAGAGCATGTTGGCACACATGCAACTTGGGAGACTGAGGCAGGAGAATGAAGACAGTCAGGTCCTGTTTTTATTGTTTATTTGTTTTTTCTTAAAAAAAGAAAAAAAGGAAGAAATTAAGAAAGAAAGTAGCTCTGCTCTTGCTGGTTTTAGGTATTCGACTGCATTTTTTAAAATGGATCTCATGCTTTTAAAAAGTTTAGAAGCCAGTTTTGTAGCTCACCCTGTCATTTTAGCAGATTTTCACAGAATTTAATAGATTTTTTAGGGGATTTTTTCCCAAAGTCAAGACCTATGCTTTAGCAGCCACAGTGACCTCAGCTCTTCTTTGGGGAAGGGAAATACCAGAGGGTGGGAACCAGGAGGACCCTGGAGAGTCTCTTATCAACCCCCTTCCTTCAGAATCAGAGGTCCAGGAAAGCAGTGGGATTTGTCCAAGGACCATCCAGTGGCAGACCTGGGGCTTGCGGTCATCTTTGGCGCTGACAGGATTTATCCCAGTGAAGACAGCTTCCCTGGAAGGTAGTGCTGAGCTGAGCTGACAGCCCCAGGTAGAGAGAGGCTCCCAGGCCGAGGAAGTGTGTGTATGTTTGGGCCTGCGCTCATCCGTCCACCCCTGGAAGCAGAGGCCCAGAAAAGACAACCATTCTCGAGGGAAGGGAAGACTGCTCCCATCTGTCTTAGCGGCAGGGAAAGGTGGCAGGCAGGTGACATCACCACCTGCCAGGTAAGGCCAATTCCTAAGCTCTTGGGAGGTCCACGACAGATGCAGAGCCTGGCGGATCGTGAGCAGAGCCTGCTCCCGGGAGA
>NW_006160057.1:2300966-2339567 GCF_000334495.1 Tupaia belangeri chinensis
AGAAATTCCAGTCAGCCTCTGCTAGACAGGGAAGGACACTGCAGGGACAGGTGGTTCGTGGTGGATTCCTTAGGGAGATTATCAGCAGCCCCTAGGGAGAGTGCTAGGACACTGTACTTTCCAACAGGGAAGGACACTGCAGGGACAGGTGGTTCATGGTGGATTCCTTAGGGAGAATATCAGCAGCCCTTAGGGAGAGCGCTAGGACACTGTACTTCCCGAGAATGCAGGGCGTGCTTGGGGTGGGTCCCTGGTCTTTCTTCTGGTCTCTGAGCATAGAAGCTATTCTTTCGTGGAGACTGAAGGAGGACTTGGGCACAGATCCCCAGAACTGTGGCTCTTTATCATCATCACTGGGAGATACAGTTTTTAAAATGATACTCCTTCTTTAAACGTACTGTCTAGGAGGAGAAACTGTTCTCACAGTTCGCACTCTTGGACCTGAGGAAAGCTCGCATCTGCTCCGGGCTGCAGAGGCCTTCCCCGCTAATGGGTTCAAGGAATTCTCCAGCTTTATGCACCTCACAGCACCAGGGTGAACCTACGGCAGCAGCCATGGATGGCGTACACAACACATTGCCAGCCAGGAGGTTGAGCAGAGGCCTCCCGGGCACTCCAATCTTCTGATGTGCATTCGGAGGGAGGACTCTAACAGGAAAGTCTGGCGTGGCATTTATGAGGTTCAGCGTCTTCCTCCTGACATGAGGGGAGGTTGCTAAGATGCTCTCTGCGATGCTAGCTTCCCACTTCGATTGTCTCCATGCCACCGTTTTTCAACGCGTGTTCTAAGGAGCAGAGTCCGGCAGGATGCTCTGTGACAGAGGGCTTCCACTGTCATCTCAGTTTGGGAAATGTTGCATGCTGATGCAGTCTGCAGGTTCGATCTCTGCTCGGGTATGGACGCCTCTGAGAGGCCTTTCCAGACCAGGGTGACTGCCGCCATTGCCACCTTCCATTCCCTTATCCTGCTCCCTGCTCCATCACGGTACTCTTACCTCCCCATTTCCTGTTTATCTGTTTAGTTTTGTATTGTCTGCCTCCCCCACGACAACCTTGCTCCACACCTCAGGGACCTTTCTGTTTCACTCAGTGTCATGTCCCTTGCCCCTACAGTGCTGCCTGGTTCCGTAAAACGCTTCATCAGAGGAACACGTGAATTAATTCGTGCATTCAAACCCTCAGGACCCCTCCATATATAATTCTGTTTAACGTTATTTAGCTCAATATATTTTTTCAGTTTTCTTTCCCCTTTTCTTCCAGGTCTAGCCTCTCTCATCACTTAGTCCCAGATCAAATCTGACCCAGGGAAGCCAGCCTTGACCACCCTATAGAAGTCCACTCTTTCTCGGGGCCAGCAGGTGGTGTGATGGTTAAGGATGCTGGACTCCCAAGTGGCTGACCATGGTTCGAGTTTGGACTTGGTGGCTTGCTTTCTCGCTTTCTCTCTCTCTCTCTCTCTCTCTCTCTCTCTCTCTCTCATTCTGCCCCTCTCTAGTCAAATTAAAAGAGACCTGGCCTGTTTCTTTCTCCACTGAGTCCCCAAGGCCTAGAGCAAGCAGGGCCCACTAAGTTCTCAGTAGTGATTTGCCACACTAAGTGCTGTCTTTCCTGACTAGCGCTCATCAACAGCCCAGGGAACTTAATTTTCCACCAGACACACTCCAGGATCTGTGACTTTTGCCAACCTTGCAGTAAGTTGCCAGCAACTCTAATACAATGGCTGTAGACACCAGGTGTCTGAACTGGAAGGGACCTTAGAGACCAGCTAGGCCAGTGCTCTTGTTTTTTCTTTTGAAGAAGAGGAAATAGAAGCAGAAGGGGTAGTTGCTGCCGATCCAGGGTCAGTGTCCTAGGCTCCCATACCTTCCTGTGGTTCTCCTGTATTAGTTCTCTGTAGCTGCTGTAACACATGACCACAAACTTGATGAGATGATACAACACATCTTTGTTATCTGGTTGTGCTGAAGGTGAGAACTCTGAAATGGATCTGAGTGGAAACCAGGGTGTGGCAGGGCTGTTCCTTCTGAGGACCCCAGGGGAAAATCTGTTTTCTGGCCTTTCCCAGCTTTGGGAGATCTCTCACATTCCTTGACTAACAGCCCCCTTCCATCCTCAGAGCTACCAAGGGCCAGTCGAGTCTTTTTCAAGCTGCCTTATTCCAACATTGAGTCTCCAGTCTCGCCCTTTGGCTTATGAAGGCCTTTGTGAGTACGCGGAGCCCACCAGATGAATCAGGATAATCTTCCCATCTCAAGGTCCCTTGTGCCATGTGAGGAAAGATATTCACAGGTTCTGGGGTTAGGACATCCTTGGGGTGAGGTGCTATTCTGCCTGCCTCACCTCCTGTCCCACATCTGCCACTTGGGCACATCTTTAGGCAACACACATTCTCCCCCGTGATCCCCAGGCCACAAGCATGGTAACTGTCATGTAACATTACAGCTAGCTCAGTGTCTGGCTGCCTGGTGAGGCCATGCCTTCCTCGTGGGCAAGGCTGGGTCCTCTTTGACCACCAGCACATCCCTGGCACTCAGTAGGCCTGCAGGTCATGTTGGTTGCCTTGGCTAAGCTAGAAATGCAGCCTCTTTGCTTTGTTACATCCCCTCCCCATTCTCATTTCATAACCTGAGGAGGCCACTGCCCAAGGCCTGGCAGTCAAGGTCTTCCATGGGGTCAGGCCTCACAGAGGTCACGAGAGGTCCTGGCCACTGCTATATATATGTATGTGTGTGTGTGTGTGTGTGTGTGTGTGCACGTGTAAACATACAATATTTGCTATAGGGCATGCATGCTTGCCAGAGAGACAGAGAGAGAGAGAAAAAGTGAGAAATCACCCCAGAGGGGGATGGCCATGCTGTAATCCCTTCTCCTCCATTCTCCTCTCAGGATTTTTGGATACACACAGACACACACACACACACACACACACGCCTGGTACAATTTTCAAGTCACTGGTTCAAGGACTCGAACTGAGCCATTGATATGTAAGATCCAGCTGTCTTAACCACCATGCTAGCAGCTGGCCTACAGCCATGTTTTTAGTCTCTTGGCATATTAAATATGAGAAAAAAAAACATGAAAATTGCACCACAAAAATTGTGAATCTGTAAAATATTCACATCAACAAATTAATGCTTGACATACAAAATGTTATGTAGTCGAAGGGTGTGAAGTTCTAGAGTATCATGGGGTCGGCTTTTAAATATATTACAGTATTCTAAAGGCAGTTGCTGTGGTTTGAATGTATCTCCCAAAAGGTCACGTATTAGAATTTGGTTTATTTGGTTGTACTGGGAGGGTGGAGGTTTAATTCGACTTGACAGGTGGGGCCTTTGGGAGGTGATTAGTATTAAATAAGGTCATCAGGGTGGGGCCCCACGATTGAATCCTGGCAGCTGAAGGGCAGAGACCGGAGCTGACACAGACACGCGCACTCCTGCTCTACCTCGCCATGTGATGCCCTGCACCATCTCGAACTGTGCAGATAGCCCACACCCATGGGAAGAAGACCCTACGCAAGAAGACCCTCACCAGACATGGCCCCTTGACCTTGAACTTTCAAAACCAAGAGCTAAATAAACCTCTACTCTTTACAAGTCACCCAACTTCTATCCTTTATAAATCACCCAGTTTCATTAACTAAGCCACAGAATACAGACTAACACAGCAGTATAGTCCCAAATTCAGATTGGTGCATATGCTTGTGCCTTGCACAGACCGTGTCAACAGCTGAAAGTTCCATCCTTTCACGAATGAGTGGCCTGGGCCAAGAAGCTCTTCTAGTCACACTCCCTCAGGCCCCTAGTCCTAGCGAGAAGACCTGCTTGGAATAAAGGCTGAAGGGAAAAACTGTAGGATGTGGTTTCATACTCTAGATCAAACCTTGGGCAAGTCACATCCCTCATCTGAACTCCAGGATACTCACCTGTCAACTAGGGCTCTGCGTTCCTTTGCCCAACATTCTTATCTTAGTGGGGTTCTGCCCTAATAAAATAGACTGTGTGGCTGAAACAGTAGAACTTTGTCCTGGAGGCAGCAGGTGGTGTGGTGGTTAAGGGCACTGGATCCCCACATGGTCAACTGTGGTTCGAGTCCTGGACCTAGTGGCTAGCTTTCTCACTTTCTCTCTCTCTCTCTCTCTCTCTCTCTCTCCTCTCTCCCTGCCTCTGGTCAAATTAAAATAAATAAATGAATGAATAAATAAAGTTAAATAAAATAATTCTTTTTTTTTTTTTTTGGAGAGGTTTTCGCTACAGGGCACGTGCACTCGCCAGAGAGAGAGAGACATAGAGACAGAAAGCAAGAAATCACCCCCCACGGGGGATGGTCACGCCGCAATCCCTTCTCCTCCATTCTCCTCTCGGGATCTTGGGCACCCACGCACACGCGCCCGGCGTGAGTTTTAAGCCACTGGGTCCGGGACATGAACCGCGGTCGACTACATGGGAGTCCAGCGACATAGCCATTATGCTAACTGCTGGTTCCCATAAAATAATTCCTTTTTTTAATTGAAAAAAAAAGAACTTAGTCCTCACAGTTCTGGAGGCTGGATCACATCTAGAATCTGGATGCCAGAAGATTGGGTTCCTGGTAAGGGCCCTCTTCTTGGTTTGCAGGTGGCCACCTTCTTAGGTGTCTTTGCAAGTCCAGGAGACAGAGAAAGGGAGCTCTATTCTCCCACCCTGTTCTCATAAGGGCACTAATCCCATCATGGTGGGCCTCACCCTGGTGAGCTTATCTAAACCTAATTGCCTCCCAAATGCCCCATTTCCATAGACTATCATATTGGGGGTGCAGGCTTCACACAGGAATGAATTTAGGGGGACACATTAACTCCATCTAACAGTTCTGTTACCCAGAGGAATCTGTGCTAGACTCTGCCAGCTGGTTCTGGTAGAATCCATCCTTGTAACAGCCACCACGGGGTCCTGCTTCCAGCTTGAGCTAGTAAAGGTTCGCACGTGTCCCCTTCTGCTCACAGACTCCCAGCAGGCACCTCTGCTCTCCAAGGCAAACCTAGCCTCACAGAATCCTAGAACATGAGATTAGCTCCATCTGAAGTCCAGGGAAGGTCCTGGGACACTTCCTCAAGTGTCCAAGTTGGGGGTTGGATCCCAAGTCTCCCAACTGCTTGACCCTAACACTTCCTTGATGCCATATCGCCCCTCCCCTCTCCCGCTCCCTCCACCCCATCTCTGGTGAGTACAGATGCCCTCTGGCAATAAAAAAAAAGAAAGAAAAAGAAAAACCATGGAGAGTTCTGAGTTTAAAGCAGATCTATGGCTTGGGGAAAGAAAACAAGAGCAAAAAAAACATTGTATAAACAGTTGAAAACAATTTCCGGTTATGTGTTGTGTACTTTTTACATCTAAATTCTATTTTACAATAAGATTTCATTTTAAAAGACACACATACACACACAACCAGAATAAACTGGGTTCCAGCTACTCAATGAAACCAAGAGCCCTTGCCTTCCTTCTGGAGCTCTTTAGGGCCTGCTCTTCTGCCCTCTTCCTCCAGCCCTGCTGCCCACCCTAGCCCCTCGACACCCCACGACACCACTGGCCTGGGCTTGTCCATGCACTCATTCGTCTGCTTGTCCATTTATCCAGTAGTTATGCTGGGCCCCTTTCATTCAAGGCACAGTGTACCCACAGGTTTAAGTCTGTAACACTCTTTCAAATAAGGCCTCAAATGCCTTATTCGCCAAGTCAGAGGCCTGCCGTAGGCCAGGTTTGCAAACTCAGATGCATGCAGGAACCAGGAAGGAACCAGGCAGGTCGAAGGGATGAGGGCTAAAGTAATAGGGAGCAGTGGTAACCTTGGCATATGAGATCCCAGGCCCGATCTGAAAGGAATGATGGCCACTGAACCCTGGCCAATCATACCCATGCAGGAATACAAGTGCACTTACGGCAGGCCTTTTTATTATTATTATTTTTTTTTTTCAAAAAGCTAGACATATTGATTTCTATGAGATATTTCCAAAATGTTTCAAACATTGTAGAGGTTGGGACCAGCCATTGGCATAATGGCTATGTCGCTGGACTCCCATGTAGTCGACTGCGGTTCGACTTCTGGACCCAATGGCTTGAACTCACGCCCGGCGCGTGTGGCTCACGCCGGTCGCGTGTGCGTGCGTGCCCAAGATCCTGAGAGGAGAATGGAGGCGAAAGGATTGTGGCATGGCCATCTCCCCTAGGGAGTGATTTCTCACCTTCTATCTCTCTGTCTCTTTCTCTCTTTCTGGCAAGCACACGTGCCCTACAGCTAAAGCCTCTGAAAAAAAAAAAAAAAGTAGAGGTCAAAGAAAACGTGTCTAAGTGCAGGATTCAGCCCAAAGCACTAGTCCTGAGCCTTGGACCAGAGCCTCGGTACGTGGCATTCAGGTTTCCCCCTCTGGGTGGCCGAGTGCCCTACTTTGTGCCTCAATGTCTCTGCCCCTGCAGTCAGTGCACGTATGTAGGCTAAGCACTTAGTTGTCCTTGAAAGATAGAAGTTACTCAATTAAAGGTAGCTGTAAAGGACTAGGTCCACAAGCGGTACCCCTGTGCTTCCCCTCAGGAGAACTGCAGCGCTGTGTACAGAATGGGCCCCAATGGAATGCACTTAGTAAGTAACCAGGAGCTGCAACATTTTTTAAAAAGAATTATTTAAGTTTATTTATTATTATTATTATTATTATTATTATTCAATTTGCTATAGGGCACATGCACTCTCCAGAGAGAGACAGACAGAGAAAGGGAAAAAGCAAGTCACCAGGTCCAGGACTTGAACCATAGTCAACCATGCAGGAGTCCAGCACCTTAACCAACACACCCAACTTGTAATTACGTTATAGAATTGGTTTTCAAGTAAGTGCAAGAAGCCATTGGCTTTTGGCAAAATGGAATAATAACGTGATAAAGGCGCTGTTTCACCTAAAAGCTCTAAGAGAGACCGACTCCTGGTCTGTAATTTATCCCCCTCCTCACACAGGCAAGAGAAATGGAGTCTACGAAGAGCAGGACATACCATCTGTCAAAGGCCACACCACACCAACCTCTTGGGACCCAAATTAATTCATTCCTCCAAGCCACAAATTTCCCCCTCACCCTTTTTCATTCCCTCCTTCATTGTCCCCTAGTCACAGGAGGAGTTAACAGACTACTCAAGGACACATCTTACCAGCAGCAGGACTTGGACTGTGGGCAGCAAAAAAGCCCATTATTCTCCGCCTGTGTGACTCGAAGGGTGATCACACCTTCTGCAGCTGAAGGGAATACAAAGAAACACTTGAGCCTCGTGGCATTGGCCCTCTTTTCTTCACTGGAGGGAAAATGGGCCATTATTCCCCCAGCCTCATTCCCACCAGCCCTCCGCTTAACCTCCAACCGTGAGAGGCCCAGTTTCTAGCAGGTTTCCCTGCTGGACACTCCAACAACATATTAGCATATTTTGCATTTAAAAAGGACTTGGAAAATGAATTAAATGATTGGCATGGTGTTTCAAAAGGTTTTCCCTAACTGCTAGTAATTGTGTGGTTTTCAAATTCTCCATTCCTGCCTGAAATGCCCTGGCTCAGCAGGGCCAGCTTCATCAAGAGACAGTGCGGTAGGCAGGGGCACATTTGAGGGCTCATGATACCCTGTGATTGCCTGAGCGGTACCTGGAGACTTGCTAGCGATTACCTTGTCCTAGTTTTGCAGCCGTGCTGGCAGTTCATTCCCCTTCCTTACCGAACCGAGATTTACGCCAATTCAGAACCTCTTTTTAAGAAAGGGCCTTGGTCAAGCCTTTCACTGCTAAGGCACCAGGCGGTGTAGACAGGATCTGAATCTTGATACTGAGCGAACAGAGGTGGAGCTAGGGCCGGGTTGTGCAGTTGTTCATACTTCATCGTACCAAGAGAGCTGTGTGTAAGGGGGCAAGTGTCTTTGGGAAGGTGGAAGCTTCCAGAATGTGCTTAGGAAATGCTGTTCACCTCTAGCCTCTTCAGTCCTCAGGTGAGGGAGCTGGAACCCAGAAAGGCTGTTGCTTGCCCCAGGATCACGAGCCATTTCGTCTCTTTCTAGAATTTAGATCCCAACTCTTTATATAGATTCGTTAAATTTTACATGTCTATAGGAAAGAAAAACTAACCAGGACTTCAGGGCTCAGGGTTGGACAGGGTTCCTGGGGGACGCCAAGCTATCTGAGAGGGAGAAACTTAGAAAATGGCCTACAGTGAGTGCACCGTGGACTTTCTAGAATTATTATAACTAACGACGGCACTCATATCAATCATTGCCAACGTCTGTGTGTTCTCCGGGTCGCAAGCACTGTGCCAAGTGTGGGGTGTGTGTTCTAGCATTCAATTCTCCCAACTCTGAAGGAAGTTAGGATTGATAGGTGGGGGACTTCAAGAAGTGCGTGGAAAAATAGAATTAAAGTATAAGTTTATTTGGGTGCAAGAAAAACTGAAATCTGTATCTGGTTTTTTTCATAATACGCATTTTCTATGAACTTTTTGAAGACTTCTCTTATGTGTCTCTGCTTTACAGATAAGAAAAACTGAGGCTCAAGAAATTAAGTAACTAGGGGCTAGATAGGCCTTTTGCTGTCTACTAAGACAGTGTAGACTGGATCCAAATCTTGACAATCTTAGGGCATCAATAAAAATGACACTCTGGGGGACCAGCAGATGGTGTGGCTGTTAAGGTGCTGAACACTCCCACATGACTGACCATAGTTCAAGTCCTGGACCTGATGGCTTGCTTTCTCCCTTTCTCTCTCTCCCTCTGTCTCACTCTGATCAAATTAAAATATATGAATGAATAAATAAAATTAAATAATTCTTTTTTTTAAAAAATGATACTCCATAAGCCTGACCCACATGGGAAGGTTCTAGGTCACATCCAGAGACCTCCCCGAGTGTGCTAGGCATGTGTGTGCCTGTGATCCAGGGCTGGCTGAGGTTGAGGGTAGATTGTGGCATCGAGACCGGGTTGGGAGTGTTCTCTTTCTTGCTCATGGAAGAAACAAATAAATAAACTTTGAAAAAATAAAAAGAAACTAAGTAACTGGTCCAGGGTCACCCAGACCTGTCTGACTCTAGAATCAGAATCTTTGGGGGGAAAAAAAGAGAAACCCATAAGTAAATGATTAAAAAATGGGTGGTCAGGAGCAGCAGATGACCTGGTGGTTATGTTACTGGACTCGCACTTAATCGACCACAGTTTGCATCTCAAACCTGATGGCTTCAAGCCCACGTGTGCTCTCGTGCCCAAAATCCTGAGAGGAGACAAGGAGAAGGGATTGTGGTGTGGCCATCCCCCCGTGGTGTGGCCATCATCCCAGGGAGTGATTTCTCGCTTCCAGTCTCTCTGTCTCTCCGGCAAGTGCACACACCCTCTTAACAAAAATCTCTCTTAAAAAAAGAAAGAAAGAAAGAAAGAGAGAGAGAGAAAGAGAGAAAGAAAGAAAGAAAGAAAGAGAGAGAGAGAAAGGGAGAGAGAGAAAAAAAGGAGGAAAGAAAGAGGGTGTCAAAGCCAGCAGTTCTCTGCAAAGAATTAAGAACAGAAGTGAGATGAGGACAAGAAGAGCCGACCATAGGAGAGAGCTGGGGGCACCTAGCTGGTTCCGGCCAAGAGCAGAGGGGACAGTGTGCATGGAACAAAGGCCACTCTGTGACGTGGACACTGACAGCCGTGGGCAGAGCAGCTCGACCAAAGGGCAGAAGCACAGGCCTGGGGCTCAGGAGAGGAATGAAACTAAAAGTCCTGCTCTCCAGAGACTGGAGAGCGAGCTAGCCTGTGCAGGGTGTGTGTGTGTGCATGCGACAGATATGAAAGAGGGGGTTCTCTCTTACACACACACACACATGTAGGAGAGACTACAGGGACGGTGACTCCTACGTCCCTGAGCGTGGGTTATTAGGTGGAATAAGAGTTAGGAGCCTGATCTGGAGAGAAACTAAAACCTAGGAGACAGCAGAGCCAGGACCCGTGAAGGTTTCTGCTGCTGAGTGTCAGGGAAAAGAACGGCAGGAGACGCGTCCCCAGAGCACACCTTGTGTGACAGAGAGCTCCTCGTGCTCTCTGTGTGGTGGCCGCGCAGGGACGTGGGCCAGGGATGGTACTAGAGGTGCCCTGTGGGCGTGGGGTTGCAGTAGGATAAAATAAGGGGCTGTCTTGAGTCGGCGAGTGGCTCGTTTCCTCTCCGACATTTTCCCCACCCTCTAAGGGGCGATGGGTGTCTATGTGAAGGGGCTCTTGGAAGGCTCATTGGGAGGATAAACAAGTTTCAATGGATTTGGGCTCTCCCAGGGCCATGTGGGCTGTTTTATTCTACTTTATGCAGAGTACCCAAAATATGGCAGATAAGGATTCATCTATCCACTGCAAATTAAGGGCATCGGTCTAGTTAGACAGCATTTACTTAACGTTGAGTCTATGATGACATAGAATATTCTATGACTATTTTCAAGGTGGCTATGAGAACTCTAAGATGCTTGCATAGGACATCAGATAAAATGAGGAATATATAAAGTGTGAGTAGAATCATATTTTCTTTCTTTCTGTTTGGAGAGGTTTTTGCTATAGGGCGCGTGCGCTCGCCAGAAAGAGAGAGACAAAGAGATAGAAAGCGAGAAATCACCCCCCAAGGGGGATGGCCACACCACAATTCCTTTTCCTCCATTCTCCTCTTGGGATCTTGGGCACACACGCACATGTATGAGTTTAAGCCACTGGGTCTGGGACTCGAACTGCGGTCAACTACATGGGAGTTAAGCGACATAGCCATTACGCTAACTGTTGGTCTCCATAGAATCATTTTCTTAAGGCATCCAAATACAAAGTCAAGAGAGGTTAAGTGACTTGCCCAAAGTCACACAGCAGATAACTGGCTGAACCAGGATTCAACCCAGGCAGAGCATGACCCTCTAAAACACAACTATACTAAACTGCTGAGGGTATCTTATGATACATTTCAACTCCAGATCTACAAATCGCAAATCATTGGTCTGAATCTGCAAAATTTGTACTTAACCCAAGCCTGTTACTGTTTATTCTCATTCTAGGGTTTGAAGAACTTGCACTGGTTGTTCAAGTTGGGTGACGAACTAGGGATACTTTTTTCTTTACTTTTCGAAGTTTGCTTAATGTATTTCCACCCCCCTTTATAAGGAGATGCACATGTAATGCATTCATAGGCATTGGAGAGAAAATGAGAAAAAGAACATGAAACTTCTCCCACTTCATTCTAGGAGGTGGAGAAGAAAGTACCTCCATCAGAGTGCTGTTAAGGACCTCGTGTTAGAGACCTCGTTCCACTTCCCAGTGCTAAAGAACCCATGAGATAGAGACTGAATATAGGAGGGAGATTCTGAAGTCTGAGGAAAGGTGGAATTTGAATGGGCTTAATTTGGTGCAAAATGTTTAAAATCCATACATAGTTTTTTCCAAAGACACATTTATCATGATCATTTTTTCCCACTTTTTAAATTATTGCCAGAAGGCACATGCCAGAGAGAGGGGGAACAAGAGAGAGCACACCCCCAATGGTGTGTGGTCACACTACCATCCTTTCCTCACTTCTTCATCCCGCCAGCATTCTGGGCATGCGTGCACACACGCATGGCCTGTTCTCACAGCTGCTGGGCCGGGATTTGAGCTGTGGTTGACCTTATGGGATCCAGCTTTCTATGCGCCATGCTTCAGGGCTGGCCCTCGATGAACTTTTTGAAGGTCCCTATACAAGCAAATTCATGTGGCGACTGCTGCAGAGCGGTAGCTCTAGTAGTTGAGTGCTCTGAATTTCCAGAGTGCTAAAAAGATACGAAATAAATGACCCCGGAGGGGATTCATCTGGGCTCTCTGCACTTAGGAGGTACATTTGAGTGGCATTGCAAAGTAGTGATGGCCCTCAAGGGGTGCCATAGACAAACTGGAGGGGACATGTGATAATGATGAAGTGGGTTTGTCACTAGACAGGGAGAATCAGGAAGGACTTTCTCACGTGAAGTTTTCAGTGTGACTGAACATCCCAAGGAAAACCCACCTGAGCCTGTGGTGCCAGATGCCTGCCTGATTTGGCAGCAGCCTGGAAGTCATTCCTGGTGTGAAAAGCTATGCGGGATTTAAAAGTTAATGGAGAAGTAGAATTAAACTGTGAGTTATTTTAATACAAAAAAAAAAAAATGAAAGCTATGTATGGTTTTCTTACAATACACATTTTCCATGAAATCTTTTTTTTTTTTAAATTTGTCAAAGGACCTGTGTACTCGCCAGACAGAGACAGAGAGACAGGGAGAGAAGGGGGGGAGAAAGCAACCCCCATAGGGAATGGCCATGCCATCATCCTTTCTCTTCCGTCTCTCCATCCCGTCAGGATTTCCATCACTCGGCATGTTTCTCAAGCCACCAGATCTAGGACTCAAACTCGGCCACGTGAGATCTGGCTCCCTTAACCCCCAGCCATGGTGCCCATCCCTCCATGAAATCTTTGCAAGGTCTGTTCGGAAGGCACAAAACCTACAGCCATCACAGCTTTCAAATGGCCCTTTTCCAACACAAGAACGAGATGACCGTGGTCACCCACTGGTCACCCCTGGTCAGGATATAACTCAGCTAAATGAATGCTGGAAAATCCTGGTGGGTTTTATAGGTGGGGCATGGAGGATAAAAATTCTGGATTTTAAAAAGTGCGTTTCAGAAATGCTATCACATTACAGCTTCCTTTCGGCCCCTCGGGGTGGCCACCAAGTAAACAGCTTAATTTCCAGCCCTGCTGGAGGTTCAGGATGCAGCCTTCACACTTGCCCACAGATAAATGTCTCCCGTCTCCATGCCTAATGGCTGTTGGTGGAGTTAAGGCTGGGAAGAAAGAAACTGACTTCTTCCTATTGGGTAAAATTAAAACTCCGGAGAGACCGTTCCACTTCACACAGACCCTCTCTTCTCAGATTACTGAGCCACAGCCCAGCCAACTCCCTTTCGGCTCATTCAGGTAAATGGAAGAGGCCACCGAATGGGGGCAGGGTGGGGTGGACAAGACTGATGCGCTTTGTGTGTGGAATTTGTCAGCGGAGGGGAGATTTGCATTTCTAATAAGGGCCCCAGTCAGGTAGGCTCCTGCCCAGTGGCTGCTCTTAGCTCTCCATGTGCTCACTTTGCAGGAAGCAGGGAAGAGGCTTCGGCATAAACAAAGAGCTGTGGGCAGACAGGGAGAAGCCCCTGGTGGGGAGGGTTGGGCACCTCCTGGCAGGAGCCCTTAGGACACACAGTGAGCTCGGCCTGGCCCTTTGTCTATGTAGGAGAAACCTCGTAAATGTTCTACTCGGGTTTGGAGATTTATTATTTCTCCAAAAAGAAGTAACTTGGTGTGTCTACCCCACCAGTATTTATACAGCAGAAGACTGGACAAATGAAAACAACGTCCAGCAAGAGGTGAATGGTAAAATTGCTCAGCGATTCAGTTCGCCTCCACGAGTGGTCAAACCCTCAAGAACGCCGTTAGTCTATTTCGTAAAAAGCGCTGACTACTAAGTGAGAACTGTAGGATACGCAACGGTCTACGTAGTATTTATTTAAAATGCATGCACGCATGCATGATGAAAATGGAGCGAAATGTTCAAGTTCTTAGATGTCACAAAGACATGATTCTTTTTCTTATTTCTAAGTTTATTACAATAGAGAGAGAGTGTGTGTGTGTGTGTGTGTGTGTGTGTGTGTGTGTGTGTGTGTGTGTGTGTGTGTGTGTGTGTGTGTGTGTGTGTGTGTGTGTGTGTGTAAGTCACGTGTCGGAGCAGGAAACCATCACCTCCCCTCGTTCCTCTCTCCCTTTTCCCTTGCCTTCTTTCTATCTCCAAGAATGCCCGAGATGGCGAGCCTGGCTCCCCGTGGAACGGTCGCTGCTCTGCCCAGCCAAGCGTTCTAGCGCTAACAGGAAGCCCAGCAAAGCTGCAGCGTCGCAGGGTGAGACCCGCACGTTTCTCATTCCCCTCAGCTGCCCTTCACTCATCTGTGAGTTCATCTAAACCCTTCTTGAACTTGTTTATATTTTTAGCTGGTACAGCCATTCAGGCCCAACGAGTTCCATGTGTTTTCCACCCTCGGTGTGAAGGGGCAGAGGCCTGCCCGGCTCATATCCTCAGATGACCTCCTTTGGCCTCCAGAGGGGTCCCCTGGCTTTCGCTTTTCTAGTATCCGGGGAACAAGATAAGAATGGCAATTACACATTTGCAATTAGCAAAGCGTGCTTGCAGACCTAATCGACCTTAGAAACTGTTTTAGCCAGTGGTGGCTTTTTTTTTTTTTTCCTAAAAATTGGTATTATGCAAGTCAATATTTCCAGAAATGCGTGGAAATTGTACAGTCCCCAGGTTATGGTGGCACTGGCAGCCTAAAAATATCACGGGGTCATAGAGGGTTTTGTTTTGTTTTGGCTCTGAACTGGAATTGGATAACAATGGCTACCTTGTTTTGTTCTGAAACTCCAGTAGTTGAACATATACTTGGTTATGTTGGTAACAGAGAAGTTAATTAACATGTGAGAGGCAGAATCTTGGGCCATTCGGATCCTGAAGAAGGAGGACTTTGACAGGACTCTGCTACACTGGGTAGCCCCGTCATGGGAGAGGACAGGAATGTTTGGGGTCTACCTTACCAAGAAGATGGACCCCAGCATGCCTGCCCGACGCCAGCTGAGGAGGCTGGTACAGTGGCTGCTGGGCTTCAATCCAGGGTGTTCATCTCTCAGGGCTGTCTCTGGGGCACCTAACTACCCTCAATTTAAACCGAGTCCCTGAGAGGTGCTTTCTGTATCAGAATTTAATAGATTTTGAATTTGTGCATGCCCTAGCGGTGGTCTTTCCAGAGTGAGTCTCAATTGAGAAAATGGTTGGGCCAGCCAGTGGCATAGTGATTAAGATGGCTGGATCCCACATTGCTCACTGCATGGTTCAAGTCCCAGACCCGGCGGCATGTGACTCACACTGGGTTTGTGTGTGCATGCCCCAAATACCAAGAGGGATTGTGGTGTGGCCTTCCCCCTGGGGAGTGCTTTCTCTCTCTCTCTCTTTCTTCTCTCTCTCTCTCTCTCTATCTCTCTCTCTCTATCTATCTCTCTCTCTCTCTCTTCTCTCTCTCTCTCTCTCTCTCTAGCAAATTTTAAAAAAGAAAGAAAAAGAAAATGGTTTAATACAGACTCCCAGGTTCAATACAGAGCAGCAGGAGGGGAAGTAGACTCTGGAATCCAACAGCCTGGGTTCAAATCCTGGTTCCCTCACCCACCAGTCCAAGATCCAAGTTTAACTTCTTTGAGGATCAGTTTTCCATCTGCAAAACGGAAATAATGATGCCTTCAAGGGCCACTGCGAGGACTTACCAACTCAGTGAATGAGAAGTGCTTGCCTTGTGCCTGGTGCCCCAAACATACTCAGTTAACAGGAGTGGCCATCCTCATTGTCACTGCTGTTGGGTTTCCTAGAAGGACGTGGCCAGCATATAACGTCAGCCTTCACTGGACCAATGGCAAGGGACCCTCTTGCCGGCATTGTCTGCTTAACCTTTAGGGTGAACAATCAAGTAGCTCCCATTTAGTGGCTCCCACTTTAAAAGGAGAAAAGCCCTGAGAATGGGTATAACTTAAGGTCTCAGAGCAGCTGGGCAGGTGGAGACGAGGCCGGATCTCCTGTTCATCCTTCTGCTGCTCCTCGCTTTCCAGTGCCCAATCCCCTTCGGACACCTCTTCTGGTCCCCCAAGCTAGGAAACAGAGAGAAACAGGAGGAACAAATCACACGTATGTGGAAAACCTTTAAAAAATAAAATGGCTACAGGGCATGTGTGCCCATCAGAGAGAGAGGAATTGAGAAGGCACCCTCCGTGGAGAACGGCCACACCATAATTCCTTCTTCCCATTTCTGCCTCCTTTTGGGATTTTGGACATGCACACACATGTGTCTGGTATGTTTTTCAAGCCACTGGGGCCAAGATTTGAACCACCCAGTTGGCCGTGTGGGATCTGGTCCCCTTAACCACCATGCCACCAGCTGGCCCCAAAACCATCTTTTGCTCACTGAGTTTTGACCACCTCCCTGCTGCTTGGTTAGTTTCTTTTATTTATCAGCATTAGGTCCCACTGCCCCACAGAGTGCCAATGGCCTGTTCCCCCTTCCTGCCTTCCCAGATAGCTCCCTCCTGAATGACTGCCAACCTCACTGGAGAACTCTCGAAGGGAGGCGTGCGGTGGAGTCAGGGCCAGTGGCTTCTGCGGGTTCAAAGCCTTGTCCTCCTGCTACTGCTCCAGTGGGGAGTCACAGCATTCCCAGAAGCACTTGGTCTGGGCTACAGAGCTGGAGGGGCCCCACTTCCTGCCTGCAGGGAGCCCACAGTCAGAGAAAGTGAGATCCAGGCTTTAGACTGTGAAAGGAAACACAGAACCGAGCTTCTTACAGTGGGAGGGAGTGCATTCCAGGCAGGGGGTGGCCAGAGTGGAAGTGTGAGCTCACGCTGAGAGTGTGGCTGAGCACCCACTGTCCTCCCTTCACTTCGAGCTCTTTTAGCCCTGCAGCTGGGCTGTGAGCTGCTCTGGTGAGGCAGCATCACCACGCCCCTTCTCCCCTCACTCCTGCATGTGTGAGGCTGATCGCAGCTGGGAATGCACCTTCCCTGGATGATTTTATTAACTCACTCAGCGGCTTCACTGGGTCAGCTCTTATCCCTGTTTCATCAATGAGGAAACTGAGGCCTTTAGAGGGTGACTTGGTGGCTCGGTTCCCCAGGGGCTGGGCCGAACTTGAGCTCAGATATGATATCCAATCAGGCTTCCACCCCGGCTCTCCCTCTGTGGTCAGCTCTGGGGCAACGTGGGTGGATCCGTGTGTGACTGCAGTGCCTGTACTCAGGGACACCGAGAGGGGGCGCGCGTGTGAGCAGAGCTCCAGGCTGCAGCAGAAAGGGCTTTGGGAGCCAGGTCTCTGGCTGAAGCCAGCTCTGGCAAGCATGAGTGTGGACTCAGCCATTTGTCTTGGGGACTCAGGTTCTCTAGCGGGCAGAGGGGATCCCATCTCATGAATCTGTACAGTGGAGACGAGAAACTACATGCTTTCTTCTCTCGGGGCTCTCAGCCCTACCAGGCCTGCGTGTTCCAGCCCTCTTCCCTGGGTCTCTTCTGGACTAAAAGAGGGAGCTTCAGGGGCCAGCAGGTGTGGTGGTGGTTAAGCACTCTGGACTCCCACGTGGCCGACTGCAGTTCAAGTCCTGCACCTAGCAGCTTACTTTCTCATTTCTTCTCTCTCACACTGTCCCTCTCTGGCCAAATTAAAATAAGTAAATACATAAAGTTAAATTTAAAAGTTCTTTAAAAAAAAAAAAAGGAGCTTCAAAGAGTTCGTGGAGAAATAGAACTAAAGCGTGAATGTATTTCGTGCAATTTTTTTGAATTTTATGCATCGTTTTTTCATTTCATTTGCTGTAAACCTTTGGAATATCTCTTTTACTTTCTTCTACCAGGAAACTCAACCCTTAGCTCAGTGGAATCACCTGGGGAGCTTGTCAGAAAGCTAAATCCTGGACCAGCCTGTGGTGCAGTGTTTAAGGTGGCTGTATCCCACACGGCCAACTACACAGTTCAAGTCCCAAACACAACAGCTTGAGAAACACACCAGGTATATGTGCGTGTGTGCCCCAAGTCCTGAAAGGAGGGAGAGAGGGAGGAAGGATTGCAGCATGACCATCCCCATGGGGGCACTTTCTCTCTCTTTCTCCCCCGCCCTGCTTTGCAAGTGCATGCATCCTTTGGCAAACAAACAAGCAAACAAATAAATAAATTCCAGCCTCCACCCCCAAAACCTAATGACTCTGAACCCCTGGGAGACAGCCCCTTGGCCAGGAAATTCTGACGATCAGCTTGGCAGTCGCTGCCTGAGCTCAGTGAGGCTCCAACGTCAGTGGGCATCCAAATCACTTGGGGGCTTACAAAATGGCTGGGCCCCACCCCCAGAATTTCTGAGTCAGTATGTTGGGGGTAGGGCCCCCAAATGTGCACTTCTCCTTCGAGAACCAGTGCTCAGCTCATTCTTTGAGAGCTCAGCAGACAAAACAGGAGGGGACCTTCTCTTGTAGGCAATGGTCGTGGGGTTGCTCTATCAGCACGTGAACATTTTTTTTTTAATTTGCCAGAGGGTGCATGCGCTCCCGGAGAAGGATGGAGAGAAAGGGGGAGTAATAAACCCCCTCCCCCAAATAGTAACTGGTCACAATCCCTTCTCCTCCATTTCTGCCTCCTTTTGGGATTTTGGACATGCATGCACACGCTTGGTGTGTTTTTCAAGCTGCCAAGGCCAAGATTCGAACCGCACAGTCAGCCACGTGGGATCCAGCCGCCGTAACCACCACGCCACAGACTGGCCCTAACTTTTTAAGAGGCCTCCAAAACGATTGCGATGATTACCATGACTACCATTTAGCAGGACACACTACGTTCTTCACCCCGTGCTAGTCATCTCACCGTCCATAGCTCTCTATTAAACAGGGCTTGCAGATTGGAAAATCGACAACCAGTGAAATTAAGTAGTCACGTAAGATGGCACTTAGTACGCGTGTGATCGGGACTTTCGAGAGCAAAGCGCGGGCTGTTTCCTTTACCCTGTCAGGCCTCTCTCTGCTCTCTCAGCCCCGAGTGGCTCTATCATGGGAACTGCAAAACCAGGTTGAGAGAAGGGTCGCCATCAGGTAAGGAGGAGTGTGTTTGGTTGGAGGAGCCTTTCATTAGGTCCCCACAAATTGTACCCTATGGGTAGTGGCGTTTGGCCCAGGCTGTGGGGTAGCACTTTTCAGTGCTAACCATTTGGCCACTTGTAAAGGACCCCTCAGGTCGACAGGGCTCGGGGCCTCCATACACCCTGGGTGAAAGTGGTGACCTGCTGCTGGATCTCCAGAGACCCCCAGCCTGTTGGGGTTCTGCCTGGGTTTGGCCTAGGTGGTATTCTGTTTGCCTGTAAGGTCCTCGAGGAGGAGCTGGCACCAGATTTGAGGGGACAGTCCCTAGGGAGACGTGCGTCATGACCAACCCTGGCAGTTACGCATCTTCATGGAGGAGCTTCTTTCCCCTACCTTGGGAAGAGCCATCTGTTGTGGGAAAGGAAGCTCATTACTTTGTAAACAACTGTAAAACAGACCTGGAGGTAAGGCGAGTGCCCTGCAAGGCTAGAAGCCGTCTGGCCAGCTGTGGGTTCGAATCCCCAGGTCAACCTGAAAACATGGCAGGCGCCTGGTCGTTTCCAGGATCCTGCCTGGCTGGGGGCTGGGATCATCCTGGGACGGGCCCCCATTGAGGGCGCCTCTCATGTGCGCTCCCTCTCTATCACACACACGTGCCCTATAGAATTTAGAAAAGAAAAAGTGTAAAGCACAGAGTAATTAGTGAAGACATATGATTGGCTGCAAGGGCTTTTTCTACACTTAGATCTTTATTCTCACCATTCATACACACTCACACACACACACCTGCACATGTGTTCCTTCAGTCAATTTTACACCCGGCAGGAACCTCAGTAATCACCCAAGCCATCGGCACCTTTCCTTCGCCATCTCTCACCACCTCTACCTGCACCCTTCCCTCTGCAAAGAAAGGGAAAAAGGAAGGTGGGGAGGAGGGAACTGGCCCTGACACGGAGATCCCTCGGGGTGGCCAGGGGCCTCCTGCAGTGGCTTCGGCGTGTTCATTATCTTTCTGTGTGAAAAGCGCAGAAGTGCAGAGACGTGCTTAGGTTCCAGACAGGCTTCTGCACCCTTGAAGACAGTTTGGCGGCATCAGCTGACGTTGGAATCGATCTTGAAAACCCACACTGTAGTCCAGGACTGTCTGCTAACCATGCCTCCTTCTCAGAGCCCCACATGGCTAATCCAGCCTGCTCATCTCCTAAACGGGGTTGTAAAGGAAGTACCCTCCTGTCCCTGGTCTAGAAGGGGCTCTGGGAATCTCAGTGTTCTGTTGTTCTAATGAGACTACTGGGGCCCAGAGAGAGGCGGTAACTTACATGAGGTTGCACAGCAAGGGAGGGACAGAAGAGCAGGCTGGACTAGGACGCAGGTACTGAGTTGGCCTTGTTCTTGCTGCACATATGTCCTCCCATGTGATTGTCATCCAAAGGGAGGTGCAGTGGCCAGGGCGGTGGAAGACCACTGTGGAAGGAAAATGTCCCCGGAATCTCTCTGGCCAGACCATCTTCCTTGGCTTTGTGATGACACTTTGTGACTCGGCGGTCTCTCTCTGCGTGGTCTAGTGGGTCATTGGAAAAGCCATGACACATTTTTGCATAGAAAAATCCGTCGTGACTTTCCCGGCCACTGTATAGTTTCCAAGGCACTTTTACGTATCCCACTCTTGGTGGCCTCACGACCAGCCTGGAAGGGGCGTACTGCTCTGCCCCTCCGCAGGTGAGGAAGGAAGGTCTCAGCCATGGGAGGCGCCGCAGTGTGCAGGAGGAGGGTGGCGGATGCCGGGCCTGAAAGACAGACAGGAGCCGTATCGCCCAGGCCTTGCGGGATGTGGTAAAGGAACTGGGATTCCGTCCGACATTCCATGAGAAGCTTTGGAAGGTTGAAGCAGGAAAGCATTGTGCATCTATCTAGGGTTTTGGAAGATCAGTAGCTGCAGTGGAAAAAGCAAAATTGGAACCGAGGAGGCCACGTGGAGGCTGCGAGGGAAGGTCAGGCCAGAGGTGACAATAGCACCAACAGAAATAAAAAGACAAGGGTGGATTTAGAGAAATGTATAAGGTCAAAAGATGGCTTTCCGGCCAGCAGGTGGCATGATGGTTAAGCGCGCTGGACTCCCACATGACCAGCCATGGTTCGAGTCTCGGACCTAGTGGCTTGCTTTCTCACTTTCCCTCTCTCTCTTATTCTGTCTTTCTCTGGTCAAAAGTAAAAAAAAAAAAAGAAATACATAACTAAGCATGTAATTTAAATAAACTAATTCTTGGGGGGAAAAGAAAGAAAACGAAGGCTTTCCTGTGGGTTAGACATGGATGTGGCAGAGAGGGAAGAAGCAGGCATGGCTCCCAGTTTCCGAATGGGTCGATGGGAGGTTGACGGTGGGAAGCCTTCATGAGGAACAGATTTTGGAGGCAGGAAGCACGGGAGGCCAGGGGATGCCTGCAAACTTACTAAGTTCAGCAGTCGAGCTACCAAGTTTCACACAAAGGAGAGAGCTCCCCAAACACGCAGCCCTCTCTGGCAAAGAGCAGGTCCGACTCGCTTGCTCCTGGGCATCGGATAAATGCTTTCTGTGAGCTGGTGAGCTCAGCCTGCCCCCTCAGCCCGTCTGTAAAGAATGCTGCCCTGGCTCTGAGGAGCCCTGTGTTCCTTCTGCTGCCAGGGAACCGGGGAACGATTAATGACCCTTCTCAGAATGTTGGGCCTGGTACAAGAAACAAACAAAAAAACCCCAATGTTCTACCTTCTAATGTTTCAAGCTTTGGGTAACTTTCTTTCGCCAATCTCCACGGGATTGTTCTTCTGTTAATGTTTGAAAGTGAATCTTTTTTTTTTTTTTTTCCTTATACTCAGGCCTTAAATAACCTCTGCCCTATGGTGCCTTCTGAGTAGATGGAGCCTAATGAAGTTATGAGAGCGTCGACGACAGTTATAGGCATTTACAGACACCATTCTGCTCGCAGAGCGCTTTGGGTACATTGCTTCATTTAGCTTCATGAACGTCTCTGGGAGAGGATAGGTGATGTGCATAGCTCTATCTGAGAGGCTGAGGCATACACGAGGGGCCTTCAACACGCTTGTACGAAATGGAATTAAAGGGGGCCAGCAGGTGGCATGGTGGTTAGGGCACTGGACTCCCACATGGTCAACGGCCATTTGAGTCCCAGACCCAGTAGCTTGAAAGTCTGCATGCAGGCCCAGAATCCCGAGAGGAGAATGGAGGAGAAGGGATCGCAGCGTGGTCATCCCCCTGCATGATGATTTCTTTCCCTCTCTGTGTCTCTCTCTCTGCCTCTCTCCAGAAAGCTCACATACCCTATGGCCAGAAAAAAAAGGGGGGGGGAATTAAACTATGAGTTTATTTTAATGCAAAAAATGTAAATAAATCCATGCATAGTTTTACATAATACACATTTTTCTACCAGCTCTTTGGAGACCCTCATGGTAGCCAACAGCAAGTGAGCTATGGCTGTAGCATTGTTAAAGGAGGGAGTTGGATAAGGTAGGTGGGACAGGACCTGCGCATGAATTCTAGCCATTGTTTTTATTATGATTGGCTTCCAGAAACAGAGGCACAATGAAAGAGGCTGGGATGTACACTCGGTGGTGGGATCCGCTCCAGGGCGAGTAGCCTCTGCAGTGTCCTGGATACTGCCCAAGGGAATCTATGTCCCAAAGGGATATTCAGCTGGACAGGAAGCCCCTGCCAAGGCAGGGCCTTGTGAATTGTGTCCGATCCCCACATGGGCGTCCCTACCTCTTCCCCGGCCAGAACGTGCCACATTCTGTTCCCCTGCAGGTCTGCCTTCCCCCTGAGGTGGGCTGAGTGCAGATCCAGGGCCACTCCGAGCCCGTCCTGCCTCTGCTCCCAGTGACCTCTCCTCTGCCCACCACCTCATCACCTCACATTCTCCCTCGTCCTTCCAAGTGGGGTTCAGGCTCCACCTCCACCACCTCCTTCCCTGACCCCCACCCTCATGATCCCCTTCTCCAACTAGCTTCCCAGTCCAGAGCCAGCCCAGGCCTTGTGGACACGTTCATGATGTCGTCCATCCCAGGTCACTCTTCAAGGCTGGGTCTGGGCTCCGCTGTTGGGTACTTGGGGACTCTTCTTACATCTTATCAGTCTCCATTCCCCACGGGCCTGACTTAGTGTCAAGCCCAGAACAGGCACTGTGACACAGTATACGGTAATAGCAACTTCTAAAAAATAACGAAAGTTGGGACCAACAGATGGCCTAATGGTTACATTGCTAGATTCCCACATAGTACACAACAGTTCGAATCCCAGACTCAGCAGCTTAAAACTCACTCTGAGCGCACGCGTGTGTGCATGCCCAAGATCCCGAGAAGAGAATGAAGAAGGGACTGCAGCGTGGCACCCCCATTGGGGGGTGGGGGGGAGTCTCTCTCTGTCTCTCTGGCAAGTGTATGTGCCGTGTAGCAAATCTCTCTTTTAAAAAAGCAAAGCAAAGAAACAAAATAACGAAAGTCATAATCACCAGACCTCCCCCGCTTGGCAAACAGGTGGCCTGCTCATGGCTGTGGGGTCCCCTCGGGAGGCCTCGCCCTTTATTCTAAAGGCGGTGTAGGGCTCAGCGCTTCCCAGACAGAGAGCACCTGCAAACACCCCACCACATTCTCGTCCCTGGTGTCGGCCATTCTCTAAAGGTGGCTCCATCAGTCACGTCTGGGGAGCCAGAAATGTGACCTCTCTTGAAAAATACATTCATGGCAGGAGCGGCGGTCAAAATACAGGGCGGTTACACTGCGAGTGCCAGTCTTACTCTGCCTCATTATGGGACTCTGCAGACGGCTCCAAACAGGGCTTCCAAACCCTTCTTGGCCCAGGGCCCTGTCACTGAGGTCAACATGAATGGTCTGCCACCGGGCCCTGACACGGTGGTTCCCTGGGGGCCGACCGCCTGCGAGTGCGCTCCCAGCGCGCCCTCCAAAGCTGTTTTGAGGAAGGAGTCAGGAGTGTGTGAGTGAGTCCTCGTGAAGTCTGAGCCACAGCGTGGCCTGAGAGACAAAGCCAGTGTCCCTGTGAGGCAGAGCCTGCGAGCCAGCCCCGCCCCAGGGCAATGCCTGTCACCGGAGCATGCGGCCTGAGTCAGCCATGACACTCGTCCCTCTCGCCTTGCTGGCGGCCTCCGGATGTGTTTCAGCCCAGTGGCTCCCTCCGCTGACCTGAATTTAATGTTTTTCTTCTTTATAAGTAGAACACTCCCCCCACTCCCTAGCTTCACCCTCAGCCCCAGAACTAACTGACCTCTCCTCATCAAGTGTTTGAGAACTTGGTTTTGTGTGGGAAGAGGTTCGAGTCCCACTCACAGGCCTGGTCCCGAGCAGGCCATGCTGTCCTTCTCTGCAAATAAGATTCAGCCCAGCAGGGGGTTGGGAGGATGTTTTTTTCCTTGGATTCCCAATATTTGGTTTTTGTCCAGTGAAATATTTTCCTGGGCACCAGAGAGAGAGGAAATGGACAATCACTGTTTCTTCAGAGCCCAGTTTCGGGGCCTGGCAGGGGGCCAGGAACCACTAGCATGCCCTGCCCTGGCGCTGCTGCTCCTCCTCCTGCTCCTCCTCCTGCTCCTCCTCGCTCGCTGCTCGTCCGGCTCGAAAAGGCTGGCTCGGAACCAGTGACATTTCTCTAATGGCCTCTGGACTTTGTCCTGAGCCACTGTCTCTTGCTTCTTCCTCATGGTCATGGCCCTGCTTTTCAGTAGCTGTTTTATTCTGTCCATTGTTCTATGTGGAATAACATCCCCTGTTATTTGAAGTCCTACATTGTGGCGGTTCTTATGCTAGAGCTCTTTCCAATGCTATAGGCATGGAATATTGTCCCCAGTACACCCATAGAGAAGTTGAGCTTTGAAAATATCAAATTGCTTGTCCAAAAATCTCACAAATAGGACATGGCAAAGCTGGAAGAGTCCTGCCCTTGCACCATACCCAGGGGTGATGACGTCCCCTTAGCCTTCATCTCCGCCTGCTCCTCCTCCTCCTCCTCCTCCTCCTCCTCCTCCTCCTCGGCCCTGGGCCCTTGGGGCCGGGGGGGGCGGGGAGCCGAGAGCGTCTCAGCATGGGCATCTAGGGAAGAGGGGTGGTTTTGAAAGCCAGGCCATACTCGGCTCCGAGGGAGTGTTACGAGTCCTGAGGTGCCACTGAGATCTGTTTACGAGGCTGTTACCCGGCAAGGTCTCTTTTCGGCCATTTGCCTGTGGCCCCAGCAGCTGTGAACTAAGGTCGCCAGATTGGATGGGACCCAATGAAGCCCTGGGTCTGTGTCATGGCTGCCAAGCAGCTTTGGAATGGCTGCTCAGGGGCCTTGCCGGTTTTCCAGGTGGAGAGGTGGGGACGGAGAGTTGGGGGGCATTTGGCCTCGCTGTTAGAAGCCCAAGGAAGGCCGCCACTGCTGTTCACTACCCCTGATCCTGATGCGGGGCTGTGGCTCCAAGGCCGCAGTCCTCATTGGACACACGGGCCTGACAGTACCCACCCGCTGCGCGAGCCGTTCTGGAGCCAGACGTTCCTAGCTCTGCTACTCACTTGCTGTGTGACGTTATGCAAGTGACTGTACCTCTCTGTGCCTGGTTTTCCTCACAGTCGTTTACTAGGGAAGCGATAAGGAATGACCACAAACTATTAGATGGTTCAAATCAATACAATGGTATTCTCTCACACGTCTGGAGGCCGAAGGTCGGAAACCAGGTGCCAGTCTCTTCCCGCTCCTGCCTGCTGGTGGCCCTCCTCGTCGCGCCATTGCTCTAGTCTCTGTCTCCGTCTTCGTTTTGTTGTTGTTGTTGTTTTAATTTCTTTTTTCCATGAGCGAGCAAGACAGATACCCCTAATAGCGCCTCCACACACACCAGGTCACAGGCACACGTGTGCCTGATGTGTTCGAGGAGGTGACTGGACGTGAACCCAGAACCCTCCCAGGTCAGCCTGGTGGAGCCTTGTGTCTCACTGCCACACCGTGGCACGGGCCCGCTGCCTCCATCTTCACGCCACCCTCTCCTCCTCTGTCTGCCAGCTTCTCTTCCCGATGCCTCTCAGGAGGACATTGCCATCGGCGTTAGGGCCCATCCGGGTAACCCCGAATGACCTCACCTTGAGATCCTCGACGACATCCCCAAAGACTCAACTCAGTTCGCAGTCGCAGGTTCCGAGCGCGAGGCAGGGGACAAGTCGGGGGTGGCGGCACACTCGACTGCGATACTGTTTACCAGAGGGGGGTCTCGTGGCCCCACCGTGTGCTGGGGATCCAGTGGCTGACTGTGCCTGGTGCCCAGCGCGCAGCAGAACTCAACGCTTGCTGTCTTTGTAACCCCCATGAGCTGTCACCTCTGACGCGCCACCATGGTCATTGTCACCGTCATAGGCACCTTCCATTAGGAGGCTGCGCGGACTGTCAACTCTTTCTCTCCCAGTCCTCAACATCTCAGTCAGTGGTACCGCCAGGGTTTCTCTAAGTTTCTTTCTTCCCTGGTGTGGGGTATTTGTGTGTGTGTGAGAGGGAGAAACCCCTGTGGGGTCCTGGCGCACCAGCCAGCTCCAGGTCACGGGCATACTCAGGGAGGTCTCCAGACTCGAGCTGGGAACCTGGGAACCTCCCCACGTGGGACTGCACGCACATCCTCAGGTTCTACCACTCTCCACCCTGGCCCCGTCAGTAAGCAGCACGTCTGTCCGCCCCGTGGATGGCCCGCCTCCTTCACGTACCCAGGTCCCCTCTTTTTCTCTCACACTCCATGCCATCCGTGAGTCTTGGCTATTCTGTCTTCAAAATATGTGCCTACCCTGACCGCTGACTTCCGAGACCACCATGCTGCCCCTGCCCTGAGGCACCCTCCATTCTGATGAGCACCCCGGGAATCAGGCAGGGTGGGACAGAGCACGCTGTAGTGCTCCTCTTACCCTAGCGCTGTCCCCACGGGGCCAGCACCACCCCTCATACAAACCGTCCTATTGCAAGAGTCTCTGGCTGTCTCTCAGCTCCGTCTCTTGCCCACCTCTGCCCCTCATTTCCTGCACACATCCTGTGACTGTTTACTGAGACTTTTTTTCAGAGAGATTTTTGCTATAGGGCATGTGCTCTCCAGAGAGACAGAAAGAGAGAACTCACCCCCCAGGGGATGGCCATGCTGCAGTCCCTTCTCTGTTCTCCTCTTGGGATCTTGGGCTGGCACAGACGCACACCCGGCATGAGGTGTAAGCCACCAGGTCCAGGATTCGACTGCAGTTGACTCTGTGCGAGTTCAGTGGTGTAAGCGTTATGCCATCTGCTAGGCCCAACTAAGGCACTCTTGAAAAACGAAGTCAGGGTGCCAGCAGGTGGTGAGGTGGTTAAAACACTGGACTCCCACACGGCCGACCGTGATCCGAGTCCCAGACCTGGTGGCTTGCTTTCTCACTTTCTCTCTCTCTGTCTCTCTCTGGTGTGTGCATGTATCCTATAGCAAATTAAAATATAATAATAATCAATAAAAATTAAATACAATCATTCTTTAAAAAAAAAAGTCAGCTTTTTCTTGCTTGCTGCCTCAAGCCCTCCACTCATCCCCTCATCTCACTCACGGCAAAGCCCAAGTCCTGACGGCAGCCACAGGGCCACGTCATCCCCGCCCGTCACGCCGCCACAGCCACCTGGCCTTGTCACTCACCCTCAAACACGACAACACATGTGCACACGTGTGCGCCGGCTGTTTTCTCAGCCGGCCTCGCTCTTCTCTTCCTCACTGCCCTCACGGTCTGCTTAACAGACAGCCCTCCAAGCCCAGCCGTGGTGGCACAGGTGGCAGCCTGTCCCTGTGTAGGACACGGCCAGCCGGGCTGGGGTCACAGGTGGGCCTGACACGCAGCCCAGATGCGCACACGCCGTGGTCCCGGCTGGCAGGAGCTTGGGGAGGCGGTACCACCTGACGGGACCCTCTCGTGGTGCCTGTCTCTCTCGCCTGCCGTGCTCCCTCTCATACCCTCTCTCACGAAAGAAAGAAAAATAACTTAAAAAAAAAGAAAAAGGCAGATCCGGCCCCAGAGCTTTGTCATTAAGGGAGCCACATCCCCATGACCAAGTGCAGTTTGAATCTCAGACCAGGTGATCTGAGAAACATGCCAGGTGTGTGTGTGTGTGTGGTGTGTGTGGGGGGGGTTGTGGGGGGGTATGTGGTGTGTGTGTGTGTGTGTGTGTGAAAAAAAAGTGTGTGTGCGGGTGTGTGTGCGGGTGTGGGTGTGTGTTGCGGATGTGTGTGTGGGTGTGGGGGGTGTGGGTAGATGGGTGTGCATGTGTGTGTGTGGGGGGTGTGTGTCTGGGAGGTGTGCCCGAATCCCAACAAGACGGAGAAACGGAGAAGGGACTGCAGCATGACCACGCCTTAGCGGTGCTTCCTCTCTCTCCCTCTCTCCATCTCTCTGTCTCTCTAGTGAACATACACCTGCTCTGGCAAGATAGCCCTCGAAAAGGCCCTTCTCTGACCACAGAGGGTCGTAGCTAAAGCCACACCCCATAACCTCCATCCGCTCGTCCTGGCTTTGCTGCGAAGCACTGCCTGCTGCCCGACTCGTTCCGCTGACTGGTTGCTGAGTCGTCTGCGTCTGCCCGTTACCCCGAAGCTCCACGAGGGGAAAGACCGTTTTGCTCGCTCTGAACCCTCCGCACCTGGCACTCCTTCGGTGCATCATAAACATTTCCTGGATGAGGGAATTATTATGGGTTTGTATGCATTACCTCATGCCTCCCACAACCTTGTGATGCATCGCTGCAGTGTCGGGGCCAGGGGCTCAGAGAGAGGACGCAAACATCCCTGGCTACCCAGCTGTGAGTGTTAGCGGCATCTGTTTGAATTCCGGCCCCAGTGGCTTGAAAAACGCACTGGCACATATGTGTGCATGTCCAAACTGCCGGCAAGGTGTAGACTGGAGAAGGGATTGCGGTATGACCGTGCCCTGTTGGGGGCGCTTTCCCCTTCTCCCTCTCTGTCTCTTGGTCTCTCTCTGGTGAGCGCGTGTGCCTCTGGCAGAAAGGAAGGACAGAAGGGAGGAAGGGAGGGGGTTGGAATTGGAAACGTGCTGCATGGAGGTACCAGACCCGTACGTGACGTCTGGGCAGACCCCACTGACAGCTTTGGGTCTCTTTCCCGTTCAGCGTTTTCAAGTTCAGAACTATTTTTGCCGCCTCCCTGGATGACACAACTAGAAGTTGTTAAGAAAGGTGTCAGTGACGTGCCGTTGCACTGTTCAGTTACTGTCAGACTTTGGTGGCCCGGAATGTTCCCAAAACGGGGCACACAGGCGGCGTGAATGTGTCCTTTATTCCAAAATAGGTCGGTCCATTTTTCTGCCTTTCGTAAACAAAGCGTATTGATGAGAATCAACCATTTCAGCGCGGGGTGTACAAAGAGCTTCAGACAGAATTAAGATCCATTCCCAACGCCTATGGCTTTAAATAACAACAGAAACTCTTATTTCCTGAATTTTACCCGGAGCTAGGCACATTTCAACTTATTCCCTGAACCATTAGTTCCCTGAGTCATTCTTGGGAGTAAGTCCTCTTATCAACTCCAGGTATTACTAGTCACAGCGGCACAGAGACCGTCAGAAAGTTAGCCAGAGTCACACAGCTAAGAATCCTCAGAGCCGGACCTCGGACGGCCTGTCTCCTGAAGACAGTCTGTAACCACTTCTCCACTGTCGCTTTCTCCACTGTGTTTGTAAATTGTGAGGAATGTGCTCGATCGTTTTTCTTCAGCTTGCAAAGTCTTTGCTTCTGAGACTGAGAGTCTGGTAGGAGGGTCGAGTCCTTGGTGTGAATGCAAAAGGAGAGTCGGGGAAGGGGATCGAACGGCTGTGCGGGGCCGTTACAAGGAGAGGTCTGAGCTCCGCGTCCTTTCTGTCATGTTCTAGCTTGCATCTTGCTACACTGTCATTTGCTACTGTTCTGACCTCAATGGTTTGTAGAAATAAGAGCCCCAGGTGCGTCTCCTCTGTGAACATCGCTCTCTCAGAGAAAAAGAAACCGAGACTGTGGATGGTCGCCTGGCGTTTCTTACCTTCAAAGCGGCCCATGTCTCGTCTCTTCTTTCATTCCTGCAGAAGCTCTGTCCACAGCAGGGGTGCTTCCATTTTACAGACGAGAAAACTGACACACAGGCTCAGAGCCCACCCTGAGGTCACCTTCCTTCCTCTCGCGAGGATTTCCTGGGGCCTTTCGCAGGGTTTTTTTTATTTACCGTCATCATGTTAACAAACACAGCCCTGGACAGCGCCCAGCGCCTGCCCCGTCTCTGCTCCCGTTCCGGTAGTAAGAAATCCGCGCTATAAAGATGGCTGTCCTTTATCGGCTGCCTCTGTGGACCAGGACTTGTGCGAGGGGTCTTTCACGTTTTACTTCCTCTAACCCCTCCAGCCGCCTTTCAGACCCAGCACTGAGATGCCCATCTTGCAGATGAGGTGTTTGAGGTCACATGGTCCCAAACCGCCACTGTACATGGAGGCGGCAGCTCCAGCCTTGCGTGCTAACTCGGATGCTTCATGTTTCCTGCCTGGCTAGAGTCCTCTGGGGCAGTGATCATGGAGGACAACGTCCACGTTCCCGGTGGGGTGTGCGCGCACCCCGAATCCATGGCGGCTGCCCCCCAGCCTGCACGCCAGCTCCCCGCTTCTCCGTCTCAGCCACACGAGGTGCTGCTGCCCCTGCTCATTCACAGCATTCCTCAGGACCTCGCCCCTCTGCACCCCTCTTTGGAATGCACACCCCCCCACACCTGACTGGTGACCTCCCACCCGTCCATCTGCCACGGGAAAGGCCAAACGCCATGCTCTCTGGGCACCCTCTGCCCACCCGCCATCTCCCACGGCTGTTTCAGCATCCCTTTGCCCAGGGCACGCTGGGTGGCTCTCGCCGGCATCGCAGGCACCTCGTGCAGCCCATGGATCCGCTCAGTGTGGGCTGGCAGGGAGCGATGCTGCTGCAGGAGAGCGAGAGAGCGTGGCCACACCAAGGGCCTCCGATCCCTCCGTTTTTAACACAGGAGGTCAGCCGAGCTAAACAGCATAGTGGCCAGTGTTAACCACAGGCCAGCAGTTCCTCGAGGGATCACGTCCTTGTCAGTGCTTAGATGAGGACAGGTGGAGGCAAGGAAGCCCTTCCCAGGCAGTCTAGCCTCAGTAAAACATGGCATTCCAGATCATTCTATCCACATGTATTTCCTGCGTCCCTACTAGGGGGATGTAGCGGAGTCCAGTGGTTAAAAGTATCTAACATACTTCACATCGGGCCAGTTCGAGTTTGATACTGATTCTCCCCTGAATTCACCAAGTGGCCTTGAAGTTCCCTGAGCCTCGGAGTCCTCGCCTGCAAAATGGGCGAACCACATGGGGATTGTGCAGGGCCGAAGTGAGACTAAGCAAAACCATGCTGCCTGCCGGATGCCACGCCTCGGCTCCTTTGAGGAGCGCGTGCTCTCTGCTGGGCACTGGGATCCCAGGCTGGACAAGACGGCAGAGCACCTAATTCACTATTACTGGGGGAGACAGGTAATGAGCAAGCAAATATGCAGGCCGATAATGAACAAGTTGGTCATTGGAGAATGAGAGGTCCAGCAAGTGGTGTAGTGTTTAAGGCACTGGACTCCCACATGGCCGACCGCAGTTCGAGTCCTGGACCAGGTGACTTGGAATTCAAGCCAGGTGTGTATGTGTGTGTGTGCCCAAAATCCCAAGAAGAGAAGGGATTTTGGTGTGGCCTTCCCTCCAGCGGGTGCTTTCTCACTTTCTGTCTCTCTCTCTGTCTCTCTGTGTCTCTGGTGAGCACACACATCCTATAGGAAAAAAACAACTCTAAAAAAATTTTTAAAAAAATAGAATGAGACATGGTGTAAGAAAATAAAATCGGTGGTCAACTGAGGACGGCAGGAAAGGAAGTGGGGTGGAGCGGACAGGAGCGGGCTCTGAGGAGGTGACTCAGACAAGCAGTCGATGACCATACAGGGGGAGTCGTGAGTGCAAAGGCCCGGTGGTGGGCACACTCCATGTCGTATTGGTGGTATCTGTCGTGACTGTCGTGTTGTCACACGTGGCTGTGCCCTCAAAGTCTGCCTCCTGCCCACCCCTGGGTACACGCCCACTGAACTGAGTGCCGATCGTAATGAGATGAGATCTCAGAGGAGGGATGCTCGAGAGGGCCGGGGTGGCGGCAGAGCAGGGAGGAAGGGGGAGTATGTGCTGAGAGGAGGCAGCGTCCCCCAGGAAGGGGATTTGCTTGAAGAGCCTGAGATCACCGGGACCTTCTAACCCTGCCCGGGCCAGAGCTGGCTTTGGGGAAGGCCAGGCGGGGAGGCCTGGGCACGGTGCAGATGACCTCAGCGCTGGCGGACAAGGTGGCCCCAGCAGGGCGGGCAGGTTGTCAGCTTGAGAGCGTGTGCTCTCCACGCAAGACGTACGGCCCTGGGCAGGAGTCCAGCCGTGTGAGTCATGACCAGATGTACATCTTGTCAGGGAGGACTATGGCCACGGAGAGGCTGGCCACCGTTTCTGGGAAACGTCCTGAGGGTGGGGCAGGGTCTCCCTCAAGAGGATGTGCTGGGGAGGGCCGACGAGCCTCTGGCTGTGCCTCCCAGGTCCGTGGCCGAGCCTTCTGGGGCCCCTGGGCAGGGTGAGGTGCCTCTGGTGGCTCTTTCTCCCTTTTCTCAGTGTGTCTGGACCCCCTGGCCTTCTGTGGAGGCCCACAGACCCATGAGGAGTGTGAGTGGGCAAAGGGCTGCCCTAGGATCTGAGAACCTGAGTCTTCAGGCCACCGAATTGGATTCACATCCAAGGGCTGCCACAGCGCAGTCCCCCTGGCCTCAGTGGCCTGCTGCAGAGTGACGGGTAAACCAGTAGCTCTCCAAGTTCCCATAGGCTCAAACACTCGGGCACCTCTGCACTTCCCTCCTATGGTCAGAGAAACCGAGGCCCAAGGGCAGGACACACCCAGAGCCACCCCTGCAGGAGGAGGGCCTGGAGCACCTGCTCTGGCCAGATCTGCATCCTTCCACCTTGTGCCCATGCCCTACCTTCTGATCCCTGGGACCCCCTACCCGCCTGCCTGTGCTCCTCATTGCCAGACATGGAGGTTCAAGCACCCTAAGAATGACATTCCCACCTGGGGGTTAGCAGTCCCCATGGGAACTCCCAGGGGCGTTGGCCACCAGGTGCACGCTCTGGCTTTAAGCAGACAAGGCCTCCGCCAGGCCCTTCCTGCTTGAATTCTGTACAGCCTCCAATCTCTCTGAAGTAGCACCTCCTGGGGCAGCTTCCAGACCACTCCACGCAGTCCTCTCGGCAAGCTCTTGCCATCATGCCACTTTATAAACCTGCTGTGGGCGTCTTTGCTTACTTTCATTATGATCATTTGTGCAGGCATCGTAGCTCCTCTACAGCATTGCCAACTCATTAAAAGCAGCAACCAAATTGCCCCCATTTTTCTCACACCCGCCACCAGCCTCCCCTTCCCCACCTGACACAGTGATGGAATTCTAAGTGTTGGGCAGAATGGAGTTTTCTTTATTCTATGCAACAGCCTAGCCTTTTAGAATGAATGCTTGAGTATAGGAGAGCATTCACTCTGGGATCAGCCCTCTAGCCCTAGCCACTCCCTATAGCCGAATGGTTAAGAGAGCCAGATCCCACATGGCTGACCTCAGTTCAAATCCTGGCCCTGACAACTTGAAGAAAACACTCCAGGCATGTGTGTGCATGCTCTGAATCTCAACAGGAAGGAAAAACGGGAAGAAGGGATTGCAGCATGACCACACCCCACTAAGGGTGCTTTCTCCTTTCGCATCTCCCTCCTGTGAGCACATGCACCCTCTGGCAATGGGGGGGGATCATTCCAGAGCTGGTCTGGACTGAGTCTCAGCGCCCCCTTCCACTGCCAGCACCCCCCCCCATACTCAGTGGCGCTTTGGGCAAGTGACGTGACACCTGGGTGCCCTGCCTTCCCCTTGTACGGGAGGGATAATCATAGCACAGACCCCACAGGGTGGCTGTGAGGATTCAATGAGGCCTGCTTGTAAAGTATTCGATCTAGTGGTCGGTGTGGACTTGGCGCCACAGGGGAAGTTGTTACGTTTTGATGATCCTGTATGCACCGTTTTATTTGGTGTTTCAAAGCAGAATTGTTACCACCTCTCAGCCTTTAGCTAGTTGCCAGATTCTCTACAGTTCTTGCATCCTCCCTAGGCCCCGTAGGCCCCAGCCCTCCCTGGCGCACTGCCTGCTGGGTGCCATGTGCCCCCAGCTACAGTCTGCCAGGAGGCAGGGAAGGACGGAGCCCCAGTCTCTGGCTTGACTGCTCACCAGTTCGGGGCTAACAGCTGCAATGAATGCTCTTACTCAATTCATGTGACTCGACAGATTTGGAATGTGTCAGGGAGAGAGTTTTTCCAGCAATGAGTCAGTACATTTATGCTCTCACACACACACCAAAAAGAAAAGAGTTTGGTGAGAATCATTTATGAGTACAAGGGAACACCTCTGAAAATTATATTTTGACCCTGAAGATAAGTAATACTTGAGACATTTAATAAAAGGTTCAAAACAAGATATAACTGGGAGAAAACTCAGCCAGCTGCCTTTGGTATTCTCAGCCGCCACGTTGTCTAGGAAGATCCGATTTACATGGGTTTATTTAGCACCTCCTGGATATCCAGATTTGTGCTAAATGTGGCCAGGAAATGAGGGATGTGTAAAAGAGAAGTGGAACCGGCATTTATTGAGCACCTATGACGTACCAGATAGTCGTGAGGGGGAACGTATCCCAAGTTCAAGAGACAGTGTGGGGAGACGGAACAATTGTGGGTGGGCGGGTCTGGGTTCAAAGCCCGGCACCTCTCCTTCCTAGTCTGTCTAATCTCTGTCCTATTCCACTTTTGAGATCACAAAACCAAGGCTCAGAAAAACAAACTGTTTTGTTTAGGAAACAGGTAAACACTGGCTTCTACACTGGGCCTGTCAGTCTCCCACCAAGAACAGCACAGACCACCTCCTTGTGCTGAAGAAATTACAGGAGGACCGGCCCTGCAGCAAGACAGAGGGAGCTAGACCCCACATGGCCAACTGCAGTTTGCAGCCTAGCCTGGCTGGAATACATTCCAGACGCATGTGCGTGCGGGGCTCACCCCCAAATCCTGACAGGATGGAGAAATGGCGGGGGAAGGACGTGTTATGTCCACACCCCACTGGGCAATGCTGTCTTTCTCTGTGTGGTGAGTGCAATGAAAGAGAGAGAGGGGGGAAAGAAAAGAAAAGAAAAAAAAGAAAAGAAAGAAAAGAAAAAAGAAGGAAGGGAAGGAAGGAAGGGAGAGGAAGAGAGATAGAAAAGAAAGAAGAAAGAATGAGAGAAAGAAAAGAGAAGAGAATCGAAAGAAAGAGAAAGGAAGGAAGAAAGGAAGGAAGGAAGGAAGGAAGGAAGGGAGGGAGGAAGGAAGGGAGGGAGGGAGGGAAGGGAGGAAGGGAGGAAGGAAGGGAGGAAGGGAGGAAGGAAGGGAGGGAGGGAGGGAAGGAAGGGAGGAGGGAGGAAGGAAGGGAGGGAGGGAGGGAAGGAAGGGAGGAAGGAAGGGAGGAAGGAAGGAAGGGAGGGAGAGAGGGAGGAAGGGAGGAAGGGAGGAAGGAAAAGGCAGGGAGGAGGAAGAAGGAAGAAAAAGGAAGGGAGAAGGGAAAAGACGCCACAGGGACAGGGGTGCAGTAGGAAAACACCATACCCTGCCAGGCTGACCCACATGGGAAAGTTCTGGGTTCATGTTCAAAGACCTCCCTGAGGATGCCAGGCCCAGAGATGCTTCTGATTTAAGGCGGGCTGAAGCAGGGGGCAGACTGCAGTGTTGAGACCCTGTTGGGGGTGCTTCTCTCTTAACTCTTGGAGGAAATAAATAAATAATACAAAGACACTGCGGTTACATATGTCCCTGGGTGACCACATCCGAGAGGGAGCGGACGTGCCCGTTCCTGGAGGTGATGTCTGCACGTCTGCCATGCCTACCTACTGAGGCTTTCTTGGGGACCAGTATCTTCAGCCACCTTCTGTCACTTGCCTTTGGTTCCCGCCTGGTGGGCATCGTGGAGACCCTGGGTCTCATCCAGGTAGATCCTCTCTGTGCTGCTGTTTAGCTTAAAGAAAGGAACCCCTGCCTGCCCAGAGCGTTTGGGGCTCGTGTTCCAAGCTCACTTGGGTCTCTTTGAGAGGGTTCATTTTCACAGATCCCCGATCTCCAGGGAGCTGTGTCTTTCTCTCAGAAACAAGAGCTGTAATCCAAGGTGTAGTCATCACCCTCCCATCTGCCAGCAGCCACGCTGGAGCCAGGGCTCCCCAAGGCCTGACAGGAGGAGGTGCAGGCCAGATGCCCGGGGAATTTTTCTCCGCACGAATCAGATTGCCCTGTGGTTGCCCTGGGTACAGGCTGAAGGTGCATCTCGGATTGCTGGGGACTGCAGAGGGCCCAGGGGTGAACAGGACTCATCTCGCCATCCAACAAGCACAGGGCCAGCAGGTGGCGCACAGGTTTGGGTGGCTGAATCCCACATGGCCGACTGCACAATTCGAGTCCTGGACCCAGAGGCTTGAAAAACAAAACATGCTGAGTGTGTGTGCATGTGTGCCCCAAATCCCAAGAGGAGAATGGAGGAGAGGCGGCTACAGTGGACCTATCCTCTCTGGGGATGATTTCTCTCTCCCTCTCCCTCTCTCTCTCTTTCTCTCTGGCAAAAGCACACCCTATAGCAAAAAAAAACAAGGACTGTTCAGGGCCACCATGTGCCCAGACCTGCAGACACAGGGTCTGCCTCCACGGTGGCTTTCCATTGTCTGTGGTGGAGCGGTGGAGAGATCACTTCTAGGAAGACCTCGGTTTCCTGGAAGATCTGGTCCTGCCCTTTCCCTAGCATGCAGACTTAGCCACTCTGGCTTCTAGGCTCTGGTGTCCACCAGGGCCTGTGTACTCCCTTCCCACTTACCCAGCAATTCCTCTCCCTGCCTGGTTGCCGCCCCGGGCGATCGGGCCCACATCTGTCAGCCACGTCCTCGTGTGGCTCCCGGCCACCCCGCGCCACTGTGCTGTGCTTCCCTCGGCACAGCCATGGCACTGAAGCCTGTGTCTCTAACCCCTGGGTAAGGCCACGGCCTGCCTTATCTCCCCACGCCTGGCTCTGAGTCAGCGCCTCCTAAGAACTTGCTGGAAGAGCGAAGACACTGCAGGGAGCAAAATAAACACTGCCCTGCCCAGTGCTGGACGCATCTGCCCACAACGTCGCTTGCACTTGACAATTCTGAGATAGAATCACTTTGAAACAAATCACAATCAAGCCTAGAGGAGACTTCAGTATTCTCATATGTTCAAGAAGTCAAGAGCCTGTCAGTGGCCTGGAGGTTAAGTGGGATCACACGTGGCCAGTTGCGTGGTTCAAATCCCAGATTTGTGACTTAGAAAACACGCCGGGCACCTGTGCTTGTGCGCCCAAGCTCCCAAGGAGAGACTGGAGGAGAAGGGATTGCAGCACGGCCATATCTCTAGTGGGAGCTCTCTCTCTCTCTCTCTCTCTCTCTCTTTCTGATGAACACATTCTCCTTACAGCAAAAATTACAAAAATAAAGACAGAAGTTGAGCTGCACCCACACACTGCGGTGGACCTGAACTCCACCTCCTCTGCACACTGAGGGCATCCTAACTGAAGGGTAGGCTGGGGCTGGTGGGCGGGATGGTTCAACCTCAGTCATAGAGTCCAAGGTGAAGAGCAGTGTGGGGGAAATGGCAAGACGCTCCGGCAGGCCTGAGGCCAAACCCCAGTGCTAGGCTGCGCTCTGACTCAGGGCAGCTTGCTCCATCTCTCTGGGGTTCAGGGGTGCCGTCTGAAGACGACTCACTGGCCAACCCTGTGCTTTGTTACTAAGCTGCATGACTTGTGAGTGATCTACTGCAACCTCCTTATTCCCAACACCGTGGGTGACGGGGCAGTGTTGTAGTCAAGGATAAACAGGGAGAACAGGAAATTCAGTGAGGCTCCCCAGCTCCAAAAGCAACCCCTGTGCAACCCCAGCCAAGTGACTCTGCTGCGCTGTGCTCAGTTGCGACCCCTTGGGTGAAGGTAACGGCAGGTATTGTCGATGATAAGAGCAGCGGACACACCTGCTTACCCAGTCCCGAGCCCTGCGCCCTGCGCATGTACTGCCCCCCTCAATCCTGCAGGGTGAGGCAGTGTTAATTAGGGGAAGAGGAGGGGACAGCACTGGAAGCAGAGGACTAGCACAGTGTAGCCACGTGGCAGATGGCAGCATGGTGGGCTTAGGCAACTGAGAAGCAGCCAGTGAGCTGGGAACACCATGGTGGTGGGGGGGGTGCAGGTGCTGGACTCTGCAGGGCCACAGGGCCACGAATGAAGACTGTGGTCTTTATCCTGAGACAAGTGAGGAGTCTATTAGCGGCTTTCCCATACCACCCCTTTTTTTGTTTGCTGTTTTGTTTTGGTTTTGTTTTTGCTGTAGGGCATGTGCCCTATAGCAGAGAGAGAGAGAGGCAGACTGAGAGAGAGAAAGGGAAAAGGCACAATCACCCCCAGGGGGAGGGCCACATCATAATCCCCTCTCCTCCATTCTCCTCTCAGGACTTTGGGCGCACACGCACATGTACTCGGTGTGACTTTTTTAAGCAGCCAGGTCCAGGATTTGAACTGTGAAGTCAGCCATATGGGATTCAGCGCTTAACCTCTATCCTACCAGCTCTGTACCACCCTTTTGTCCATGCTAGGGGCACTTACCCACCGCTCTCCTCCTAGCCAGACCCCAGTAGGCCACAGAGTGGTCCTGGTACCCTGTGACAAAGCACGTGTGCATATGGTAGGCTTAGGGGACTGAGAAGGAGCCAGTAAGCCGGGAATGCAGTAGAC
>NW_006160057.1:2339598-2347130 GCF_000334495.1 Tupaia belangeri chinensis
TAGGGAAAGCAGGGCCCAGACCTTGCAGGGGTCCGGGAGTGAGGAGCACCCTCCCCAGGGTCTGGCCATGCCACGATCTCCAGCTCTACTGGCCCTGGGCACTCGTATGCATGCTTGGTGTATTTTAGGCTGACCGGCCAGGGACTCGAACCTTGGTCATCATGTGAGACCTGGCTTCTTGAGCAGTGCTTTATCACTGCACCACAGACCCAGTCTCCTGGGACCACCCCCCCTGTACACTATACTTTCTCACACTCAGTCTATTTTTTCTCTCTCTCTCTTTTATACCAAGAGTTTTTTTTATAAAGAATTATTTTATTTAACTTTATTTATCTATTTATTTATTTACTTTCATTTGAACACAGAGAGGGCTAGAGAGAGAAAGAAAGTGAGAAAGCGAGCCACCAGGTCTGGGACTCAAACCGTGGTCAGCCATGTGGGAGTCCAGCGCCTTTAACCACCTTGCCATCGGGCAGCCACTGTACCATGAGCTTTTTTAAGGTTAGGGACTGAGATGTATTTATTTATGTCTAGTTGGTGCTGAGCATGGAATCAGGTATATGAGGGGACTTTGAAATGTCTGTGGAAAAATGGAACTAAAGTTATGAGATTATTTGGTGCAAAACATTCTGAAATCCACGCATAGTTGTTTCCTAAGTCATACGTGCCGCGAACTTCTGGAAGACACTCCTCATATGTAGGTACTCAATCAATGTTCGTTACTTGCATATTAATGTATCCGATCTTTGATAGTAACATGGCCAATATTTAACAACAGCATGCAGTATGCCTTTAAGTCACATATTAGTGCTGAGAATGCGACTTTCATAATGCGAGCATCTCTGCTATAAAATACATATATTCCTGTAAATCTTTACCTTCTGAAAAATCCAAAAGTCACAGAATTGGGGATAACAGGGTTACAGAACATCACTCACAATTCCCACAGCTCTGTAACAAAACAATCCTACTGATGACAGTAGCGTAACAAAAATGCCATGCTAAATTTTAAATTAATAAAAATATATATAATCAGCAGATGGCGTGATGGTTAAGGGCACTGGACTCCCACTAGGCCAACCGTGGTTCAAGTCCGGACCTGGCGGCTTGCTTTCTCACTCTTTTTCTCTCTCTCTCTCCACTCTGTCCCTCTCTGGTCAAATTTTAATTAATTAATTAACTAAAGTTAAATAAGATAATTGTTTTTAAATTTTATTTATTATATTTTTTTGGAGAAGTTTTTGCTATAGGGTGCGTATGCTCTCCAGAAAGACAGAGAGAGAGAGAGAGACAAAAAGGGAGAAATCACCCCCCAGGGGGGATGGCCACACGGCAATCCCTTCTCCTCCATCCCTTCTCCTCCATTCTCCTCTCGGGATCTTGGGCACTCACGCACATGCTGCCTGTGGGAGTTTAGGCCACCGGGTCCTGGACTCAAACCACAGTCAACTACATGGGAGTCTGCTGGTCCCCCAGGGCTATATTTTAAAAACAAAAAGACCTAACTAGAAGAAGGGATTAGAGAAGGTTTGAGAGGCAGTTTAGAGACAGGAGTGAGCAGTCCTTTATCTGCAGCTGGCTACAGGGCCGAGCAGTTGCAGGCTTTGCTACAATGCAGCAGAGATGGCCTTTTCACAGAGATGAGCAGAACTGAGCAAGCAGCACTTCCAGGACAGAGCATGTAGCCATGCAGAGCCGAAAGGAAGAGCATGGAGCCGGTGGGCAGTACGGAGGTCCCTGTGGCTTACTACCGTCAGGGCACTGGGCCTCCAGGGCCGTTACTTGGGGGTACAACATAGAATGTGCTGGAAGCAAATGCCGGCGGCCCCATACTATTTGCACACGTCACTGTGATGGCCCTAGCTGAGCTAATCAGCCTTATGAGCAAGCGGAGTAAACAAACAGGCATCGGGACTGATTGATAAACCGAGAATGCCAGCTGGCTGGTTTCCGTTGAGAAAAGCACCCTCTGTGCATTGCGGACCGTTTTCCTCTTGGCCCGTGAGTCTAATCAGCCAAGCCACCTTACCAGGAGGGTGTGAGCAGGACTACGTGGCGTTGGTGACACCATTCGAGAGCGTCGCAACCTGGGTTATGCTGGCCCTTCATCGGAAACGGCTGGACCACCTTGGTCATACGTCTGGACTTGCAGCCAGGGGAGAGGAATCCCAGCCTGCCTGAGAGCCGTGTGACCTCAGGAAAGTCCCTTCCGCTCTCTCTGCTTTAGTTTCTCAACTGTAAAACAGCTAGTGATGTCCCCCTCAAGTCTGGAGCCTGTTAGCGGGAGGAGAGAAAGCTCTTCCTAAGCCATAAAGGGCTTTGTGGGGGTACTGTCCTACCTACCTGGCAGTGCCTGGAACACTCAGCTCTGTGTCACTGGGGACAGGGAGGGGGCTTCTCCTGCTGGATGGTTCATTCTAAGGGCGGTGGGCGAGACAGCTCAGCTCCCTGGAATCAAATGAATTTATCACTGAGATCAAATGCAGAAGCTTGGGCAGGAAGGAGGCCCAGAACTTTTCATCAGGGGATTTCTCTGGCCCTTGACAAAACCAAGCAGGAGAGGATACGGCCCCCGGCCTCAATGGCTCCCTGTCCGAGCCCGCTGCAGTCCACGGGGGACAATCACCCCCACGCCAGGGCCTGAGGTCACGGCCACCACTGGCAGCCTACCCTGCCCTCGGCCACCCTGTTCTCATTCTGCTTCCCCACGTAGTGCAGTGTAGAGGAGCGCAGGCTTCCGAGTCGCATGGCGGAGGCTTTCAGTCCATACAGCCACCCACCCGCACTGTACCCGAGTCCTCACCTGGAGAACCTCCTCCACTTCCTCCCTTCCATGGCCAAGAGGATTATGTAAAAACTGTGCTTTGCAGACTTGAATGGGCCCTGGAATCACCCAAGGTTCTTGTTAAAAAGGAATGTCTGGGGGACCAGCAGTTAGCGTAATGGCTATGTCGCTGGACTCTCATGTAGTCCACTGTGGTTCAAGGCCCAGACCTGGTGGCTTAAACTCACACCGGGCACGTGTGCGTGCATGCCCAAGATCCTGAGAGGAGAATGGAGGAGAAGGGTTTGCGGCATGGCCATCCTCCCTGGGGGGTGATTTCTCACTTTCTATCTCTGTCTCTCTGGCGACCGCATGCACCCTATAGCAAAAAGCTCCCCAAAAGCAAAAAAAAAAAAAGGAATGTCTGATTCTGCAGGGCTAGGGAGACTTGAGACCCCACCTGCAAGGAGCTCCCTGGTGGGGCAATTTCTCCTTGGAGGAGCAAAACTCGCTTGGGTGCCTATCGTGGCATGGTCCTCAGGAAACAGAACTCCCCCCCACCCCCATCTTAAGATTGTCTTTTTTTCCCAGTCCTAATTTTCTCCTTTCAGGATAGGGATGATTAAAAAAAAATCTCTGCTCCTCTCAGAATTTCTCAGAATTCTCTGAGAAACAAGAAAAAACAAGTTTTGCCTTGAAGGCGGGCTGGGCTCTGGGGTTGCAGGGCCGCCTGTCACAGGGGCTGGACTGGGCCTTCGCTCCCGCACACGTGCGCCACAGGTGGCCCGTGCCCGGCTGCTGCGGGAGCCTCCAGGGCTCAGGCCCCAACTTGCCATGCCGAGAACACAGCCACCGAGCCAGCCAGGCGCACGCCTTGTTCTTCCAGCGACAGCTCTCCCGAGGAATTTTCAGAGCACACAGGGTTCGCTTGGCAGGAGTCTCCCAGGATATAAATACGCTTTGGGGGCTTGGTTTTAAGGACTGCAGTATCTTTTCGACTCGAGGCCTGAGCACAGAGCTTCCCTGCTTCCCCCTCACCAAAATGGAACCATGAACCAGCCGCCGCCGCTGGGAACAGACACGGGAGACTCTAGGAGACTCCGAGCGAGCTCGGAGAGAGGCCTCCCATCCCATGCGGTCGCGCCTTTGGCTTTGCTCTTCGAAACAGCCTGCTGACTCATGCAGAGTGAGGGTCTTTTTTTTTTCCCCTTCTCAGAATCGCCACCAAGGCTGGAGATTTGGAGGTTGGTGCATGAACAGCTCGGCCCTGTCGCTGCCTTACTTCTACCCTCTCCTCCTCCATCCCAGCCCCCCAATGACTCAGTCCTGCCAGGAGCGATGGACACCCGAACGCTCGGCCCGGCTTTTAATATTGAGCTTCTCTTCCCTGCAGGTCCTGACGCACCAGCTGCCCTTGGAGCAAACCGTAAGGAGATTCCCAGGATGTGAGCACACGGGACTGGTGAGTGCTGCTGTGCTTGGTGACAGTCAGGGCCCAGGCGGGGTTTCAGGAAGGGGAAGGAGGGGAGTGGGAGGGGCGGGCAGTGGGGCCTTGCGGCTGACCCTGCGGTTCCATCCGGCCGTGCACACCTGGAAACAGCGCTGCGCAGAGCTCCCAGCTGTGGGCCCTGCGGTCCCTCCCAGATGGCCGGGTGGCTGGGCCGTCCTCTCTGCTCGACAGCAGCTCAGGCTCATTATCAGAGGGCGTGGGCTTGGAGTGGTTTAGGCAACCTCTAGCTGGGGCTGAGAGAGTCTTGGAGCAGAGAGGAGCCAGCTGGTGAGCCCCACGTGACGGGCTGTAGACCCGACCTTAACAAAAAACGGCCGTGCATGGGCGCCAGAGGCGTCTCGGGGAGGTGGTGAGTTTCTCGTCACTGGCAGAATTCAAACTGAGGTTGGAGAGATGTCAAAGAGAGAGAGAAGTTTTGTGTAGACAGCCTTTTACGGACAGTTTCCTGGTGACCTAGGATCCCCTGAGGGCAGGGCAGTAGGTGGTGGAGGGTGGCTGAGGGTTTGGGGACACCCAAACGAGGCCAGCTGGAGCTCGTCCGGCAACCTCAGCCCTGCCTCAGGAAGCCTCTCAGAAGCCGCGGGGTGAGGTGACCCCCAGGTCTCTCCTATGACTCGATGCCCAATAACTGGCTGTATCCGACTACGGCCAGGCAGCGGCGTGTCACAGGCGTGATCCCAGTCGCGGTGTCCGACAGGTGGGCAACTCCTGGAGCAGGACAGGAGTGGTGCTGGGCAGCCCCGGGAGCTGTCTCCCATGCCAGGACCACCAAAACAGTCCCCAGCTAGTTATGCCCTGGAAGGATCTGTTCCAGGACCCGGACCACATGGCCAGATGAAAAGGCACATGTGACCAGACTCAGGCACCTCCACTCCCCAGGGCCCTGAGGAGGCGGAGCGGGTCTGGCCCAGGCCATGGCTGCAGGAGGACAGTGAGCTCGGCTTCACCCAGGGAGGAGGGAGGGAGTCCATGGGCCCTCTGGCAGGGGCAGGACCAGCCCCAGTATGCAGTGACCAAAACTTGGCCTGCTGAGCGTGAGAAAAGTGGCACTCTGGACCCCAGTGGGAAATGACGCGGGAGGGACACCCATCGCGCATGGGAGAGCCTGGATAATGAGAGCACAGGCCCCCTTTGTGTTTGATAACTGGGTCTTCTTCCCCAGGGTCCGGGTCAGCTGCAGCAGTAAATATTTACCAAGGACCCCTGAGGGCAGGGCGCTGGGAGAGGCCAGAGACAGGCTTTTTCTCTAAGGAGCTGACAGCCTGGATGAGAATGGAGTTTGACAGTGGTTGTGCCCGGCCGCATGTCAGCCGAGGCCTGTGCACCTCTCAGGAGGCTGGGGGATGAGGAGGGCAGGAGGGCTGGGGGAGGTCTGAACAGTGAATCTGCGTCATGACTCGACTCTTCCATGCGAGTCTCCAATGAGAGTTGAGCTTTGCGGACAGAAGCCAGCTCCCTGCATTCACAGAACCTGGTTCATAGTAGGTGCTCAGTAAATGGCTGTCAGAGGAAGAGACAAGGAGGCAGTCCAGGGAGGCTGCAGTCGAATCAGGTGTAAAATGCAGGGAGAAATGGGACGTACCCCATAGGAAGGCTGTGAGGACTGAACGGACTCAGGTGAAGCTGCCTGGCCCCGAGCCAGTACGTAGTAAGCGCTCGGTAAATATTCCCCCTGCTCTACATGTGGGGCGTGACCTCGGCTTATGTCTCAGTGCCGGAATAGGAAGCAGCACAGGTGGGAGCACAAAGCCCTGGGCTGGGGGTTAGACACCCTGGCATGGCTGTAGGAAGGGGGCCGAGGAGGCAGTGATTCCCCTGAGCCCGTTCTCCAGAACGAAGACGCTTGCAAGAAGGAGGGCAAGGCGGCGCCATTGCTGCCGCTCCGTCCCTCTGCGGGTCCTTCCTGGTTCTGACGCGGAACCAACGCCAGCAACAGCTCTGCTGTGTTTTACCAGCTGGGGGCCTCACGGGCAGTGCTGTGACTTCTCAGAACGGCCCTTCCCCCAGGAAATGGGGCTCCCGGAGCGAGCCTCCTTCCCTCAAGGAAGATGTCTTGGAAACCAAAAAGCACTAGCACAAGAGAAAGATTCTGGGGAACCAGCAGTTAGCGTAATGGTTATGTCGCTGGACTCCCATGTAGTCGACCGTGGTTCAAGGCCCGGACTTGGTGGTTTAAACTCACACTGGGCGCGTGTGCGTGCGTGCCCAAGATCCTGAGAGGAGAATGGAGAAGAAGGGATTGCGGCATGACCATCCCCATCTGGGGGGGTGATTTCTCGCTTTCTGTCTCTCTGTCTCTCTTTCTGTCTGGCAAATGCACACGCCCTATAGCGAAAACCTCTCCAAAATTAAAAAAAAAGAGAGAGAGAGAAAGATTCTGTGGATTTGAATGGAAAATCATTGACAACGCGAGCTTGGGTAGCACAGTCTTGAGCCCCACGGTCAACGTCGGTTCCCTGTCCCTCCCCCCAGAGAGTTCTCGCTGTCTCCAGAGCTAGAAGACAGTGTGTCACTGGAGTCTCTGAACAGGACCCCACTTTGCAAAAGGCTCCACCCCCCACCCCAGACTTTGCAGCATAATTCAGGTAACAATTGTATTTGTTTGAAACACACGTCAGGGCCCCATTTCTAACTGGTGTAGCAGCCCTGGGGCTATGGAAGGAGCTTGCTCAGAGGACTGTCCCATCTCACCCTGGGACCCAACGCCAGCAACAGCTCTGCTGTGTATTACCAGCTGGGGGCCTCACGGGCAGTGCTGCGACATCCCTAGCTGGATGGTGGGATCTAGTGTCTGCCAAATGGTTTGTGACGCCACCACAGCACACAAACACCTGTGTTTTAGGGCTCTAGAGCACCTGCACAGCCTTGGCGTCTCCCAGGCGGCCACAAGCTCATGTCCACATTGGATGGGAAGGGAGCGGGGAGGACAGGATCAATTGGTTGTGGCTGCCAGCATCCCTGTGCTACAGCACTTCCGAAAAGAGTATGCTGGGATGGATTAGTGATGTCTGTCAAAGACGCAAGAAAGAGGACTAGCCACTTTTCAGCATCCCTCATTCCAGTGATTTCTAAGACTACTTCCTACCTTTGCACTGTGTGGTTTCATGTCGATAGCCTTGTTTTACATTACATTAAAGCCCAGCAAAGCGTCATTAATCTGGGGCCGGCATGTGGCATAGTGGTTAAGGGTGCTGGACTCCCATAATGGCTGACCACAGTTCGAGTCTTGGACCTGGCAGCTTGCTTTCTCACTTTCTC
>NW_006160057.1:2347593-2350363 GCF_000334495.1 Tupaia belangeri chinensis
TTGCCCCTCGCCTCTCTCTCTCTCTCTCTCTCTCTCTCTCTCTCTCTCTCTCTCTCTCTCTCTCTCTCTCTGTGTCCCCTTCTGGTCAAGTGAAAAATAAATAAGTTAAATAAAAATCATTCTTAAAAAAAGAAAAAAGAAAAAAAAAAGTTCATTCATCTGGAGCAGCTTAGGACCAAACTGAATGAGTGAACAGGCTTAATCTCAGGGTGCACAGTGCGTGAGGTAAGCTCTGTTGCATGCGGTCCTCAGCCTCGGCTTGGCTCAGCGGGCTAACTGGTGCTGGGCAGGGCCGAGGGTCTGTGCTTAGTGGGTCTGACCACGAGGGTCAGCACAGCTGACCCGGACCTGGGGGCCGCTCACTCTTCTCTGTGTGCTTAGGCACGGGTGCCTCTGAAACCCTCACAGAAGCAGCGCATTTTCCGAAGTAGAACATCTCCGGCAGGCAGCTCTGCTTCTATTTCACATTGCCAGGGAATTTGAATTAGACTTCACCACACTGGCCGAAAATAAGCCGTCTTCCCTGAGTTAGATGCAGAAGATGAGACAAAATGGTCTGTAACTAGGTCCCCCGAGGCCCCATCTGTACAGTGGGGAAATCACGCACCTCACGGGGTTCTTCGGGAGAGTAAATGGGATGAGATGTGGGGAGACCGAGCAGGCAGTCTCGCTCACGGAAGGTGGTCAGAAAGGCTGTCTCCTCCCCTGTACTGCCCCTGCCCGTACCCACACTGAAAGCTTCAGCCTGCTTCTTGCAATATGTTCAAGACATGACGTTACAGAGAGAGCCTTTTTAAATAGCAGCATACTTTTCAAATGACTCCGGTTCGCTTTGCGGGATTTCTTCCTTTTGATCCTTGATGATTCGTTATGGGAATGTCCACTTGAATCTTCACCTTGAGTCTTTCTACTCTGGTCTTCTGGGAGGAAGAGTTCCGCAGGTCCTGACTCGCGGGTGATGGGTGGCTTTCTGACACGACTGAGTCCCTTCGCAGTTTCCCCAGCAGGGACTGAGCCGTGCAGTGCCTGGACCATGCCCATGTCTTCCCTCTAGCATGCCACGTGTCAGCACCCGAATGGCAGCCCCGCTGTGGGGCCCGTCAGGACGGGAATGGCGATCTCGTGCTGAGTGACACCCGCTGACTGGACGTGTCACTGCGCCTGAAGGACGGGCTTCACTTGTTGGGAAGGAAGACGTTTGAAATGGAAGTCCCCCTTCCGTCTTGGTTTCTGAGACTCTTCAGGAAAAATATTAAATTTCCACTTGAAAAAGAAAGTTAAGACGAATGAGATCACAGAGGCCAAGGGTGAGGTGGCTGTGAGTGGCCCCAGGAGGCCAGGCGAGCTCGGCAGGGCTCGGGCTGTTAGCTGAGAGCTGGGGCTCCAAGGCGGGCATCAGGACAGCCTCTGCCTCTGCCTTCAGAGGGTGCCCAGCACCCTCAGCGTCTGCCGCCAGCCTGCCGTGGCCTGCGACTCCAGCCAGGCTGGACAACCCCGCGCTTCTCTCTTTTTTCCTTCTTTTCTATTTTTTAAAGTGTATTCATTTATTCCATGAGAAAGAGACAGAGCAAAAGCTTGAGACAGACAGACAGACACTCCTAGCAAGGCCTTCATCCCAGTCTACCTCTAGCCTCAGCCAGCCTGGATCACAGTTCCTAGTGTGCTCAGGGAAGTCCCAGGACACGAACCCAGGACCTTCCCATGTTACGTCACCACTGCTCCGCAACCTGGCCCCTCTGTTTTCTTTTCCAGAGAGGGAGAAAGGCAAATACCCACAATAGGGTCTTCACAGCACAGGGCCCCTCATTCTCAGCCAGCCTGTGTCACGGGCGTGTGGCTACACACCGAGCATGCTCAGGGAGGGCGTGGGGCACGAACCTAGGACCTTCCCATGTTGCATTACTGCTGCGCTGCCCTCCAGCCTGTGTTCTTCTTCATCCTCCCTGCGAAGGCCTGGAACCCAACTGCTCTACAGTTGGTGCCCTGTCGTCACCTGTTGAGCCCCTGCCTCCATCAGCTCCCACCTAGAAAGTGGGGTGGGGGCAGGCACAGACGTCATCCCACGGCTCCACAGGCAGGAGAGAAAGAAGAATGTGACTCTGATCCGGGCCCTGCTCCTGCCCTCCCCACGAGCGCCCCACTCCCTAGTGCAGCGGCCCTTCTGTGGGTCTCTATCTTCGTCCAGCCTCAGACTCTTCCCCTGAGGAGAGCGCTGAGGGACACCAAGGGACAAGGAGGAGGCCTTGAGCTGGGTGCACACAGCCAACGTAGCTCACCCTGGAAGCGGTCACCTGGAGGCCCAGGCAGGCAGGGGCGTCACATCAGAACCTGAAACTCAGTGCAAGCCCTGCAGCTTCCCCCGAGGCCCCTTCCCAGCGGGCTCCCATCGACCTCCCATCGACCTGGCAGCCTGTACCGCTCAGCACCGGGAGTTCTGCAGACCAGGATGGCCACGCACTCGAGCCGGACTGACCCCTCGGGGAGTCTCGCACCACCTTTGCCGGCCCCGTGATTGTGGGCGAGTTACTGACTGTCTCGACCTCGGTTTCCACCTCTGTAGAACGGGCCACCTCCTGTGATGACTAAGGAGCTTATGGAACTTGCTCGGAACCCAAAGTAAAAGTGTCAGTAAAAACAAACCATTAAACACACACAGACATCAGCTGTCGTCTCATCGCCAACTGGCCTCGACCGGAGGGCAAGCTTCCTGCCACAGAAAGGAAGGCTTTTTTTTTTTTTTTTTTTTTTTTTTTCTTTGGGGGCTTTGCTC
>NW_006160057.1:2351272-2372393 GCF_000334495.1 Tupaia belangeri chinensis
AAGGGTAGCGTTTTTTTTTTTTTTTTTTTTTTTTTTGCTATAGGGCATGTGCACTCACTGGAGAGACAGGAACAACAGAGAGACAGAAAGCAAGAAATCACCCCTTAGGGAGGATGGCCACACCGCAACCCCTTCTCTTCTGTTCTTCTCTTGGGATTTTGGGCACACACGCACACACGCCCGACCTGAGCTTCAAGCCTCCAGGTCTGGGACGCGAACCTCAGTCAACCATGTGGTCGTCCAGTGATGTAACCACAACACCATATTCTGGTCCCAAAAGGAAGCCTTTCATCTGCCTGCAGGTTCAGACAGGCCTTCAATGTGACCCTGAAGGACAGAAGCAATTCCCACAGGCTGGGAAGGAGAGGGAGGGTGGGCCAAGGTGCAGAGGCAGACAGGCGTGGGCCTTTGGAGCATGTCAGGAGGGCTGGGGCCGCTGGAGTATATGGCGGCTGAGAAGGCCCAAGGGGTGAATCAGACTGAGGACCTCCCACACACCATGCTAACGATGGGCCTGTTTGCAGGGAGCCATGGGCAGCTTTCACTAAGAGAGTGATGGGATGTGACCATGGGCTGTGCAGTGGGAGGGTAAGAGTGCAGAAGGTGGGTGGCAGGGAGGAAAGAATGACAAGGCAGTAGGCGGGGGGAATGGCTGTGACCTAGAGATGGAGTGACATCAGAACAGAGGCAGTCACAGTGGGGGTGGAGTGAGGGCCCCTCCCCAGCACCAATGCAGAGAAAGAATTAACTGGACTGCAAAGGAAGGAGGGTGTGTCAGGAGTTAGTCCCGGGCTCTCAGCTCGGGGACCTAGGGGGGGTCCTGTTAGCTCAGCTGTGGACAGATTCGGGAAAAGCCATCACAGTGCAGGAGGCACGGGGAACATCCCATCCGAGGACCGTGCATGAACCAAGAGGCAGCAGAGGGTGCAGAGACTACGCAGGTGGTCTCCGGAGTCCACGGGCTGGGATTCAAATCCTGGCTCAGCCACTTATGAACCAGGTGACCTTGTTCAGTTTCCCCACCTGCATAATGAGGATTCCGCGGCACCTGGGAGCACTTTTCAGATTGTTATGTGACGTGTTAAACACTACGGTGCAGGGGGCCAGCAGTTGGAGTAGTGGTTAAGGCGCTGGACTCCCACAGGACCGACCATAGTTCAAGTCCTGGACTCAGTGGCTTGAAACTCACACCAGGCACATGTGCACGTGTGCCCAGAATCCCAAGAGGAGAATGGGAGGAAAGGGACTGCAGCGTGGCCATCCCCCCCAGGGGGGGGTGACTTCTCACTTTCTCTCCATCTCTTTCTGTCTCTCTAGCAAGTGCACACACCCTATAACAAAATAAAATAAATCTCTAAAGAAAACAAAACTATGGCACCGAAGAAGTGCTCCTGAGTGCGAGCTTGAGTCACATGGTATTCACCTTGCTGTTGGTTTCGGGACTGGCATTTGTGTCATCCCAGTGGCGACGCCCCGCATGGGCTTCAAACACACAAACTCAGGAAGCCATGAAAGGGCTGGGGAGCCCTCAGTCTGCAGGCTGCTGATGACTAGCCTGGCGGGCGTGTTCCAGGGACACGAGCATCGCCTGACTTCTGTGCCTACGGCACGTCCTCCCCAGCTGTGCTGCAGCCCCCAGCCCTGTCCCCACCGACCTGTGAAAAGTCAGCGTGCAGGTGCCACAGTTACCACAGCGACGTGCCCCAGGCCTGGGAGAGGAATGAAGAGGGACAGACAGCGGATGGGGGAGGCACCTCAGCCGCGGGGCGACAAGCTCCCAGACAACTCAGAGACAGGAAACAGCTGGGCTGGAGCAGCCTGGGCGGCATCGGCCGTGAGAGGCAGGAACAGGGCCACAGCTCCACCAGGAAGCTGAGCTACCACCCTGCCACCTGCCCTGGGATGGAATTCATGCTGCCCTGATGGGTCCTTCCACAGGTTCAAATGCAAGCTCAGAAGATGCCTGTCCAATAGCATGTGGGGGGGGGGCTTTCTGCTCCTCCCTCCAGCCCTAGGCATGGACCCAGTGTGACTAATCTAAGCAGGGGAATTGGAGAAGAAATGACAGCCCAGCTTTCCCTGGTGTCCGTCCACAACGTTTGCCCCAAGTTTAAACGATTCCATGTGACTTCAGAGCCCAGTCTATTGGCCACGGAGGTGATGACACCTGAAACTGGTAGAAAACAGCGCTGAAGTGGGTATTTGACTACATTAGTTAGACTTTTGGTTCCAAGATAGAAATCCAATTCAAATTGACATAAGTGTGAAACAAAAACTGAATTTGTGTCACTGGAAGTCAAAGCTGGTCTGGCTTTGAGCCCCGCCGGATCTACACAAGGTCAGCAGGCAGTCTCCCTCCAGCCCTTGTAGCTCAGCCCTCGGCAGTGGGGACTTTGCAGAGGCAGGTTCCCCCCATGGCGACAGAGCAGCCAGTGAAAGAGGGCTTGGCCTCCTCAGTGATCCTAGCGGTCACATGACCATCCTAAGCCAACTGCTGTGGCCAAAGGGTGGACTGCGTTGATTGGCTAGGCCTGGGTCACGTGGCCCAGCAGGCATGTGGGACCACACACTGAGAGTGGGTGCTGGGGAAGCTGAAAAGAGGGACCATGCCAGGACCAAAGTCCCTCGTGTAAGTCCTGCAGGGCCTGAAGTGGATAGAGGGATGACTGTCATGGCTATGAGTCTCAGAGCAGACTCTGGGGAACACCGAACCCGAGGCAGGCCTTGGTGGTCTAGACCACACTAAGGAAGTTTGGCCAGTGAAATGTTTTCATAGACCTGCTGTGCATGCCGTGGCTCCTTCTCCGCCGCACGCTATGCACACCATACTGCAGTGCAGACATGTCATCTCTCCCAGGGAACTGCACAGGGACGCCTGGCTTCTACTTCTCCCCACCACCCTGCAGCCGTCCCTGGCACCTGCCCAGCACTCGCTGAGCAGCCACCGCTGAGCGGCATCAGAGTGGCCATGCAGAGAGGACCCCCTGCTCCTGCAGTCTGTGTGGGGGCCATCTCTGCTTCAGGCAGCACCCCCAGCTCTGGCGAGGCCCCCGGTTTGTAAAGGAAACTATAGCGTATTGGTTTCCGATTGCTGCTGTGAGCAATCCGCACAAACTTAGTGGCTTAACTAAAGCGTCCTGGCGCACAGCTCTGGAGGACTGATTCAGGTCTCACCAGGTGAAATCGAGCTGTTGACAAGGTACATCCTTTCTGGGGGCTCAGAGGGAGAATCCGTTTTCTTGTCTTCCCAGCTTCTTCAGGCTTCCTGAATCCCTCTGCTCATGGCTCCCTTCCAGCCTCAAAGCCAGGAGCGGCCGGAGGAGTCGCTCTCATGCCGCATCCCGCTGAGTCTGACCCTCCAGCCCCCTCTCCCATCTTTACAGGAATCTTGTGATTACATCACACCAACCCCGATAATCCAGGATAATCTCTTTATTTCAGAGTCAACTGATTAGCGACCTTAATTCTATCAGCAAGCTTAATTCCACTTTGCCATTTAAAGTAATATACTCGCAGGTTCTGGGACTTAGGGCCTGGGCCTCTTTGGGGTCCGTTATTCTGCAGCTATTCTCTTACGCTTTGCTCCGGCATTTATCCAGCACTTACCCTGAACAAGGCCATTTGCTAAGTCCTTGATGTCTTACCTTGTTCATCCTCATATCCACACAGAGGGAGACACACTGAATATCTCCATTTTACCGCTGGGAAAAAAAGAGACACTGAACAGTTCACCATTCGCAAGGCCACGGACCCCGTAAACAGTAGCCAGGGTTGGATCACAGATCCGTCAGACCCTGAAACCTGAGCTGTTAACTAGAAGGTCAGCTGAGTGATAGAGGTAACCGCATGGTAGGCACTTCCTGGGCTCCAGACCACCTAGGCTTACAAACAGGCTTTGTCCCACACTGGTGGTGTGACCTTGGGCAGGTCACCCCACCTCTCAATGCTTCTCCTTCCTTGACTATAAAATGAGCATACAGGAGCCATCAGGTTATGTGGTGGTTACAGTGCTGGACTCCCACAGGGCTGACCATGGTTTGAATCCCAGACCTGGCAACTTGCTTTCTCACCTTCCCTCTGTCTCTCTCTGGCAAAAACAAACAAACAAACAAACAAACAAAAAAACCCTATAATAATAAATAAAATTAAAATAAATAATTGTTTTTAAACAAAATTAGGGACCAGCAGGTGGCATGGTGGTTAAGGTGCTAGATTCCCACATAGCGGACCATGGTTTGAGTCTCAGACCTGGTGGCTTGCTTTCTCACTTTCCCTCTCTCTCTCTCTCTCTGGTCAAGTTAAAATTAATTAATTTCATTATTTTCTTTAAAAAATGAGCAGTGATTCACCATGGCTGCTTATACTTTTATTTTTAAAGTCCCATTCCTGGATCCAAGTGTATCTCCAACTCACTTTGGGTGGGAGAAGGCCCATAGCTATATCTGCTTTCGGCTTGCTTTCTGCCCCATGTTCTCATAAGACAGCATGGAAGGACCGGCCAGCTCTGCCTGTTTCCGTGCAGCCTGGGCTCTCAGGGTAGTTTCGTTCTGTGCCACTTTTGGAGGACGTATGTGCTCACTGGAGAGACAAGAGAGCAGGAAAGTAAGAAAGCACACGTACACCCCCACCCCGAGGAGGATGCCGATGCTCAATCCTTTCCCCTCCATTTCTCATTTCAGGATTTTGGGCACGCATGCACACATTCCCAGCATGTTATTCAAGCCACCAAGTCCAGGACTCAAACCACATGGTCGGCCATGTGGGATGCAGCTGCCTTAACCACCATGCCACCGCATGGGCCCCGATTTTGTACTTTTAAAGGGTTGTATAAACAAAACAAACTAGAATGCCGTGCAGCCAAGATTGCATGTGATTCCTGAAGCCTAAAGCATTCTCTGGCCCTTTACAGAAGAGGCTTGCTCACCTCGGAAAGGACGCAGGCAGTAGAGGCAACCAGACCTGGGTTTGGGTGCTATTCTGGCTGGTTGGGGTCCTGCTGGACCTTTAAACAAGCAAGCACCCGGGCCGTCCGTCAGTGGTGGCTTTAATGACACCAGCAGCAGCAGCAGTAGGGCCAGGGACAGCCGCAGGCACCGTCGTCGTGGAGGTGGTGTTGGGATGCACTGGGCGTCATCTTTAACCCTCCGTCAGTCCTCTGAGGTTAGCACAGCTGTGACCCCCTGCTTCATGTGTGGGCACAGAAACTGCTTGGGGGAACAAGCCACTCACCATGGGTACACAGTGAAATGAGACCGATCCGGGATTTGAACCCCAGCAGTCTGCCTCTAAACCGTTCTATATTGCCTCCCTATCATTGCCATTAGTTCTGTCTTCAGGTAAGAAAAATCTTTGCTTCCCCCATTTGTTTTTTTCCGGAGCAGTTTTTTTGTTTGTTTGTTTTGTTTTGTTTTTGCTATAGGGTACGTGCGCTCACCAGAAAGACAGAGAGAGACAGAGACAGAAAGTGAGAAATCACCCCCCAGGGGGGATGGCCACACTGCAATCCCTTCTCCTCCATTCTCCTCTTGGGATCTTGGGCACTGACGCACACGCGCCTGGCATGAGTTTAAGCCACCGGGTTCGAGACTTGAACTATGGTCGACTATATGGGAGTCCAGCAACGTAGCCATTATGCCATCTGCTGGTCCCACTTGCCCCATTTTTATCTCTAACCTGTTTCCCCAATTCTCGGACAAAAATTCCTTTCCCTTGTATTAAAAGGGCACTGAAAAACAGAAGCGCTATCTGACACAAACATCTAAAATTTGAGTTTTGACATTCATTCATTCATCCAGCTAGCCAGCCAGGAGCTCATGGGACCCATGCCTTCGATGCTGACAATTGAGGCAAACCCCAAGTCATCATGTCCTCCAAATTTCATTGTTACCAGGAGGCTCAGAGGGAAGCTCATTAAACAGCACCCAGTACTTGATTAATATGCCGCAGTTCGGGCAGCACCAGATCACTCAGCACCCCTCCCCTGCCCAGTTACCATGGCGACACTATTTTAACAAACAGCTCCTTAATATTTAATGAAAATCATGCTCCCAACAGGCGCGCAGAAGAGCAACTGCACTAGAAAGAGCTTGAGGGGTCCACGAGGACATTTTTGCACAAAGCCACCAGTTTCCTCTGATCCCTCCATGCCACTTGTCGTCAGCCCACACGCTGGTTCTGGGGGGCGAGGAGCCAAAGTGACCAGGTCTCAGCTGTGAGCGGCAATTGAGGGCTGTCACTGTTTTCATGCAGCATGTCACGACGGCTCCACGAGGACGGGGTAGCCTGAGAGCGTCTTAAACTCCTTTGTGCCCTGATCTGCTCATTTCACCCCTGCTCGCTGGGGGCAGCGGAGAACCAGTTACTTCCTGCGTCTTGACCCGAGCTGGGTTGTAAGACGGCATGGGGAGAGCCTAGCACGCATGTGCGCCAGTACGGGCAGTAGCCTGTCTGTCCTTAGTGGATTCAGACACAATCCAGTGCGAGGACTGGGGGGCATTGACCAGACAGCCAGACAGTGGCAACTTCCACCACATGTTGGTTCCTCACTGGGGGCCAAAAAAAAAAAAAAAAAAAAAAAGACATTTTCCAGATCACCAGTGAGAAGGCTGAGTGAGTAACTGCAGCAAGTGGAAAGAGGGTGACAACGGTGGTATGTTAGCTGTGTGACTTTGAGTAAGTTACTTAGCCTCTCTGGCCTCAGTTTTCTCCTCCACAAACTGGAGATAATAACACTCTATACGTTAACAGTTGCCTCAAGATTTAAAATGAAATAAACCCATAAGAAACACTAGGATGGTATTTAAAATATTTAAAACAGTGGGCACGTGGGAGGCAGTAAGTGGACGCTAGAAAGGACTTCACGTGCCTGGAGCGCTGCCCGCACGACGAGCACGCTCACCGTACCCGAGGCGCCATCCTGAGTGTTGGCGTTACACCGTCTCATTTCATCTTCACAGGCAGCCCTGTGAAACAGACGCAGTTATTCTGACCCTTACATCTGCAGATACCTTGCAGATGAGGGAGCTGAGGCTCAGAGGGGTTGGAGAACTTGCCCTAGGACCCAAAGCTAGAAAGGGGGAATTTGAGTCCGGTTTGTCTGGGTTCGCTGCGTCATCACAAGGCAAGGGACAGTACCGTAACACGTTTACAGAGGCGCTGTGGGGCACGGGCAGCCTTGCCAGGGGGCTCTGGGAGGACAGTCTAGGGGAAGTGGCCACAGATGCCGTAAAGGCCCATGCGTCTCGTGGACAGAGGGCAGGATTCAAAAGTGGAGGAGTGACGTCTAAGCTGGAGGACTTTGGGGAGCCGAGGAGGAGGGAAAGCTGTCTGGCTTGACCAACTATTTAAAAGGCAGATTCCTGGCACTGGGTGGGAACCTGCCTTAAACAAAAGTGACCTGTTTGTGTAAAATAGACACTGGATTTGTATTTTAAATAAACGGATTGGAAGAGGAAGAGTGAGACGTAAGGGGAAGAGCAAAGCTTGTAGAGTTTTCCATTTCTTCGTATCAGGATTTAATTGGCTAGAGTCTACGGAATATCTGGATCGGGAGATCGGGGTGTGTGTGTGTGTGTGTGTGTGTGTGTGTGTAGTAACATAAAAATAGTTCTTATCAATACCTCCAAAAGCAAAGAAAGGAAGATTCGAATTGAGCAAAATACAGTCATAGTATACCACACTCGTAAGAGGTATGTGTGTATCAGTTATCTATTGCCAAAGTAGTGCTTTGTAACAAAGCTCAGTGGTGAGCGAGAAGAAACATTTCTCTGACTCACAGATCTACAGGGCCTGGCTGATCTCAGCTGCTGGGGTCTGGGATCACTCGACACACCTAAGGTAGCTAAGAGGCTCTGGGCATATCAGCTGGGCCCATGGGTATCTCTGAGGGCTGGCTAGATGCTTGCTGACTTCAGTGACCTCAGCAGGGATGATGGGGAGAGGATGAAATTCACACTCCAGCAGTCTCAGGCAGGCATGAGCTTGTGGGAGTTGCAGAGCAGCGAGGGTGCAGATGGGAAGGTACCCCAGTTTTTTCAAGCCTTGGCTTGCATCACGTCACTCACATGCAGTGGGTCAAGGCAAACACAAGGCCACAGCACATCACAGAGCATGGGTGCAGGCAGGGGGTGACCTGGGATTGCTGTTGCAACTGCTAACGTGTTTCCCAAGCCCACCTGAAGAGCCAGGAAGCTATTTGAACGAGTCAAAGACTGTGTCCTCGAAGACAAACTTGGGATAGCCACATTGTTTTCCCACAAGAGCCAGGAAGTGATCTTGAAGTCTAAGTGATACCTCAGCAGGGTATCAAAGTTAGCACCAGTGCCTGCCTCCTCACACCCTATCCCTACCCCCAGGTGTCTGCCTGACAAACAGAAGCCAGTTTTGCCATAGGGCATGTGCGCTCACCACAGAGATAGAAAGCGAGGAATCAGCCCCCAGGGTGGATGGCCATGCCACAGTCCCTTCTCTTCCATTCTCCTATCAACATTTTGGGCATGGACCCACACACCCTGAGTTTCAAGATGCCAGGTTCAGGACTCTAACCGTGGTCAACCAGATGGGAATCTAGTCCTTTTTTTTTTTTTTTTTCTTCTTTTTAATCATTATAGGGTTGTTATGAGAAAAAATGAGTTTAAAGTTACCAATTAAGATTCTCAAGTGCTGGGCTGACCCTGTGGCCCAGTGGTTAAGGGAGCTAGATCAGCTAGAGCCCACATGGTCAACTGTGCAGCTCACGTCCCTGCAGCAGCTGAGAACCCTTCTCCTTCATGTCTCCATCATGTTTTGATTTGGGACACACATGCAAACAGGCCAACAGATGGCATGGTGTTTAAGGTGCTGGACTCCCACATGGCTGACGGTGGTTCAAGTCCTGGACCTGGCAGCTTTGTCTCTTTCTTTCTTTCTCTCTCACATATGCCCTATAGCAAAATTTAAAAAATAATAATAATAATGATGAATAAAGTTAAATAAATAATTCTTTTTAAATATGTGGCATTAAAGGAAGCATTTTGATTTATTATCAAAGGAAATGAAACAGTGAGATAAATGTAGTCGGTGGCAAGGGAGTGAAATCACAAAAGGCACTTTGTGTAGTAAAAACATTTAGGAGGGGGACCAGCAGATGGCATACTGGTTACATTGCTGGACTCCCACACAGACGACTGAGGTTTGGTTCCCAGACCTGGCTGCGTAAAAGTCACACGGGCACATGTGCAGGCTACCCAAAATCCCAAGAGAAAAATGGAAGACAGGGGATTGCAATGTGGCCATCCCCCAATTTCTTACTTTCTGTCTCTGCAAGTGGGTACACCCAATAACAAAAATCTCTCTTTAAACACACACACACACACATTTAGGAGAATGAACTAACCGATAGTGTGGTGGTTAAGGCAGCTGGATCCCACATGACTGACATCACAGTTCGAGTCCTGGTCCCAGCAGTTTGAGAAATGCCAGGTGCATGTACACTCATGCCCAAAAATCCCTAAAGGAGGGAGAAATAGAGGAGAAGGGATTGCAGCATAATCATTACCCATGGGGTGAGGGAGAAAGCACCCCCCTCTCTGTGTCTCTCCAGTGAGCACACACCCTCTGTCAAATTTTAAAATAATAATAAATTTAGGAGTCCACTGGAATAGGTGACCTGCCCAAGGTCATGCTGGCTACATGGGAACTAGAAACCAGCTTTCCTGACCCAAGATTTAAACTCTTTTTCCTTCCAAGCTACTTGGCTCCTGGGAAGGGGCTTCTGTCCCATTCCCAAGCCACCTCCTGCACGCCACCACGCTCACTGTGAGAAAGGTGCCTGTGTTCGTTTGTCCAGTGGAAACGCCCCTCCTCGAAACTTCCAGCCGGCAGATTGAACGGGGCTAGGCACCCCAGTTTGAAAGAAGGATATGATTTTGTGCCTAAGAGCACTTAATTAAGCACTAGGTTTAATTAACTTAAATTAATCTCTCCCTCTCTGCTCCTAGGCCCCCCTCAAAAAGGAGGGCTGTTTTCAGTAGAGTCCCTAAGTGAAAGTTCTGCTTTAGCCGTTTCTAATCGGACTGCAAATTGCTAGCTGCTTGTTTTAATCTACCCCTGAGATACGAGCCCTCCCTGTGTGATTAATCTCCCCTTTCTTTGGCCAAGTTTCAGATATAGACAAGATTGCTCTGTGGTTTATCATGTTGTGGTTATTGTTCCCTGAAAGGGATGAATGAAAATAATAGCCTTTACTTGCATCATTCTGCAGACATACATGTGCACGCGCACGCACACACACACACACACACGCACACACACTTCTTTTTTGTTGCCAAAGCCAGCGTATATGCTTTTGCACTTTCGCAATCACTGTGACTATAGTCCTTTGCCTCTCACCCTCAAGAGTAATCTTAATTCCTGTTTTTGAAAGTTTATTTCTCCCCTTCTCTGAAGAATAGTGACCCACCCCAAAGTGGGCCACAATGAAATAGACAACCCTAGCCTAGGCCCCCCTCAAAAAGGAGGGCTGTTTTCAGTAGAGTCCCTAAGTGAAAGTTCTGCTTTAGCCGTTTCTAATCGGACTGCAAATTGCTAGCTGCTTGTTTTAATCTACCCCTGAGATACGAGCCCTCCCTGTGTGATTAATCTCCCCTTTCTTTGGCCAAGTTTCAGATATAGACAAGATTGCTCTGTGGTTTATCATGTTGTGGTTATTGTTCCCTGAAAGGGATGAATGAAAATAATAACCTTTACTTGCATCATTCTGCAGACATACATGTGCACGCGCACGCACACACACACACACACGCACACACACTTCTTTTTTGTTGCCAAAGCCAGCGTATATGCTTTTGCACTTTCGCAATCACTGTGACTATAGTCCTTTGCCTCTCACCCTCAAGAGTAATCTTAATTCCTGTTTTTGAAAGTTTATTTCTCCCCTTCTCTGAAGAATAGTGACCCACCCCAAAGTGGGCCACAATGAAATAGACAACCCTAGACCTTGGGTGCCTGGAACCCCTCCCTCCCAGCTCTGCCGGGACCGTGGTGGCGCTGCCGTTGCCTGACCCGCAGCCTCCCTGGACCCCACTCACATCTTGCTGTTTGTAATCTTTCCTTCCCACCTCGGCCAGAGTTCCCTTTGCAAAATACGAACCAAAGCACGGTCCTCCCAGGGCTTATAACCGTCTCGTGGCACATGGGCTAATACCAGATGCCGCTACCTGACTACCAAATCCCTCCTTCCTCCCCTCCCCAGCTTCACTTCCTGCCGTGCCCCTCTGGGGGCGGGGTGAGCACCCCTGTCCCTCAGACTCACCACACCCAGGTGCTCGCACATGCTGTTCCCTCTGTGGATGCTTTTTCTGAGCCAGGGTTGCCTCAAAATCAAAGGGTGAAGAAAATTCAGAGGCCTTTATTAGAGAGGGGTGAGAGGCCCCCAGAGGAAGGGGAACATGGAGTCTCCATCAGGAACGAGAGTGAGGGGAGACCAATGCCACAGCTGACGGTTACTTCATGAGAAAGTCCAGCCAGTTGTCCTGACGCGGGGATGTCTCTGGGGTCGCAGTGGGAAATATAGCAGTCGTTTATGCCCTAATGCGACATATATGTTCCCCCAAACCACCCACTGTGTAAATCACATGGTAAAAATTATAGCACTTACGGGGGGAATTGTGGTTAGGGATACAATTTTTAAAAAATCACTTAGGGGACCAGCAGATAGCGTAATGGCTATGTCGCTGGACTCCCATGTAGTCGATCATGGTTCGAGTCCCAGACCCGGGGACTTAAACGCACGCCTGCCTGTGCGTGGCCAAGATCCCGAGAGGAGAATGGAGAAGAAGAGATTGCTGTGGGGCCATCCCCCTTGGGGGTGATTTCTCATTTTCTGTCTCTCCGTCTCTCTCTGTCTTTCTGGTGAGTGCACACACCCTATAGCAAAAACCTCTCAAAAATAATAATAATAATAATCACTTAGGGATGCAATACAAAAAGAAAATCACTTAATAAAACTGGACAAGGTCAGCCTATAGCCTACTGGTAAAGCAGCTGTATCCCACATGGCCGACTCTGTGCTTCAAGTCCCAGGCCTTGAGAAACACACACCAGGTGTGTATGTGTATGTACCTACAATCCTGAAAGGGGAATGGAGAAGGGATTGCTGTGTCACCGTCCCCTGTTGGGGGTAATTTCTCCCATAATTTTTTAAAAAGAGACCAGCAGTTGATGTAATGGCTATGTCGCTGGACTCCCACGTAGTCGACTGCGGTTCGCATCCCAGACCCGGTGGCTTAAAACATCATACCAGGCGCGTGTGCGTGCGTGCCCAAGATTCCGAAAGGAGAATGGAGGAGAAGGGATTGTGGTGTGGCCTTCCCCCCTGGGGGGTGATTTCTCACTTTCTGTCTCTCTGTCTCTGTCTTTCTGGCAAACTCACGCGCCCATAGCAAAAACCTCTCCAAAAAAGAAAAAAAGCAGCAAGAGAGCTCTACATGTTACACATGCTTTAGAAATACGCAAGTACTGTGTGAATTTGGCACTCCACTTCACAAAAAGATCCTTTGCTTGAGGAAGCGCGTGTCAGAGTTGCAGCTGTGTGTTACTGTGAAGTGGAAAGTAGGACACTGACCCCAGGTGTGGACAGGTGTGGCTCACAGCACCCCAGGTAAACTGAGGCAGCTGGCAAGCGTTCGAGGCGTGTACGTGCGTGGTTGTTGTGTGTTCCTGCATCCCCTGCTATGTTTCACTGATGAAATTGGCACAGCAAATGCAAACTTCATGGTCCGTTCACCTTGTCTTCCAACACACCAGTCACGTTGGAACAAATTTGCGTCTTAAAGCGTCGTAGCAGAACTGACGGTACTGAGTCTCATAAAATCCATCAGGGCTAAACGCAGTGAGGGATTTGTCAGCTCCTTCCCTTCCCTGTCTCTCACCGGTCATCCATCCGCCTCCCATCGGCATTAACTGTCCCTGACGTTCAGGGCCCTCTTGCAGCTACTAAGGACGCCAGAGCCCTTGGGTCCGGTCAGCTAGCACCTGAGCGCTGAAGCTACAGCTGATCCTGTATTACGGGTGTGATGTTGGTCACAGGAGCCTGGTCCTCGCGGGAGGGGAAGACGTAACGGAGAAAACCAGTGGGATCAGGAGCCGAGCGGTGGAAACCCTGGCCCCAGGAGGGCCTAGGGAATTGATGTGGGCCGGACCAGTGTCAGCGGGGGAGGGCTGTCACGTGTGGTGCGGATTTAGAGCAGGCACTTCCTGAGTCTTACATGCCCAGCTTCCAGTTCTTCAGATTTCCTCTTAAAGGCACCCTTCCGGAAGACAGAGGCCAGTGGTAGCAACACCGCAAAACTCATCTGCAGACCTTTAGCATTGCAAACAGAAGTGGGAAGCACTGGAGTTGGGGAGTGAGATAGGCGGATTTTATTTTCTAAATATTGCCCTAGAGCAGTATAAAAATATGCATGGCTGAGGACAAATGTCAAAGCAGAAGACCAAGCAAGACACGAGGGTGGCTTGGATACGGATCAGAAGAGCAGGGCTGGTCAGAGGTGGTCAGATCTTGGCATATAGATTTTGCGGGAAGAGCCAACAGAAGCCGTGGATGGGTAAATCGGGGTGCAGAGAGAAGCAGGCTATGGCTTGACGTGACTCCACTGCTGAGAACTTTCTGGTTCGTGGAGAAGTCACTGGATTGCAGTCAGGAGACAGACCCAGCCCTGGTTAGCTGAATGCGGGTTGGCGCGTCAGGGGGAAGCTTAAGCTCACCGAGATGTTACATTTGTCATCTCTGGAGGAACCGGTTAGTGGCCAGTCTACACGTTGACCGCCTTTGCTGTGATCAAAGCAAGCACACTGACAAATGCAGAAACATGTCTGAGGACTGGAGGGCCGAGAGGGCTTGTGAAGAAAGGCCCTCTCCAGGGGGTGGGGGGTGGGAGCCTGGGTGGAGGTGGCATTGAAAGTTCTTGTTAGAAGAGCCAACAATAACAGAATATTTAAAAGCGGTTCTCAGCAGCAGGAGGAATGGGGATGAGGGAGCAGTTTTGCCCCCTCTCCCCACTCCCCGGGGACATTTGACAACATCAGGAGACATTTGGGGTTGTCGCAGTCTGAGGCAGGTTGCTCCTGGCATCCAGAGGGTGAAGGATTCTAGCACCCTGTTATAAATCGCCAGCACCCCTCAGCTAACAGTTGTCTGGCCCAACTGTCAATACTTCCAAGGTTGAGAAACCCTGATTTAAAATATCATAAACATCCAACATCGGGGAAATATTGCAGAACCCTGTGGTCTGGAGCACGGACCTGGGCGGGGGGAGGCTCTGCTAGTGTCCACGCCTGACACAGGAGGTGCTTGCTCAGATTTTAGGAGGCATGGATGAACAACTGAGCGGATGTATATTGGGATCAGGATGTCTAAAAAGGCTGACATTTTAAGAAAAAAATGTAAAAAATAAGATACCATTAAAAGTTAAGCAGTATGCACTAAAAGTTGGAAACAACCAAGATGCGCTTCAGCAGGTAAATGAAAAAACAAACTGTTATATTCATTAATCAGTTATAAAAAGAGCGAGCTACATAGCCACTTAGAAAAGATAGGGGGGACCAGCAGATGGCATCATGGTTACATCACTGGACTCCCACCTAGTTGACTGTGGTTCAAGTCTCGTACCCGGCGGCTTAAAACTCATGCTGGGCACATGCGCATGTATTCCCCAAATCCCAAGAGGAGAGTGGACAATAAGGGACTGCAGCATGGCCATCCTCCCTGGAGGGTGATTTCTCACTTTCTAGCTCTGTCTCTCCAGCAAGCACATGCACCCTATAGCAAAAATTGCTCTTAAAAAAAAAAAAAAAGAAGAAGAAGAAGAAGAAGAAACCGGTAGGAACCTTAGTACTATTACTAAGTGAAAGAAGTCAATCTAAAAGGCTGCAGACAGGACCAGCAGGTGGCGTGGAGGTTAAGGTCTGGTTTGAATCCCAGACCCGGTGGCTTGAAAATGACACTGCACATACGTGTGCATGCCCAAAGTCCTGAGAGGAGAATGGAGGAGAAGGGACTACAGTGTGGCCATTCCTCTGAAGGGTGATTTCTCACTTTCTCCCTTTCTCTCTCTCTAGCAATTGCATACACCCTAAAACAAAAGGGGGGGGAGGCTACAAACCATAAGATGTCCAACTATGTAACATTCTGGTAGAGGCGGAATAGTGAGACTATGAGAAGGTCACTGGTTGCCAGGAATTCAGGAGCAGAGGTGATGAAGTGGAGAACAGGGATTTGTAGGGCAGTGAAACTATTCCGTATGATGCTAAGGGTGGCTACATGACACTGCACTTGTCCAAGACCACAGAATGTAAGTGAGGAGGATGGGCTTTCATTAATCATAACGTATCAGGGTTGATGCACTAACTATAACGAACATACCGCACCAACATCCCAGTGTGTGATGCTCACAATAGGGAAACTGGGCCAGTCGGGTCCCGTGTGGCTGATTGCACAGTTCGAGTCCCGGACCCAGCAGCTTGAAAAACACGCCAGATTGGGGTACTGGACTCCCACATGGCCAACTACAGTCTGAGTTCTGGACCTGTAGGCTTGCTTTCTTATTCTTTCTGTTTTACTTTAAACAAAGAAAAACACCAGATGCATGTGTGTGCACGATTCAAAAATCCCAGAAGGAGAATGGAGGAGAGGGGATTGTGGTGTGGCCACCCTACCTTTTGAGGATGATTCTGACTTTCTCTCTCTCTCTTTCCTCTCTCTCTCTTTCTCTGGCAACACATGTGCCCTCTGGCAAATTAAAAAAAGAAAATTAGAAGGGGGGAGAACTTACATGGGGCCTCTCTGTACTTACTGCCCATTTTTCCTGTAAACCTAAAACTGATCTAAAAATTAAAATCTATTTTTTAAAAATGTTAAGCAAGCTGATATATAACAGAATTATCAAAATTATTCTCATCATAATGGCTACCACTGTCTCCAGAAAGGCAAACACATAGTAAGAAGCTGTCACTTTCCTCATTAGTAGAGAGACCGTAGCAGAGGAGGGAACCACTCTCCCTTAAAGAACGTCTATTTGACCCTGAAGGGAAGCTCCCACATGCCCAAGGAGGCAGGCTCTGTCCTTATCCATGCAAGACACAGAAAGGGAGATTCAGAGAGGTGAAGTCTCATACTCAGAGTTGCAGAGCTTTCGAGGCACCGTTTAAACCTGACCTGATTGACTACTGTGTGCGTACATGAGGGTGCACGTGTGAGGGTGTGTGTGAGGGTGCGTGTGTGAGGGTATGTGTAAGGATGCATGTGTGAGAGTGTACGTGTGCAGGTGCATGTGTGGATAGAGTGTGTGTGAGGGTGCATGTGTGAATGAGCATGGGTGTGAAGGTTTGTGTGTGAGGGTGTATGTGTGTGAGGGTATGTATGTGAGCGTGCATGCGTGAGGGTGCATGTGTATGAGGGTGTGTGTGTGAGGTGTGTGTGAGGGTGCATGTGTGAGGGTGTGTGTGTGTGAGGGTATGTATGTGAGCGTGCAGGTGTGAGGGGGCAGGGGTATGAGGGTGTGCATGTGTGAGGTGTGTGTGAGGGTGCATGTGTGAGAGTGTACATGTGCAGGTGCATGTGTGGAGAGAGTGTATGTGAGCGTGCATGCGTGAGGGTGCATGTGTATGAGGGTGTGTGTGTGAGGTGTGTGTGAGGGTGCATGTGTGAGGGTGTGTGTGTGTGAGGGTATGTATGTGAGCGTGCATGTGTGAGGGTGCATGTGTATGAGGGTGTGCATGTGTGAGGTGTGTGTGAGGGTGCATGTGTGAGAGTGTACGTGTGCAGGTACATGTGTGGAGAGAATGTGTGTGAGGGTGCATGTGTGAGGGTGTATGTGTATGAGGGTGTGTGTGAGGGTGCGTGTGTGAGGGTGCGTGTGTGTATGTGTGAGAGTGTGTGTGAGGGTGTGAGTGAGTGTGTTTGGCAGAATGAAAGGTGGTGACTGATAGTGTAAGTGCACAGAAGGAATGAAGAAAAACATCAAAAATGCAACGTTTAGAACAGTGAAAATACGAGCTAGATGTCAATACATAATCAACAGGACAGGCCGTAAGGAGCAAGCATAGAGAGGCACACAGACAGAGCCGTGAGCGGACGAAGAGCTGGCGTGGGGTGGCAGGAGGGGCAGGAGGAGCCGCCCGAGCCCAGGCCGGGAGCTGAGGAAGTTCCAGGCAGCCTGACCCGCGTCTGGATCTCTTCCTGTGGGCGTCACCACCCTCTGCCCTGCTCCCCCGCCAGCTCGTCCGAGGACAGTGTGCGGGGGTGACCCGGGCTGACCGGGGTTTCCCTTGGGTCCTGCCAGCCCGAGGGCTGCGTGTAAAGTGGGCCTTCTGCTGGGTGGTCCGGGATGACTTCTCTCTCCCCAGATTGTCCTGGGTTCTGACCCACACAGCAGACCCTTCACTGCCCCTTCTCCTGGGTGTCCTCTTTGCAGAAAGGACTCGGGACCGGGCAGTGGCCATCACATCTTTAAGGGCAGACAAGCAACCACGATCCAAGGAGCCACTCCTGGCTCCCGGATGGGGCCGGCTGCGCTGAGCGTCCGGAACACGTAGAGGGCCCTTTTCTCCTCTGCAGGCCTTGGAATGAACCCGGCACCACCCACTTCCCTGAGGGCTTCTCACCAGGTCGCCCTGCTCAGGGATCCAGCTGCCCACCTGACGCTTTCACACCCTTTATGAGCAGCTGTGCGTCTCTCTCCAGCCGCTTTTCTATTCTGCCTTTGGCATTTTTCTGCCCATCTTAGGATCTTCCTTCCCTCCACTTACTTGCAGAGAAACCCACAGGAGGACATGGGTTCTGTCTTGGTCACCTGTGTCCCTCTCGGAGTCCAGGACAGAGCCAGACACAGAACACATTCTCGAGAAAGGTTGGGACCACACTGCGTTGACTCAGTAGCAGACCAGCTGACCCATGGGCCGAAAATTCCAAGACGTATGTTTCTGTCCATTTCAGAAGAGTTCAGTTATAACCTCTTTTAATTCTCATATTGTTTTTCACTCACCAGAATTGATTTCCCTCCTCTCTCTCTCCCCAGGGTCATCTCCAGTGAACTATATTAAATTGCAATTAATGTTGCCATTTGTTTCCCTCCTTTCTCTAAAGGGGGCACAGAGCAAATTGAAGAGCCAATGGTAACCACATCATGAGGGAGTGCGAGCGTTGGCAAGGGTCTCTGCAATTAAATGAGGTGACAGTCCTGCTAGTGGGGCCATGTGCTCTCTGGGGAAGGGACACACAGGGCTGATGCCTGCTGACCGGGAGCTGGCACGTCTTCCCCATGGGCTGCAAGAGAAACTGCAGCTTAGCGTAGGAAGACGGTGTGACCGCTAGGGTTGTCGCAGCATCGTCGCCTTTGCACGGCGCAGGTTTAGCCGTCAGTGTCCATAAGCCTTTTACAAACGGGACTCATGAAGAAATCTCTGTGCGCTCACCCTAGGCTTTTTTTTTTTTTTCCCTCTGTGTTTCGTCATTCTTCTCGCTGGTACCTTGACTCGTTACGTTGTGGAGATGGACTGGATACGGTCAAGAGGCTGTGTTAAAACACGCGGCAACGAGGTGGGTGGTGGCCCTGCTGGTCAGACACCCACAGTGTAGGAACTAGGCCGTTTTGATATTGTATGAAAATGCCCTGGCCGGGATAGCACAGAGCAGAGAGCTGTCTGCAGTTGGACTATCAGAACCATCTGAAACATCTCCCATCAGATCGGGATCTCTCACCTGCCAAGCCAGACCCTTTCCAGAGAATACGCTTTATTAAGAGTCTCAATCAGCTCGCTCTTCATTTTTTTCTCTCCTGCAATCAGCGATTCATCAGCCCGCAATTCATTAGGCTTACTATCACTGGTAATAGCACAGCTGGGCACCGAGCCTCGGCCAGGAGCCCTCCTCTGGCAGGAGGGGCTGATGGCGATTGCAGAGGTGGGGAGTCCATCCTGCCTGGTCCTGGGCTGCCCCTCGGAGGTGGAGGACTCCGGAGGGAGGTGGAAATACCCACCAGTCTATACCTGATGTCCCAAGTCCCACAGCCCTCTGTGCTCCTTGGCTGACAGCAACCTTCCTACAACTTGCCATGACACTCTTTTCTTTCCTTACTTTATTTTGAAGTTTATTTGTTTATTCAGTGGAAGAGGGACAGAGAGACAGGCATCCTCAGCGGGGTCTTCACACTGCAGTCCACACCCGTAGTCTGGGTGGCCCCAGATCATGTACGCACACACGCGTGCCCTGTGTGCTCAAGGACACAAACCACAACTCCCACGTGGGTCCAGAGGTATTGCCTTTGCACCACCTGGCCCCTCTTTGTTTTGTTTTGTCTTGTTTTTTACTTTTTTTCTTTTAATTAAAAAGAATGAGCTTTCCTTTAAGAATTCTTTTACTCCCTGCCCTCTTCTCCAGCTTCCTCTCGTGGAAAGTAGCCTTAGCAAGACCTATTTCTTGGTATTCTTGAGATGATACACAGGAAAATGACTATAAAAAGCTTGTGACGTAACAGAGCTAATTGGCCATTTATTTCTTTATTTTGCTCGAGAGTATATGTACTTGCCAGACCAAGGAGAGAGAGAGGGAAAGTGAGGAAACCCTCCCCCCTCCCATGGGAGATGGCCATGCAATAATCCCTTCTCTTCCATTTCTCCTTTGGGGATTTTGGGCACACGCACACACATGTACCTGTCTTGTTTTTTAAGCCACCGGGTTCGGGACTCGAACCATACAACCACGTAGGATCCAACTGCCTTAACTACCACGCCACCAGCTGACCAAGTCATTGGCATTTTTCCAGCACTAGATCTATGTTATGCGTGACACATAGAGTATCTCATGTCATCCTTATGGAAACACTACAAAGTGACTTTTTTGGTTCTTTATTCATTTGGAAAAACACATTTATTGATTACCTACTGCATGTCAGATATTATGCCCCATGCTGAGGTCCAGACAACTTCCCTGATGACAAGGAACTTGGGAGCTAGTAGCTGCTGTTAGGCCATCTTATAGACAGGACACCGAGGTTCAGAGATGTTAAGTCACTCGACCGAGACCACTGGCTCTGAATCCCACCCTGCTCCCTCTGCCTCCCTGGGTGTGGGCACAGTCCTAGACAGGGAGGGAGCTTTGTAAACGTCTGGATCTTCCCCACTCTACCCCCGTGTTTTCAGAGACAGTGTCTCACCATGTTGCCCAGGCTGGCCTCGAACTCATAATGCTCTTGCCTCAGCCTCATGAAAAGCTGAGGTTACAAGGGCACAGGTGTACTTAGGCTTGGTGAGGTGCCATCAGGGAAAGAACAGCGTCCAAGAATTAGGAGATAATAGGTGTAAATTACAGGTATGACTTCAGGGACCTTGTTCGGTGCTTCCAAGTCTCAGTGGCTGTGAAGTGGGGCGACCTCCAGATACACGGGGTATGGGAACACGTTCCTGAAGCTGTGATGTCCTGAGCCAGTAGGAGCCATCTTTTGGCACCATGATGGGCCCTGAGTGTCTTGGGAGCCTGTTGGAATAAGAGCCTGGGCCCTCCTGGAACTGGGCATCGGAGTCCCTTCTAGTTCATAAGAGGCAAGACGGGCTACTGGTCACGGACCACGGTTAATATTCCAGCTCCCCGGCTGCTGGGTTTATTCCTGACCTCTCTGTGCCTCAGTTTAGTCACCTATTCAATGGGAAGAATGATAGTCACTAACTCCTGGGACGTTAGAGAATGAAATGGTCTTCTTCCTAGGGATAATATTGGGTCCTCAGAAAAGTCAGGACGTATTTTTTCATGTTTTCTGTGCAAAAATGTGTCCAGACTTTTCCGACGACCCAGCAGTACCCACCACGACTCAGAGCTTTTCAGGCGCCCGCCGCAGCTTTTATTCCTTCTGAAAGAGCTCAACCAAACCCTGCAATTTCTGCTGCTTGGTCTGAAAATCAAGCATAATTGTTTCTACAACCCTCTGCGTCCCACTGTTTGGTTTTGGATTGATCTCTTTCAGGCTGAGAGTTTTTTGTTTTGTCTGTCTGTTTTATTTTTTTTTTAATGTGGTGTTTAGAAATTGAATGAAGCAATTTAGTTGCCATTTACCGAAATGGATTGTCAAAGGACAGTCCAAAGGAAGACTGG
>NW_006160057.1:2372424-2375099 GCF_000334495.1 Tupaia belangeri chinensis
TCCTGGGTGTTGCATCACACTGGGGTGAGTCTCTTGTTTTCCTGACAAAGGACTGAGAACTTGGGCTTCCTTCAGCCAATCTGTGGTGGGGCCCAGTGCTTCCGACCCCTTCAACTCGGGATAGCCAAATGGTTGCCAGTGGGGCCGGGAGGGTGACCAGTCTAGACGCAGGGACAGATTTCCATCCAGTGTGTGAAGACAGCATTGTTCTCCTTGCCAGACATAGTGGCCCCGATCACAGGAAGGCCACACTTGGGGCTCCCTTTTGGTTGGAAGCCACACTGAGCACTGTGGATCCAGGTCCTTGTTCATAGAATTCCAGGTTTCCTGAGGTCTCACATAGTCGGTTAACCTGGAAATCTAGATTCACGAGAAAAAACATGGTGGTCATCCTTCTCCAAGTGAATGAAACTTTTCAGAACCTTAAAAGGAAAATCGGCTGGGACCAGCAGAAAGCATAATGGCTACATCACTGGACTCCCATGTAATCGACTGTGGTTCGAGTCCCAGACCCGGTGGCTTAAACTCACGCCGGGCGCATGTGCATGCGTGCCCAAGATCCCGAGAGGAGAATGGAAGAGAAGGGATTGCGGTGTGGCCATCCTCTCCAGGGGTGATTTCTTGCTTTCTGTCTCTCTCTGTCTTTCTGGCTAGTGCATGCACCCTATAGCAAATGCCTCTACAAAAAACAAAAAGGGAAAATCAACTGAGTGCATGGGTAGATTTGTCTGCACTGTGAAAATAGCCACCCTTTACTCAAATCTCCATGTATATGGCAAACCTGTCTTAGGGGTTTCATGTACATTATCACTAGTTTATACCAGAGACCCAACTTTTTTTTAAAAATATTTATTTATTTCATTCCATTTGTTATTATTTTTTTAATTTAACCAGAGAGAGACAAAGGAAAACAAGAAAGCAAGCTGTCAGGTCCAGGACTCAAACCTCAGTCGGCCATGGGGGAATCCAGTGCCTTTAACCACCATGCTACCTGCCAGCCTCCAAAGATTCATCTCATTAGATGAGGAAACAACGACATAGAAGCAAAGTGACTTGCCCAAGGTCACTCAGCTATGAAATTATTGAACAGAGTTTTCTTAACTCCCAAGCTCTTGTCATTTTGGTAAATCCCAAAGGGGGAAATCAGGGATGGGAAAACAGTAGGAAAAGCCTGAGGGAATATTGAGGATGATGATGGTGGTAGAGGCAGTGTTATGCATCTGCGGAAAATTGTTGCTGTCTGTCCAGTTATGGTGACGTTAACAGCTATTCACTTTAAGAAAAAGAGTCAGCAGACACTTAACATATATCTATTTAGCTCCATTTTTTAAAAAAGGGGGAAAAATGGGGCCAGCCAGTGGCCCGGTGGTTAAGGTGTTGGATCCCACACGGCCGACTGTGCAGTTCAAGTCCCAGACCTTGTGGCTTAAAAAACATGCTAGGTACATGTGCATGATGCCCAAAATCCTGAGAAGAGAATGGAGAAGAAGGGATTGCAGCATGGTCATCCCTCCTGGAGAATGAGTACTCACTTTCCTGCTCTCTCTGTCTGTCTTTCTCTGGCAAGCACACACAACTTACTGCAAATTTTAAAAATTAATTAATTTCATTTAAAAAGTAAAAAAGGGACTGAAATGTACAGGCCTGAATTCCCCATGTCAGAGGCAGAACTAAGCCCAGTCCCCCTGCATCTGAGTTTTCTCCTCTCCCATCCTCAGCTATGACAAGCTCTGCATTGTAGAATTTTACTTGCTTCAAGTCCCAAGAGACACAAGCCATCCCAATATGCCCCACTCACAGAAAAATGACCCCGGCCAACCCTCACTGAGCACTCTCTGTGTGCCCGGTGTTATCTGGGCATTCACCTGTATGCACGCCTGACAGCCCCACAGGCATCCTGTGAGACAGAGACCGTGAGCATCTTCATGGTATAGCGAGGGAAACCGAGGTGCAGAGAGGCCAGATGACTACCAGGGTCACTCGGCTGGAAAGTGGCCACACTGGATGCTCCCAGGCGGGCAGCTTATGCCACTTCAGCTTCAAGCTCCTGCCCCGTGAAGCAGAACCTGCTCTCGGCCTTGTCTTCCAGTGACAGCAACAGTTTTGCACAGACTTGTCCAGCCCTCTCTCACTGCAGCTTCTCGGTTTTGCAGTAGCCTTGGTGTCCAGGATTAGAGACTCGATGTACAGTCCCGGAGCATCCACGCAGCCAACGTGGAATCCCTGTTGGTTTGAAGCACCACACTGAACACTATGGATTCAGGCCCTTGTTCATAGAATTCCAGGTTTCCTGAGACCTGACCACATATTTGGCCTTTTTTTTTCTTTTCGATCTGTCCCCCCTCCAGAGCTACAATCTTCTACAACTCCCACGCAGCTCCTCTTCCCACCCATCCAAACACGCCTACTTCTGTTTTGTTTCAGAGCACTGAGAGCATCTCCTCTCCCAGACATGTGTTTTATCTGTCTATCTATCTATCTATCTATCATTTACACTAAATCACCCTGTGCATCTTTACAGCACACAGTATGGTTTTCCCAGCACGAATACAGTGCATATTAGTTAAGGCAAAGACATTACCGTATAAGTTATCATCAACAAATAACTGTTCCTTTTCTTTTTTTTTTTTTTTTTTTTTTTTGGAGAAGTTTTTGCTATAGGGCGCGTGCGCCTG
>NW_006160057.1:2375159-2486768 GCF_000334495.1 Tupaia belangeri chinensis
CACCGAAATCCCTTCTCCTCCATTCTCCTCTCGGGATCTTGGGCATGCACGCACATGCGCCCGGCGTGAGTTTTAAGCCACCGGGTCCGGGACGTGAACCGCAGTCCACTACGTGGGAGTCCAGCGACATAGCCATTACGCTAACTGCTGGTTCCCTCCTTTTCTGTCAATTAAACATTTGCTTCTTCCCCATCCCCCTGCCTTCCTTTCTCCTATTACCCAGCCTGTGGCCTCTCCCTTACTGTCTCTAGTACCTACAGATGCCCTCCCTGCTATTATACCTCCCAATCTTTCCGTTTCTGCCATAGCACAGACATTTGGTATATATTGAGCGAGGACATGCAAAGCCTGTCTTCCATAGTCTGGTTTGGTTTGCTGAGCACTAAGTCCACCATATGCATCTACTTTGTACCAAATGTCATAGTCCCTTGTTTTTATGGCTGAGTAGTATTCCATAGAGTACATAGGCCACATTTTTTTTTCAATCCACTTGTCTATTTTTGGACATTTGGGTTGACTCCACCAGACGTGTATTTTAATCACCCTCACTGCTGCTCGCTGAGAGCAGGGACTTTGTCCTTAACACGTAGAACTGCTTGACTCCTAGTAGGTGCTCAGGAAATGCATTTTAGGGGCCAGGTGGTGGACGACAGGCACAGCAGTCTGTGAGGCAATACCAAGCATTCCCTGTTCCAGTCAGGAGACTTCCCGGAGTACATGCGTGGTGAGCCTGTGCCCCAGGGCTGGCTGAAGGCGCCCCGTTGGGAGTACCGTCTCTCTGATGCTAGCACGCCTGGCCGAGCGGAGTGGCTTGGCCATAAAGCACTACTTCCCATATGTGCTCCTTGTCGACGCTAATTGGCATGGGCAAATACTATTTATTTCCATAGTTACTTATTCTCAAGAGCATTATGAAAAAATATAAGTGGCTGATCAAACTTACGATTTCATGAGTTTGATTCCCAGTTCTCTGACTCTGTCTTTGTCTCTCTGGCTAGCAGAAGAAAAAAAAATCAGCTTTTTTAGTTTCACGTCAGAGCATACCTGTGCTCTCCAGAAAGAGCAAGAACGCATTACCCCAATGGGGCATGGTCATACCGCAGTGCCTTCTCCCCCATTCTCCAGCCCTTTGGGATCTGGGGCACCTACGCACATGCACCTGAGATGGTTTTCCAGCTGCCAAAGCCCAGGATTTGAACTGTGGCAGGCCACCTGGGTGGCTTTCTATGCACAGTCCTTAACCGCTGTGCTAAGCGGCTAGCCCAAATAAATAAACTGTTTTTAAAAAATGCATACTAGTGGTTGGAGCTTATACCCCAACTTTTTTGTTTCTTAGACCCAAATAGGGAAGGTTTACAATTGCACAGGAAAACTTGTTAAATCACAAACCCTTTGAGGCTATAGCGAAAGGTCTCACCATTTTTGGCTTCATTGAGAAACACAGTTCATAAGTCCTAACCTTTTACCCCACGCAGGAGTGTGCTGTCACAGGCTTTTCACGGCATAGGTCCTCCAGAGCCTGGGAGTGTGGCGCCTGCACCTCCTTGTAACCCAATTCCATAGTCTCACCTCCCGCCCCACCTGCCAATCTCCTGATCTCCATGGAAAATCAATGTATTTCAAGTGGGGAACTAGGAAAATAGAGAGGTTTCACCTGAGGTGGAAATTATGCAGGCAGCATAATGCAAACGGAGGAGAAAAGACAAAAATAAAGTGTTAGCTCGCACAAGCCGCTCCTGGCCCAGAGCTGCCATGTTCCATGCAGAGCCCAGCTAAAACCAACGGTATGTCATGTTCAGCCTTTTTTGTAAAAGGATGTAAATGGAAAAGCAAACTGCATAAGTGTATTCTGGTCTCTAGTTGAGAACTTACAATTTTGTAGCCTTCAGCGTATCGTGCCTCTTCCCCCATCAGCCACTGATCTCTACCTCAAAGAGGGCTCTGGGAGCTGGAGGATGATAAATGGAAGCCAGTTTTGTTTGTTTGTTTGAGAGAGATTTTTTCACTATGAGCGCATGCACTCGTCAGAGAGACAGAGGGAGGCAGAAAGACAGAAAGTGAAAAGTCACTCCCCAGGGGAATGACTACACCACAATCCTTTCTCCTCCATTCTCCTCTCAGGATTTTGGGCGCACATGCACATGTTCCCGGTGTGAGTTTCAAGCCCCCGGGTCCGAAACTCAAATTGTGGTTGACTACACGGGAGTCAAGTGACATAACCATTACTCCATCTGTTGGTCCCAGTAGAAGCCAGTTTCTGGCTGGAGTGACTTCTGCCCCTCACACCTGGGCTCCGATTTCTGAGGTTCATTGTCATCCGAAATGCGTTGGTCCCTAACTGTGGGTGGGTGTTGGGTTTGGGTGGTGGTTTTCAAAGGCTCAACAGTAGGGGTTGGTGGCCATGGATCAGGCCACATGGTACTGTTCAACATAGTCAACATGTGGGCCTTGGCTAATGGTGTTCCTCCTCCTCTGGGAAGCAGCAGGACTGTCATCCCTCTCTGAAAGGGAGGCTCTGAGATCCCAAGTGAAGGGCCAGGCTTTGCCGTGCAGAGCAGGCGGGCTCTGACGGTAGCACTCTCCTGGCAGAGTGGGACTGCCTGGTCGTAAGACGCTGCTTTTCCTACGTGCACTGCTTGGCAACGCTGAGTGGCACGGCCAAATACCGTTTCTTTCCATCATTACTTATTCTCAAGAATATTAGAGGAAAACATAAGTAGCTGATCAAACCTGTGATTTCGTGAGTATTGTTGCAAACCTTTGATTTCATGAGTATTATTGCTTAGAAAGAGGCGAGAATTTGATGTTTTAAAATATGAGGCAAAGAGCAGCAATAAACCAATTCTGTGTCCTGCTAATGTCATGCCTCTCTATTTGTAGAATTTTTAGGAAACTTTTTGTTTACGTTCCTTTCTTCAATGAGCTCATACGTACCTGAGAGAGAGAGGGAGAGAGACAGCACCTTCCACAGGGTCTTGACACCTCGATCTACCCTCAGCCTGCACCAGCTCCAGATCATATGTTCAGGGAGGTCCCCAGCTGCAAACCACTTTCCAAGTGGGTGAGCCTCACAGGGCATCACGTTTTCCCATTGCGCCACTGTCAAGTGCAAGTACCTTTTCTTGTGCTAAAGGGAACATGTGCTCTCCTGAGAGAGACAGAGAGTAAGAGGAGAAAGCACGCCTCACAAGGACATGCCCAGGTAATGGGGCTAAGAAACACATTGTCAAATTGCACGGTCAGCTCTGTGAAATCCAGCTACCATATCCAGCATGCCACCAGCTGGCCCCCCAGGAAACTTTTTAAAAGCTGCTATGCCTATGCTCTGCCTACCCTTCTCCCCGTTACCTCCCCTGCTCTGGAAGAGTGGATGGGAATGTCGGTGCGTCCAGATCGCCTGGTGTTACCCTAAAAATGCAGATCCCTCCTGCTCTCCCAGGATGCTCCGATTCAGTCAGTTTGAAGCGAGGCCCAGGAATCTGCAGCCTATTAAGCTTCCCAGGGCGGTTTGTGGGAGGTGGTCCTGAGACCTTCCTTCTGGAAACACTGTTTCAGATGGCGCTCCCAAACAAAGATGGCAAAGATGCACAGAACGCTCACTTCACGTCTCCCCTAGCGCTCTATGGCTGCTCTCTGGATTAAACTCTCATCAAAAGTAATCTAATTGTCAAGCAGTACTTCCTCCATAAAAGCACTCGTACGTGCAGATTTGGCGGCTGCTTGGCTGATGAGGACTTCTCGGCCTCAGCACCGTGGACCTTGGGCTGGCCGGAACGTTGTTGTGATGGATTACATTTGCCCTGTAGGATGTTCATTGCACCGCCAGCCTCGCCCCACTAGATGCCGGTGGCCCCTAGTGGCACACATACCCTTTCCCTTTGTCACCACCAAGTATGTCTCTAGACATTGCCAAATGTCCTCTGCAAGGACAGATATCATCCCCCATGAGGACTAAGTCTGTAACACCACTCCATTTTGATAAACCTTTCAAGTCACCACTAGACTCAGGATAGCAGTATGCAAGAGCTGGCCAGCCTCCATAGCGGCACTGAGTTACTTGAGAACTCAGGTCTCCTGATATAAAAAAAATATGCTCCAGTAGAAACTGTCTATAGCTGGGACCAGCAGATAGCATAATGGTTATGTCACTGGACTCCCACATGGCCAACTGAGGTTCAAGTCTCAGACCTGGCAGCTTAAAACTCAAGCCGGGTATATATGTGTGCATGACCAAGATCCCGAGAGGAGAGTGGAGGAGAAGGGATTGCAGTGTGGCCATGCCCCAACCCCCAGGAGGTGATTTCTCACTTCAGTCTCTCTGTCTCTCCAGTGAGCAAGCACATGCACCCTATAACAAAAATTTCTCTTAAAAGAAAAAAAAGGAAGAAAGAAAGAAGACAGAGAGAGAGAGAAAGAGAAAGAAAGAAAGAAAGAAAGAAAGAAAGAAAGAAAGAAAGAAAGAAAGAAAAAGAAATTGTAGCTTTATGGCTCTTAAATTTGTGTTCTGCCTTGATTTTACTTCAGGAGCCCCTGGCTCATGTTATATGGAAAAAAAAAGAATGTTTTATGAAGTGAGAAAAACCAAATGAGCAGCCTGCGGCCTGCCATACACCTACCGTAGAGGAGCTGCAACTTCGAGCATCTGCATGGAATCAGAGTGTAGCCGAGCAGGTTGGGCGGCTCATGAGTGGCTAATACACGGAACCAACCTGTATTATGGGCTCACTCTGTGCTGGGCACTGCAGAAGCTAGCAAGGATGCAAAAATTAGTAGTATTGAGTCCTTTCCCTCAAGGGGGCTAGATCTACTAGAAGGAGTCAGGCCAGTGTCCCCCAAAAGGGCACATGACATTGAGGTTCTTAGCCACATTATCTGGGTTCAGTTCCTGCTCCATTCATAACAGCTCTGTGACTTCAGACTAGTTCTATGACTCTCTGTGCCCTTTTCTTCAACTAGAAATTGGGGTTCGAAGTAGTACCTACCTCCAGGGGGTGACGGGAGAGTATACAAGTCAGATATATAAAGAGCTCTGACAGCAGCTGGCACAGAAAAGCTTATGTTAGAAAGCCCAGAGAGGGGTTAGCAGGTGACATGGATTTTAAGGTGACTGGATCCCACATGGCCAACTCTGAAGTTCCAGTCCCCAACATGGAGTCTTCAAAAACATACCAGGCCTGTGTATGTACACGCCCAAAATCCCGAGAGGAGAATGGAGGAGAAGGGATTTGGGCATGACCATCCCCCTGGAGGGTGATTTCTCACTTTTCCTCTTTGTCTCTCCCTGTCACTCCTCAGCAAGCATACACAAAATGGCAAAAATTTAAAAAGAGAGAGAGAGAGAGAGAAAGGAAGGAAGGAAGGAAGGAAGGAAGGAAGGAAGGAAGGAAGGAAGGAAGGAAGGAAAGAGAAAGAAAGAGAGAAAGAAAAGGAAAAAAATATATAGAAGGCTCAGAACAAGTTTGGGAGTCACAACACTTGGGTTCAAGTACCAGCTCTGACTCTTCTGAGCTTGGGCAGGCAATGTAGTCTCTTTGAGCCTCAAATGTTTGTTTCATCCATGAGATGAGATGATCAGAGTACCATTCCCCCAACAGAAGGGTGACAGAAGTAAAACAAGATAGTCCATGAAATGGCCAGTCTGACATGTAGCATGTACTGAGTAATTATTGTTATTGTTATTATTATTATCGCCATGATGTTAGGTCATCAGAAAAGTCATGACATATTTTTCTATGTTTTTCTACGAAAAAATGCATCATGACTTTTCTGACAACCCAATAAACAGATCTATGCTGGGCCTGCCAGTGGTATTATGGTCAAAGAGGCTGAATCCCACATGGCCAACTGCATCGTTTGAGTCCAGGACCCAGCAGCTGGGCACATGTACGTGTGTGCCCAAAATTCCAACAGGAGAATGGAGGAGAAGAGATTGCAGCATGGCTATCCCCCCGGGGAGTGCTTTCTCACTTTCCATCTCTCTCATCTCTCTGGTGGCTTGTTGGTAATCCCCTTCACCTAGTAATGAGGACACCCCCCTCCAGTGTCAGTGAAAGCCACATGGGGACCCCGGACCCCACTTGGCGGTAATGAGAAAGCACACGTCCCCATCCCCTGTGGGAGTGGTATCCAAGAAAACCAGCCAAAACAGATGTTGAAATAAGATCCAAAAGTCTCATAGTCAGATTTCAGTTTTAAATATTACTCATATTGGGGCCAGCATAGTGGTTAAGGAGCTGGATTCTCACGTAGTCAACCACTGTTCAAGTCCCAGACCCAGTGGCTTGAAACTCACACTGCACGTGCATGCATGCATGCATGCCCAAAATCCCAAGAGAACAATAGAGGAGAAGGGACTTGTGGCATGGCCATCCGCCCTGGGTGATGACATCTTGCTTTCTTTCTCTCTGTCTCTGTCTCTCCAGTGAGTGCACACACCCTATAGCCAAAAATCTCTCAGAAAGAAAAATCACTCATATCAAGAACCAAGAAGATTCAAAACGAATGAAATAAGGCAGTAAGGCCAACACTGAGATGACATAAAAGTTAGAATTATCTGACAAAGAGTAGAAAGCAACCATCATAAAAATGCTCCTGTAAACAATTATGAACAGGCTTCAACTGAAAAAATAGAAAGTCTCAGCAAAGAAATAGAAGCTATAAAGAACCACATGGAGTTTTTAGAACTGAGAAATAAATTATAACTGAAATGAACAAGCTCATTAGATGAGCTCTACAGCAGAACAGAGAGGACAGAAGAAATGAAGAAATAGTGCAGTTGAAGATAGACCAACAGAAGTTGCCCACTCTGAACAATGAAGAGAGAAGAGATGGACACACACACACACACGCGAGATCTCAGGGACTGTGTGACTATAATACAGAGTTGACAGTCATGTCATCAGAGTCACAGATGAAGAAGAGAAAGGTGGAGGGCCACCATTTACCATAGCAATTGATTCGAGACCATCAAGTAAATAAAGCTATGTAAGAAGGCTAAAAAGAGAACAGCTCACATTTACTGAGAGTTCACATCTCGGGGATCTGTTTCATTTACGATGATGCTGGGCTCAGAATCAATGAGAAGTTAGACACAATCTAAGAGTCCATCAGTAGGGGAGTGGCCACACTGAAACAGAATTCTGACAATGAAGTCTGCACAAGAGGATAAGGAGCTCTGTGCGTGCCGACGGGAAGCGGTAGCTGTGATGCACGGTTATACGAAGACAGCAAGTCGCTGAATAATGCATGCGGCGCTGTCCTTTTGTGTAGGTGTGTGTTTATGGGAAATGCTTATCCATCAAACTGTTGGAAGCAGTAACTTCTGGGGAATGGAAATAGAGACGCAGAGATGGGGGAATACTTTTACTTTAGGCATTTCTGTACCATGTACATTTTTATAAAAATCATATGTTGTTTGTGAACTTAAAAATGTTCACCTTTCCAAAGATGTCGCTTAGTTCTAACTGAAAGAAGACCTTGAGCCTAAAGGCCTACCTGACCCTAGTGGTCGATCATTCACGTGCCTAGACCCCTCTGCACCTCAGTTTCCTCAAAATGGGAGAACTCCCAGGGGTGCTGGAAGAATTCAACAGATAAAGCGATCGCAGGTACCCATAGCATGAAGTCAGTGCTGTCCCAGAGCTCCCAAGTTAGGTCCGAAGATGCTTTGCCAGCTGTGAAGTGGCTGGTGACACTGTCACAGGAGTGTTGTGAGAATTAGGTGAGATTGAAGATGCTCCAAGTGCCTGGATTGTTTTCCCCCATAGGGTACATGCACTTGCCAAAGAGAGACGAAGAGAGTGGAAGTGAGAAATCACCCTCCGGGAAGGATGGCTATGCCTCAGTCCCTTCTCCTCCATTCTCCTCTCAGGATTTTGGGCACACACGCTCACGCACCCGGCATGATCCTGAAGTCATGGAGTCCAGGACTCAAACCATGGTCAGTCATGTGAGAATTTAGCATCTTAACCACCACACCACCCACTAGCCCCCAAACTGTTAGGATCTTAAGTCCTCATTAGTGGTGGTCTGAGAGTCTTCATCCCCATCTCCACGTAGACCAGCATCGGGCCTACGAGGCGCTTGACAGAAATGGGCCTGTTCGCTTGTTTGTGTTCATCTGAATCAAACTGATTCCGATGCCTGTTGCTGCCTTTCTCAAATGCGTGATGCCCAGAAGGTTCAGGGGCTCCCGTCAGATAATGGGGAATACACTGGGAGGACAGCTGGCGAGAAGCAGAGACCTGCCTGCATTCCCTCCCTGCAGCTCCTAAGTCAGTTCACCCAGGGCCCCGGTTCCACATGGCTGACACTGAGATGACACTCCTCACTCCCTTTCTCTCACACAGCTGTTACGCACACAAGCGAGACAGCAAGTGTGGGAGCGTTGTGCGAACTGCAAAGTTCTGTCCATATGAAAGCCCTTGTGATCTCTGTCTTGCCTTTAGTTTGGCCTAAAGCTAGGAGACATGTCTGTTTCCCACGCCCACTCAGCATACAGGAACAGAGAGGACAGAAGAAATGAAGAAATAGTGCAGTTGAAGATAGACCAACAGAAGTTGCCCACTCTGAACAATGAAGAGAGAAGAGATGGACACACACACACACACGCGAGATCTCAGGGACTGTGTGACTATAATACAGAGTTGACAGTCATGTCATCAGAGTCACAGATGAAGAAGAGAAAGGTGGAGGGCCACCATTTACCATAGCAATTGATTCGAGACCATCAAGTAAATAAAGCTATGTAAGAAGGCTAAAAAGAGAACAGCTCACATTTACTGAGAGTTCACATCTCGGGGATCTGTTTCATTTACGATGATGCTGGGCTCAGAATCAATGAGAAGTTAGACACAATCTAAGAGTCCATCAGTAGGGGAGTGGCCACACTGAAACAGAATTCTGACAATGAAGTCTGCACAAGAGGATAAGGAGCTCTGTGCGTGCCGACGGGAAGCGGTAGCTGTGATGCACGGTTATACGAAGACAGCAAGTCGCTGAATAATGCATGCGGCGCTGTCCTTTTGTGTAGGTGTGTGTTTATGGGAAATGCTTATCCATCAAACTGTTGGAAGCAGTAACTTCTGGGGAATGGAAATAGAGACGCAGAGATGGGGGAATACTTTTACTTTAGGCATTTCTGTACCATGTACATTTTTATAAAAATCATATGTTGTTTGTGAACTTAAAAATGTTCACCTTTCCAAAGATGTCGCTTAGTTCTAACTGAAAGAAGACCTTGAGCCTAAAGGCCTACCTGACCCTAGTGGTCGATCATTCACGTGCCTAGACCCCTCTGCACCTCAGTTTCCTCAAAATGGGAGAACTCCCAGGGGTGCTGGAAGAATTCAACAGATAAAGCGATCGCAGGTACCCATAGCATGAAGTCAGTGCTGTCCCAGAGCTCCCAAGTTAGGTCCGAAGATGCTTTGCCAGCTGTGAAGTGGCTGGTGACACTGTCACAGGAGTGTTGTGAGAATTAGGTGAGATTGAAGATGCTCCAAGTGCCTGGATTGTTTTCCCCCATAGGGTACATGCACTTGCCAAAGAGAGACGAAGAGAGCGGAAGTGAGAAATCACCCTCCGGGAAGGATGGCTATGCCTCAGTCCCTTCTCCTCCATTCTCCTCTCAGGATTTTGGGCACACACGCTCACGCACCCGGCATGATCCTGAAGTCATGGAGTCCAGGACTCAAACCATGGTCAGTCATGTGAGAATTTAGCATCTTAACCACCACACCACCCACTAGCCCCCAAACTGTTAGGATCTTAAGTCCTCATTAGTGGTGGTCTGAGAGTCTTCATCCCCATCTCCACGTAGACCAGCATCGGGCCTACGAGGCGCTTGACAGAAATGGGCCTGTTCGCTTGTTTGTGTTCATCTGAATCAAACTGATTCCGATGCCTGTTGCTGCCTTTCTCAAATGCGTGATGCCCAGAAGGTTCAGGGGCTCCCGTCAGATAATGGGGAATACACTGGGAGGACAGCTGGCGAGAAGCAGAGACCTGCCTGCATTCCCTCCCTGCAGCTCCTAAGTCAGTTCACCCAGGGCCCCGGTTCCACATGGCTGACACTGAGATGACACTCCTCACTCCCTTTCTCTCACACAGCTGTTACGCACACAAGCGAGACAGCAAGTGTGGGAGCGTTGTGCGAACTGCAAAGTTCTGTCCATATGAAAGCCCTTGTGATCTCTGTCTTGCCTTTAGTTTGGCCTAAAGCTAGGAGACATGTCTGTTTCCCACGCCCACTCAGCATACAGGGACGTCAGCTCCACGCTCACCGTGCAAAGTATCACAAAGCTGCCTACCACTGACTGACTGTGGCTCAGATGAGAAATATGGAGTGAGAAAGCAGAGGGAAGACTACGTGCCCCTTCCAAAAACCAAGGTGGTACTTAAATATTTTATAAAGTAGAAGCCTAGGGCTGGCCCCGTAGCCTAGTGGTTAAGGGAGCCGAATCCTACATGACTACCTGCAGTTCAAGTCCCAGTCCTAGCAGCTTAAAAAACATGCCAAGCATCAGTGCATGCAAGTCCAAACTCCTGACAGGATGGAGAAATGGAGGAGAAAGGATTGTGACCACACGCCATTGGGGAGTGCTTTTTTCCCCATGTCTCTGTCTCTTTATCTCTCTTTGGCAAGCACGTAATCCTCTGGCAATTTTAAGGAGAGAAAAAAAAAAAAGAAAAAAGATCTGGCTCCTGTTCTGAGCACACTTCTTGAGCCTACCTGGACTCCAGGGGCAGCTGGAAACTTGCCTTTCCTCAGGGGCTGAGTAGATTAATCTTCTTTTCAACTTCCCTTTGTGATTGTTCTCCCTTCCAAAGATGCCACTTAGTTCTAACTTGTTCTCTCATTTAAAACTTCTTCCACTGGGTTCCAGAAATACTTGGCTCTGAGCCAGTAGGGTTTGGAACTCACCTACAGGGTGACCTAAATAAAATTGATCAGATTTGGGCTTAGTAGCCAAAGAAATTAAATTTGGGATAGAAAAAGAAAAGAAAAGAAAAAAAAACAATGAAAACAAAGTGAGGGACAACTTTGGGATTACTCACTGTTCTTTAAGTTCCTGGAAGCTTCTAAAAATAGGCTAAACACTCATTATGCAGTCACCTCAGGGGCTGGGCCAGTCCATCCTCCTCCCCCAGAACCACCCCCAAACCTGTTCTTCCACGGTCCTGGGAAAGGCAGAAACCTGGAAGGTGGTGGGGGAGGGGGGTGCCCCACATCACTCCAGCCTCATCCTCCACCCTCCACCCCAGCTGTCACTGTGGCATGCAGGGCCTCTCCCCTCACACCTGGCCCTTCCAGAAGCCTTTGGGTTCAGCCCCCCATCCATCTTCCATCTGCCAGCACAGGTTCCATCATGCTTCTCACTGGCCCTGAGCGCTCTCTGCCTTCACTGGCTACCCTGGGAAGTCCTGGAGGGGTGGGGTGGGGCGGGAGGCTGCACCACCCCACAGCCAAGTCCCTCCCACCAGCTCATGCCCCGCCCTGGAAGTGTACACCCTCCCCACTGGTCTGTTCTCACTTCCCATCAACACAGGAGGCCTCTGAGCCTCTGCTGTTCTGCCTTCTGCCAGGATGCCCACCTTCCCTCTCCCATCCACCTGGTAAATTCTGCATGTTCCTCAAAACCCGGTGCAGGAAATTTCCTTCTCAAAGAAGCACATCAAAGAGAGTTTTTTTTTTTTTCAAAACAAGAGCAGCTTTATTGAAATATAATGCACATACCACATAATTCAGCCACTGAAGGTATACCATTCAACGGTTTGTAATAGCATCTCAGAGTTGTGTCATCATCAGCCCGATTTCAGAAAGTTTTCATCACCCCTCCCCCGAAAGAAAGCTTGCGCCCACAAGCAGCCATTGCCCAATTTCCCCGGCCCCCCTGCCTCCAGCCAGCTCTAGGCAACCACTAATCCGCTTCTCGTCTCCAGAGACTTGCTGATTCTGGGTGTTTCACGTGAATGGAATCACACGGTGTGGTCTCTCACGACTGGCTGATTCCTCGTAACATTACGTCTCTTAAGGTTCATACATGTCAGGGTGTATATCATACTTTACTCCTTTTTTTCCTGCCAAGTGGGAGCCCACCGCATGGGGAGACCACATCTAGTGTGTCCGTGCGTCTGTGAACAGACATTTGCACCTTTCGGCCGCAATGCTTAGTGCTGCTATGAGCACTCACATAGAGGGTTTTGCATGATCCGGATCTGGATTTGAACTCAGTTCCGCCCATTCTCCAAAGCCTAACTCTTCATGGCTTCCATGTCCCATAAGATAGTGCCTTCGGGAACCTGTCTGCCTCAGGGCTGGGTGTGTCTTGAGTGAAAGAACCCATGATTAGGTACCAGCCTTAGCTGAGCCTGGCAGATTGGTGGCAGGTCTGAGTCTCCCTCTGAGGTCTCAGAATGAGGCAGTTGAGGAAGTTCCACAGCATCCATACTCCTCATGGTAGGAACGAGTAGAGAACAAAGGCGGAGGCCTCCTGTCCCGGGTATCCCTAACTCAGGGCCTTCGGGGCTAATTGAGTTTACGAAGCACCTTTAATGGCTCTGGAGTGTGGCACCCTCCTGGTTGGGACTTGCTCACTGAGCCCAGGCATGTGCTTCAAGTCACGGCGGCTCTTTCCTGAACCGATGGCCTCCTTGCCTCCTCTCTCAGATAAAGGAAGGATCATGACAGCAGTTGCTATAGGTAGGAGGATGGACGCACGGAGCCCAGCAAGCCACCTGTCCTGGGCTGAATCCACCCCTTAGTTTTGACCTTAATGAATTCAGCTGCTTCCTGGGGCAAGCCTTTCCTGATCTCCATCCCGCAGACCCCATACACTCTCACCTCTGCTTCCGTACAGTCCTTTCTGTTCCCTTCAGTCCCGGAACTGAGGTCATTGCCTCATCTCTGCCTGATAGGCTCTTAATCTTCCTCCCCCTTGAACCCTAGGCGAAACAGTGCCTGCTGTCATCTTCCATGTACCCACCACAGTCCTTGGCACTGTGAAGGGCCCAGGAAAGCCTATAGGAAGAAGCAGGCAAGTCAGTGAGCAGTGCCAGGGAGCCGCTGGCCTGTGCCGCTGCCCGATCCTGGCAGCCCATTCTCTGCCAGGTGGCCTGGGTTAGGTGGCAGCGTGTACTGAGCCAGAGGGAACAGAGAAGCTCTAAAGGCACTTATGTCCCACCAACCGAGGTCATCATGACCGCATATGGTGCCGCAGGAGGTACGGCTGAGCAGGCAGCCACGGAGCAGATAGCATTTGCCTTCAACTGACAGCGCAGGGCCCCGTCGGGTACCCCCCTACTTCCAGGCCCCTGCTTGCCCTGGCTTCATTTCAGCCTCATTCCACACTGCTGTTGGGAAACACAGCCCTGTCCCAGGGTCCCGAGATCCGCCCTTTCTGACCCAACACTTGGCATGTCACCGCTTCCAAGATTCGCCCCATATCAAAGCCCCAACTGATTTAAACTCGCAGCAGATTTTCTTTCTGAAGACAGAAGACTCCACCGGTCAATAAACCCGATGTGTTAATTCCAACACTGCATCAGCTCTGCAGAAGCGTTTTCCTCTCTCTTGCTTTGTCATCTGAGCGTTTTCATCTTTTTCTTGGATTTTTCTGGTGTTCAGAGTCTGTCTCTGTAATTTAGTCATGCCCAGAGGAACTGCTCTGGGGTGACACATCATTCTCCTTAAGACTGTTTCCACCGTGTTAAATATTTTGATGTTGGGACCCGCAGTTGGCGTAATGGCTATGTCACTGGACTCCCATGTAGTCGATCGCAGTTCGAGTCCCAGACCAGGTGGCTTAAACTCATGCCAGGCACATGAGTGTGCGTGCCCAAGATCCCGAGAGGAGAATGGAAGAGAAGGGATTGCAGTGTGGCCATCTTCCCGGAGGTGGGGAATTGATTTCTCACTTTCTGTCTCTCTGTCTCTCTCTGTCTTTCTGGTGAGCACATGCACCCTATAGCAAAAACCTCCCCCCCAAAAATAAAAATATTTTGATGTTATTCCCAATGAGAAGCATCTCACCTGCCCTCTTTGGCTTCCCCAACCCTGAGCCTAGGCTGGCATCTGTCAGCGTGGCATCCTCAGGCCCTCCGCCCTCCCGGCTGACTCTCACTGGCACTGATACTCCTTTGTTGGACCAGCTCTCAGCCCTCAGCACTCTGGAGGCAGGAGCGCTCATTCCTCCCGTCCCAAGCGTCACTGAGAATGCATGAAAGGCCGGAACAGGACAGACCTTCAGGGGCTGCGCAGCTGTTCGGAGCAGCATGGGGAGGAGTATTCAGGCTCTTGATTCCTCTCTGAAGCCTCTTTCCACGTAGATGTCTTTCCAGACCTAGAGCAGGTAACTGAAAGCCGTGACCCTGCGCGTGGCCTGGTGGTAGTGAGGGTGGACACCGCCGAACTAACCCCACAGGTGTTGCATCCCACTGACCTCGGCATCCGGTGGACTCTTCCCACCATCTTGGTGTTTCTCGATCCAAGAGGTACTTCTCCACCCAAAGCGTGTCCTCTTCCAACCCAGAGACTTCCCTGAGGACTCCCCCGAGATCATCTGTGGGAATAGTAAGTGAAGGGTGAGACGTTCGTTAGAGGGCCTGTCCTGATCAGCTGAGGATTTCATTTAGAAAATCATCCATGTCGCTCCGCTTTTGATTTCTTAGCTTCATTCTGCAAGAAAGTATTTCCTCTCCATGTCCAGGTCTGGGGTCTTAGCAACTTGGCAAAATTTCTCAGGAGAGCAAATAAAAGCAGAAAAAGCTTCATTTGTGTCTCATTTGAAGCCAACTCATTCTTTTCTCAATTCTGCAGGAGCTTTATTTTGTGATGGGAAAGGGTTTGCCTATGGGACTGGCTACTTTTCTCACCACACATGGGTCCTAAGAGCAAAAAAATGCTCTAAATAGTAAATACTATGCCAAGCAAGGGAAGGGGTGATGGAGTTTTAAGTCTCTAGCGCTTCCTAAAGACAGGATTCAGGCTCCTCCTGCAGCCCCTGGGGCCAGGAGACTCAAGTTCCCAGGCTGGCCGTCACCCAAGTCCAGGTGAGGGCAGGAGGGCAGGCAGACCTCTGGCCTCTGTGGGCCTCAGGCCTCAGGCCTTGAAGTGTGCATGGCAGGTGTGGGCTCCTCCGGGCCTTTCAGAGCATCCGCCCCAGCTCTTTCATGAGATTACAGGCACTTTCATCTCAGCTTTGGCCTGGTTTTCCTCCTTCCCAGCAAGGCTCCAAAGACAGGCGAGGAGGCAAGAACAAGGAGAGGAGGCTCATTCATGGCTGCATCCCGCTGGGCAGGGTGACCTGGCTGGCATGTCTTCCAGCTGAGTGCTTTTGAGCAATGGAGCCTGGGAAGGGAGCGTGGAGGACCAGGTTAAGAGGGGCCCTTCCCCTTGGCACCTGGAGGAAGTTGCATTGCATCCTGGGAATGCTCCAACCACCCCCCTTGGCTTTATGCCTTCTACTTCAATCCATTGGAGGGGGCTTCAGTGCTTTCCTTTTTCTTTTTCTTTTTCTTATTCTTTTTCTTTCTATTTTTTAACCCAGAGGTACATTTTTGAGGCTCAGAGCTGAGAACATAACACATCTCCCGCACTTCTGCTTCATGTGTGTATGTATACACACGCCCTCGGTTCTTTGCTGTTTTCACTCATAATCTTGCTTTTTAGGTCTCCTTCCCTTAATGACTGGGCGGGGTTTCCTTCCATCCTGCTCTCAGTGAAAGGAAGCGGAACTTATATCTCCCCCAAATCCAAATTCCTTCCTCCCGTGCTGTCACTTCACCGAGCCTGCGCTCTGTGCTGGCTGCTGTCCCAGGATCTGGGCACCACAGTGGGCAGAGCAGCCCCGTGCTCCTAGCGCTCACGCCCTCCTGGGGCCTGCCCTTCCCGTCCCCGCCCCTCTGGCTTCAACTCAGCTCCTGACCTCCCTCCACCCCGACTCCACCGCCCAACTCAGTGTCCCCGTTCATGCCTCTGCGCCTCTGCTACCACATTTCCCACCATCTCAGAGGGCCTGACTTTTCACCCTTTGGGTCCTCAACGTCTCCCAGCTCAACTCTGAGCTCTGTGAGGCCTCCCCGCACCTCTGCCCCCGTGCCAGGGAGCTGGTAACTCCTTCCTTTTCACGCGGAGACTCGTCCCACGCGATGTTATATCATGACCTGCATTTCCGGGGCTTCAGGCTGTGGGCTTGACTTTGGGTGACTGTGCAAAAGGCGTTGTCCCCAACCACTGTGGAGCCTTCAGCTCCTGATATCTCCAGCCCCCAGTTCCTGGGAGTCCTCGGGAAATGTTGCAGTATTCTTCACCACCTGCTACCCCTGCCAGGACTGGGGCTCCCGTCCCTGCTCCTGCTTCTGTCCCGGTCTAGCAGCACAGCATCTACACCATGGACCACCAGAGCCCTGGCCACTGTGAGGTCTCCCATGCCCGCTGTACCCAAGCCCACAGAGGACTCTGCTGTGGAGAGGACAGTCCTCCTGCCCCTTGTGTTACATTCCACCACAGGGTCCTTACTCGCCACATTACACAGATTTTCCTGAGACGACTCTGTCAGCTTCTGCCTATCCCTTGGAATCAGACATGGTCCCTTGGGACCTGAGTCTAAGGATGATGTGATGAAGATCAGAGACCAGGCCAGTGACAGAACCGTGTTTCTGTCTGATGACTACTGTGATGTTCTTGAGTCTAAGTATGCACCTTCCCTCTAAGGGTAGGTTACTTCCCAGACAACCCCTTGGGCCAATTCAGAAAATACTATAAGGTCTGTGTTGCCAGAATTCCAGAGATGCCCTGACACGTCTGAAAGCTAAAACAAGCCAAGGACATACACACACCAAGGACATAGACCAAGGACATACACACACACCCACTGTAATTTCCTTGCCCAGAGCAGGCATCAGTAATCAATCACAGAACATATTGTGCCTCGCGCAGCCATTGGCATTCTTCTCAGCGTACTGCTCTGAGGCTCTCTGGATCCCCTCATTAGAAATGTCCCAGCTTTCTCTTACCTGTCATAGTCCCCACGACTCTGCCACTCTTCTCTGGGCTCATCCAGGTTGTCATAATAAAACTATGGCTGGGCCATCTTGTAGCCTAGCAGTTAAGGAAGCCAGATCCCATATAGCTGACCACAGTTTGAATCCCAGCCCTGGTGACTTAGAAAACATGCCAGGCACATGTGTGAGCATGCCCAAAATCCTGGTAGGAAAGAAGAATTAGGAAGGAAGATTGCAGTGTGACCATGCCACACTGAAAGATGCTTCCCCTCTCTCTCTGTCTGGCTACCACAATATGCTCTCTGGTAATTAAAAACAAAAACTCTTAGCCAACATTTGCTGAGCTACTTTGAACCAGGCACTGTGCTAAGTGCCTCTTATTAGCTTCATTAGCGTCCTCGCAATTACATAAGTAAGTACCATTATCGTCCCCTAGACAGAAGAGGAGTCAGAGTCATGTCAGTTATTCACCTAGCATCTGCATTAGGCACTCATGTGTGCCAGGCACTGCAGTAGGCCCTAAGGACAAAAATAAAACCAAGCATGGTGCTGGGAGGTAGTCCTTGAGGAATAATTTTTTTAAGTATTTTATTTTATTTAACATTATTATTATTATTATTATTATTATCTTCCAGTTTGCTATAAGCACTTATGAGAGAGAGAGAAAGAAAATGTGAAAGCAAGCCACCCAGTCTGGGGCTCAAACCGCACTCAGCCATGTGGGAGTCCAGTACCCCAACCCTCATGCTACCTGCTGGCCCTGAAGAAGAATTTCTGTTGAGGACTGTTTTCATAGAGCGATGGGAGCTCACCTCTGAATGGGGGACTTGAGTTGGAGACCAAAGGAGTAAGCTCATTCAGCAGTTTAAATGAATGGGACAGGAGAGAAAGGCTGGAGTCTGACTAACATCTTTTACTCCTCTCAGCCTTACTATTCTAGAACCTCGCTCCTCTCTCCCCAGCACTCCTCTGCTCAGCCGATGGCACCAGAATTTGTTGAGAGTCAGAGCCACCTGGGGCGTGGGTGGGTGCCAGCAGGGGAGAACAGCCTCACTGTACCGACACAGGCAACTTCTCCCAGCCTTGCACAGGATGTGGGAGCCGCTACAGGTGGCCGAGTCTTACAGCACCAGTGACCGGGCTGTCACCACCAGATCCCCCCCAGGCTTAACTGTTGGCTGGTCCAGACCCCTCTCCCCAGAGCCTCTACCTCCCTAGCAATGCTCTTTTGCTTTCTGGGAACCAAGCACCTCAGTCCTGGCTTTAGAGTCCTCAGGGCATCTACCTTCTCAGCACTGCCACCCCCTGCAGCTCCTCATCCACATTGTCTTTTCCTTCCACTACCCACCGCACTTTGGTACACCCAGGTGATTCTCACCTGGTCCTCAGTGGAGACCGCGGTCCGTTCAGACTTCTGTGTCTTCTCCTAGACTAGGGGTCAGCCAACCTTTTCTGTAAAGGGCCAGAGAGTCCATATTTTAGGCCGTGCGGGCCAGAAGGTCTCTTGCAACTACTCAACTCTGCCTCTGAAGACAGATGCATTCATGGGCATAGCTATGTCTCTATAAAACTTTATTGTAACAACAGGAAACAGGCCATAGTCTGCCAGCTGCTGACCTAAACCATTCTTTCACGTGGAGCCTCCTTGCACCTCATTGTGTGGTGTCTGTGGCTGCCTGGCCTTCGAGGCCCAGCTGCAGTCCCACCCAGCCAGGAAAACCCCGCAACACACCAGCATACTACGTGCTAATCTCTCCCTTCCTCCGCTCCTCCTTTCACTTGTTATTTTGCTTCTATTACTCGTCTCTCCTGTTTAGATGTTAGCTTGTTCAGGTGTACATGTCCCCAGATGTGTCATTAGCTGTAGCAACATGCTGGATTCTTAATCAGTGCACAGAATGTGATCAACAGTTCTGAGGATCTGCTTGATTGCAGTGTCTGAGGAAGGTGGCAGCTTCTGGTCTTTTTTTCCTGCTACGACACAGGCGAATGGCATGACAGCTATTCCTTCTCCATATATTTATCCAGTATTGCTATGGAACAGCTACTCCTTTTCTTTTTCCCATCCTTTTTAAATAAATCATGTGTGAGCTTCAAGCTGTTACTAGTGTGAGTGTGTGCTGGCACCATGCTCGAAGACCACTGGATTAAGAAATGAAAAAACATTCTCAAAGACGAGAGGGGGTTGTAATTACTAGTCAGGCCGCATCTTTGAATTTAGAAAGTGCTTCTGCATCCATTATCTCATTGTGATTCTTTGTTTATTTCTTCCGTGAGAGAGGAGAGATAGGCATCCCCACAGGCCCTCCACCATGACCCCTGACCAGCGCCAGCCAACCAGGACTACGGGCTCACACACACACACCCGGTATGCACGGGGCCCCTCCAGGATGCAAACCCAGGGCCTTCCCACGTGAGTGCACCAGCACTTCCGCACCGTGTCTGGCTATCCATTGTCTTCATCCCTGGTGGCCGCCCTCAGAGGTGAACGAAACTGCCCTGTTTTCCCTCTGTGGTCAGAGGTGTGTGGCCTGCCCACGGTCACACAGCTTCTAGGAAATGGACTTGACTCCCATGCTTCCACCGCGTTTTCTCTCCTAAAACAAAATAAAACCACTTTCGGACCCTAAAGGGAGGAATCCCGATTACTGTAGGGATTGTTGAAAATGCATCAAAGCCAGAAATCAAAATCGCGAGCCATCCCTCCAGCCGCAGACGGGTGATCCACTCCTTGCTTTTACACATGTTCGTGAGTGTGTTTTTATGAAAGTTGGGGTGACGTCTATCCTGGCAAGCAGCTGCATACCTCTAGAACAAGGTATAATCTACATACAGTGACACACGCCCTTTGTAATGAGCAATTCTCTGAGTTTTGCCAAGCCCATGGAGTTGAATAACCACCACCAAAATCCAGACGTATAACTGGTCTGTATCCCCAGAAAGTTCCCTATGTACCTTGTGGTTGGTCCCTGCTGTCTGCCTAAGGAAACCACGGGGCTTTGTGTCTATGATCTTTCCTTTTTCAGATGTCACCTAGGGGGAATGATTGTAGCTTCATTTTTTTTTAATTAATACTATAAAAATATGTTCCCAAGTCATGTATTCTTCAAAAGTGTTATTTTTTAAAACATTTGTCAGAGGGTGTGTGCACTCGCCAGAGATAGAGTGGGTAGGGATGGGGTGGGGTGCAAAAGCACCCCCTTCCATGGGAAAGGGTCACACCACAACCCCTTCTCCTCCATTTCTCCCTCCTTTAGGGATTTTGGGCAAGTGCACACATGCTCCCAGTGTGTTTTGCAAGCCGCCGGGTCTGGGATTCAAACTGTACATTCAGTCATGTGGGATCCAGCTGCCTTAGCCACCATGCCACTGGCTGGCCCATAAGCATTATTTTTTCATGACCACCTGCCACTCTTCAGGCCACATCGTCTCCGGTTCACCGCAACACCGCCTTGGAAAACAGAAATGAGTGGTCGAAAGTCACGTGGGAGAGAACAAGACAGGGGTGACGAGATTCGTGCTTGTCACCCCTGACAGGAGGTGCTGGCTCTCCTACCTCAGGCCCAGGTGGCTGAGCCCCAAGGATGCAGACTGGACAATTCCAAGTCTCAGTGTGTGCACCTGTATTTACATTCAACTTCGGGCTTTCAGAGGCTATTCTGTACCATGACGCCTTCTGGATTCTTGGGCTCAGACTCAGGGTCCATGAGAAAATGGAGAAAAGAACGCTCACCCCAGAGGAGCGTTTTGAGGATGAAAGGAGATGGCTTGTGTCAAAACGCTGCTCACAGGCCAGGCCCCCTGGCTGGTATTTCTTCTCGCACATTCCCCCAACCTCCTGCATCTGGATAAATAGGTCTGAAGTGTCCTCACCACGAGGCCAGCAGGTGGCACAGTAGTTAAGGCTCTAGACTCCCACGTGGTTGACCACAGTTCAAGTCCTGGACCCAGAGGCTTGAAACTCATATTGGGCTCGTGTGTGTGCATGTCCAAGATCCTGAGAGGAGACTACAGGAGGAGAGATTGTGCTGTGGCTATCCCCCCCCACCACCCCCTGCTTTCTGTCTCTCCGACTCTCTATGTCTCTCTGGCAAGTGTGTGCACCCTATAGAAAAAAATCTCTCTCTCAAAAAAAAGAGAAGTGTTCTCACCACACACAAAAAAAGAAAGAAGGAAACAAGGAGATGAAAACTATGTGAGGTGATACGTTGATTTGCTTGATCATAGTGATTACTTTGCAATGTATACAAAACATCCAGTTGTAGACCTGAAATTCATACAATGTCTTATTTGTCACTTATACCTCACGAAAGCTAAAAACAGAGAGAGAGAGAGGAAGAAGCCGTGAGTTGATGTTAATGAAAAGCGTTGGAGGCAGACTGTCACCTCAGAGCAGCTGCCTCCGTGTGTCATTAGAAGGAGACGGAGCACTTCAACAGAGCAAGCGCGAGGTCGAAGACGGAGCCACAAGGGCCCGGGAACCTCCCTCGCAGATGCAGAACACATCCCCTCTGTATATGACGGGCACAGGGAGCTGGGCCAGCGCTCGTCACTGTGTGCACTAGGACGGCTCGAGGACTCTCGGCCTTCGTTTTGGATGTCGACATTTTAGAAACCCTTCTCCTACCTTCGCCCGACATCCTCTTCTCCCTCCTCCCCGCGGAGCCGAGTCAGTATCCTAGCGTGTTGCCAGGGGAAGAATGGCAACTTCACTGTGAGTTCATGGGGAAAAAAAAAGAAAGAAAAAGGAAAAAAATAGGACACACAGGACTCTTTTTTTTTTTTTCTTCAGTATTACGAAACTGGAAGAAAAACTGTTCCACCACTAAATATATCCACTTACTAAATCAGCAGGTGTCAGGGCGTGTTCAGAGGCAGCCTCTCTGCCCTGCAGAAAACTATGTGCAGTGCATTTTCATGGCCATCGTGCACCTGGGACTCAGAGAAGCTGTTGGATTTCTGGGTTGGCAACTGGAACCATCCACATGAACCAGGTGGAGCATGGGGTAGCCATTTCACCAGACAATTAATAGACTCCACTTCGACTCTTTTCTTTTTAGGTTTTTGTCATAGGTTGCATGTGCTCCCCAGAGAAGGAAAGTGAGAAATCACTCCCCCAGGGGGCATTGGCCATGCCATAATCCCTTCACCTCCTCTCTTCTCTGGGCATGCTCACACACACAGCCTGATTTTCAAGTCACTGAGTCTGGGCCTCAAGCCTCCACTGGCCTTGTGGAAATCCAGCACCTTAGCCACCATGTTACCTGCTGGCCCCACTTTGACTCTTTTAAAGGCCTTTCTCTTTCTCTTCGTCTCTCTCCCCTGTTTCCTGTGGCAGGTCACTCCAATTCTGATTGCCTTAGTTTTCTTCCAAAAACCCAATCTTAGAGCATCGATGTAATCCCCACACTGCCTAATACAAGGACACTTGCAAAGGTTCATGAAAAATGGAACTAAAGTATCCGTTTATTTTGGTGCAAAAGAAATTTTGAAAGTCACACTTAGTTTTCCATAACTCACATTTTCTATGAGCGTTTTGACAACCACTCATACTAGCTCTGGCCCTCAGTCATGTTATTCAGTGTCTCTCATGTTCAGTTTCCAATTTATGAAACACTTACTTCCGGGGGAACCACCCAGACAGCGGCCACCACAGAGATGCTGGTAGGAGTACTGTGTAATGGAAAGAGATCCTTGGGCCAGCCCTACTGTCTACTAGTTAAAGGAGCCAGATCTCACATAGCCAATTGTGCGGTTCAAATCCCAGGCCCAGTGACTTGAAAACCACACTGGGAGGACCAGCAGATACCATAATGGTTATGTCACTGGACTCCCACATAGTCAACCGTGGTTCAAGTCCCAGACCTGGTTGCTTAAGACTCACGCCAAGTGCATGTGTGTGCATGCCCAAGATCCCAAGAGGAAAATGGGGGAGAAGGGATTACGGCATGGCCACTCCCCCAGGGGGGATTTCTCTCTCTCTCTCTCTCTCTCTCTCTCTCTCTCTGTCTGTCTTTCTGGTGAGAGCATACACCCTTGTTGTGGAAGCAAACACCCTAAAAAAAAAAAAAAAAAAAAAAAAAAACAAAAAAAAGAGAGAAGAAGAAGAAAGCCAGGTTGGGCATGTGGGCATGTGTGTCCAGTACTCCAACAGGATGGAAATATGGAGGAGAAAAGACCCCATCATGACCACATCACATTGCCCAGGGTGGGGGGAGGACAGCTTTCTCCCTCTCTCTCTCTTTCTCTCTCTGGCAAGCACACATACCCTCTGGCAAATGAAAAACAAAAGAAAGAAGGAGATTCTCTTCCCTTCTAGTCAAGTTTTCTATCTGCTCCCTGGGCTGCAGAGGGGGCAATTCAGTTTTGTCTGTCACCCGCTACCAGAGGCTGCCAGGTGGCCCCATCAGGAGTGGGCCTCACCTCACCCTCAGACCTTCCTCTGCACCCTTCATGCCTTCCTAAACTTGTCAGTCTCAAAGTCCAAATGTGGGGTGTCTTCTCACACTTCTGGCGGGTATATTGCGTCTGTCTCTGTTCTAGCTAACTGTTGCCATATTACAATACTTAGTTGTAAACAAAAGTGTACTACTCTTTTTTGTTTGTTTGTTTGTTTGTTTTGAGAGAGAAATTTTTGCTATAGGGCACATGCACTTGCTGGAGACACAGAGTGAGAATCACCTCTCCCACTCCATCCCCGGGAAGGATGGCCATGCCACACTCCCTTCTCCTCCACTTTCCTCTTGGGATCTTGGACACTCATGTATGTGTGTCATATGTGCCAGTATGGCAAGCCACCAGGTTTGGGATTTGAACCATGGTCAGCCACATGAGAGTCCAGCACTTCAACCACTACTCCACCTGGTAGCCCCCAAATTTACTATTCTTATATCTCACAATACTGGGAGTGAGAAGTTGAGTTGCAATTATGGGTCTACACTCCAGGGTGGCTGGGGCCTCAGTGGGGACTGAGCCAGTGGGCCAGGGGCTAGCTGAGCTTCTCTGTCCACAGAGGTAGACTGGGCGTCTGAGTCAGACGAGGAATCAGAGCCTGTCCTCATAAAGGCCTTGGTCCAGCATCGTCGTAGGTTCACCTGTTCACTTCCACCACTTGCTACTGCTCAAAGCAGTCACAGGCCAGGCTCGACTCAAGGAGGAAGGGATAGGAACATGGCTCCTTCTCTCAATGGGAGGAGTGTCAAAGAATTTGTGGCATCTTCAACCTGCCACTGTTATCTTCCAAGTGACCTCATCCACCTTCTGGCTTGTCCTGGAAGGAAAGACTGAGAAAACGATAGTGAAACCTGAGAGCAGAACCGGAAGGCAGAGGTGACATCCCTGATGACAGGTGAAGGGGGAGTGCAGGTAACATGCCTTTCAGGGGCTGGCTTCTTGAAGAGGGGTGTGCAACTCAAGGATTTGGTAAGGCCCAGTTGAGAAAGTTCCACCAGTATCTGGCTGGCAGGTTTCTATTGGTCCAACCACTCCCTAGTACTCTTGAGGGTAAATGCCAAATATTCACACGCATTTGCTAAAAGCAAAGCATTTCCACTCTGCGTCAATGTCTTATTTCTGGTGAAAGGTGGGTCTGGATTGTTAAAACACAGAATCAGCCAGGCTGGCCTTCACCAGCTGGTGCTCCGGGCCATGTTTGCCTGGAAAGAAGAGACCCCCTACACTGGGTGGTCTGTTGGTTTCCTGGGGTGGCCATACAAAGAACCACAAACTCAATGGCATGAGAGCAATTTATTTTCTCCCAGCAATGCAGACCAGAATCCAAAATCGAGGTGTCAGTCGGGCCATGCTCCCTCTGAAGGCGCTAGGGAGGGATCTGTGCCAGACCTAACTCCTAGATTCTGGTGGACTTTGCTTTCTTGGCTCAAATCTGGCCTTTTCCCCGCTTTGTCTCTCCACATTGTCTTCCGTCTGCACATGTCTCTCTCTGTATCCAAATCCCCTCGACTATAAGGACACTGGTCATGTTGGATTAGGGCCCAGCCTAATGACGTTTTTAATCTTGAGACCTCTATAAAAATCCTGTTCTCAAATACTCTCAAATTCTGAGGTCCTGGGGGCTAGGACTTTGACTTATCTTTTTAAGGGGGATGAAATTTAACTCATACAAGGTGGTGAGTAGAGATGGATTGGGGTCACAGCCCAACGTCATGCGTCTCACTTCCAGTCTCTATCAACACTTCTGCCACTAGACTTGAACTCCAAGAGGACAGCTGTAAGGCCGGCTCCACCTCCCTCTCCCTATATCCACCACCCCCCACGACAGAAGCTGGCACTCAGCAGATGCTCAGATGTCTGTGACGTGACGGATGGGTGGTTAAGAGCCAGACACCCTTGCTCTTGAGAATAATGGCTTCCCAGGGAAACCTGGACTGTTTTGTCACTGCCATGTCACCAGTCCCTAGGCCAGAGACCTGGTGAGCAATTCAAAGAAAAACAAAACAACTTGTGTGGGAGGTGGAGGTTTGGTAAGAGCCCTGGCAGTGTGTCTCAGGAGACTCTGAAATGACTTCCGATGGGATCCGTTGGAGAGTGGAAGCCACCTTTTTCCCTTGGTAAAGGACTTGGAGGAAAGACAGAGATTGGGGGGAGATCTGACTGGCGGTAAGAACAAGGTGAATTGGAATGGGGAGACATGGAAGAAAGGAAAGTCTCATGTGGTTGGAAGTGGGTCAGCTTCTGAGGTTGCTCTCAATCGGTCCTTGTCAACTGCTGATGGCCAGCCACTGTGCTTCTCATCTTCAAGGCTCTCATCTCCTTTGCAAAACTTCTTGAACCACCACTGCACTGTTAGCAGTTCCTCGGTCAGATGCATGATTGATTTTCCAAGTTGTCTCTGCTGCGTTACGACCCATTCTGAACCCGAATGAGAAAACTGCTCGGGACCAGCAGTTGGCGTAATGGCTATGTCGCTGGACTCCCATGTAGTCGACCGTGGTTCACGTCCCAGACCCTGTGACTTAAATTCATGCCGAGTACGTGACTTAAATTCATGCCCAAGATCCGAGAGGAGAATGGAAAAGAAGGGATTATGGCATGGCCATCCCCCCAGGGAGTGATTTCTCACTTTCTGTCTCTCTGTCTCTCTCTGTCTTTCTGGCGAGCATGCGTGCCCTATACCAAAAACCTCTCCCCCCCCAAAAAAAAAAAAACTGCTCAAATTTGCTTTTTGTCTAACATCATCTTCATAATCCAAAATACTGTAAAATAAACAGCAAGCAGTAAGTCATTAGCAAAAAACATAAAGCAAAAAATGCACATTAAAATGACGCGTGACATAGCCATTAAAGATATAGCCAATATCAAATGGCAAATTTCAACAACGTAAAACCACAATTACTTTCGCACCAGCATAATATTGTTAGAATGTTTTCCTAGCACCGCTCACGTGACCCGGCCATGCTAACTCGTCTTATCTCTTCTCCTGGCTGTCTGGTTTCGTCAGCCACTGCTCCTCAACCATTCTTGCTCATTCCCTCAGCCAGGAGCAGCCCCACTTCTCACTTGTGTGGGTTTTGCTTTCTTATGTCTATTGACATGTATTTCTTTTTATTTTAACCAAGTTCCTTTCCCCACGGTGGTAGCTTATTGGTATATTAAGACTGACCGCTGGGTAGGGCCAGCAGGTGGCATGGTGGTTAAGGCACTAGACTCCTACATGGCCGATGGTGGTTTGAGTCCCTGATCTAGAGGCTTACTTTCTCACTTCCCCCTCTCTCTCTGTTTCTCTCTGGTGAGTGTATGTGCCCTATGGCAAATTTGAGAATAATAGTAATAATTCATAAAATCGCATGGATTTTTTTGAAAAAAAAAATAAGAAAAGAAATGTGAAAGAGGAATTGTGGAAAAGTGGCAGCCCCTACAGTGGAGAAAGTTTAAATGAAAAAGTTTAAATTAAAAAATGTAAATTAAAAATCCTACCTACTAGAACCTTGTCACACTAAACACACTTGGTAAAAATTTTGCCCCCATGGTGAAGGTGGCCTTCTCTCCACTTTCTGTGGCATCCCATATGTGTTGCTCTGGGTCCTTCTAAAAGATAGGGTTGGGGGGCCAACAGGTGACATGGTGGTTAAAGGCGCTGGATTCCCACATGGCCAACCACTGTTCAAATCCCGGACCTGGCAACTTGCTTTCTCACTTTCCCTTTCTCTCTGCCTCTGTCTGGTCAAATTTAAAAGTAATAATAGGAAATGGAATTAAATAAATTAAATAAATCATTCATTCATTCATTCATGTTAAAAAAAAAAAAAGATATGGTGGGATGGTTATGCTGGGGACACTGCCAGGCCCAGGGAAGTGGAGGGGCTGACTGAAGCCCTGTATCCCAGTCCTCAGTCCAGATGCCAAGACATCACCCTGGCAAGATCAACCTGAATCAACCTCTCAACCCAGAGCTGGTTCTATGGTTGTCATGGGAGCCTCCCTGGCCTAAGGGCTGCTCCAGGTCTCGGTGGGGTATGGTTTCCAATGGGCTACCAGAGGCCACCTGCCACAAGCCCCCACATGGCCCTTGTACTGCACCGTGGGCCATGGCACTGCCCAAGCCTTGGTTTCCTTGCTTGTGAAATGGCAAGGCCAGACCCAGGTTTGCGGTCTGTGACCCCTTCTCCTCTTGGCGTTCGCCCTGCCTGGTTGAAGCTGTTGAGTTCTTTGGGGAGTCCAGCCATGCCAGGCTGGACTCTATGCCTGCACCCTCTGGGAGCCATGGGTGTACACGAAGCAGCTATGTGCTACTGACTGCATGGGGAGGGCCAAAGGGGGTGCTTTGGGCCTCTAGTTTCCTTCCACTGGCTTTGGGCCCAAGGGGAACCTGCCTCAGATTCGTGGCTGCCATAGCTCCTCCAGCCCTTATCCAGCCTTTATAAACAAGGAAGGAAGGGAGGAAGCAAGGTGGGAAGAGGAAAGGGAGAAGGCAGGCAGGTACCACATATGGGTCATCTCAGTGGAGCTTCCCACAGCCCTGAGACTGGGAAAGTATTTGTGGGGTCAGTGGAAAGACAGGCGTGGCTGTGATCGGTTCAAGGTAAGGTCCTTCATCCCCCAAAGCAGGTGCTATTGACCTAGGTGTGCAGGAGAGGGTGGAAGTTAGGTAAGCACCCAGTCAGCTGTGGTGTAGGAGTCTCCAAGCAGGAGTCCTTGGTCGAGCCCCATCAGCATCCCCTGGGCAGCTTCAAAAACTGCGGCTGCCTGGCCCCTACCCTGACACTCAGCTGCAGTCGGTGTGGGGTACAGCCTGAGCTCCGGGATATTTACGCAGATATGATCCCAACTGTAGAAGGCTTTTCTGGAGGAGTAACGAATGGGGAAGGTGATGGGGAAGGAGCCTAAGGGAAGCCAGGCGGGAGGCCCAGAGGAGAGATGGTGGCGACATGGGTCGGGGCAGCAGTGGAGAAAGAGGGCCGGGACTGAATTGCAGCCTGATTTGGAGAGAGAGTAAATGGGAAGAGCCGTGTGTCTCTCTAAGGACTATCAATTCGAAGTGTAGAGCAGAGATGGAGCTGGGCCTTGGGCTTCTGCCTGGAGGTGGGAGGAACTTCCTAAGAGGTGGGATGGAGCAAGAGGAATGTCACAGGCCAACCCGCACACCCACTGTGTTTTCAAAAGCTGCTGCACCGAATTATTAGGCTTAGTAGTTTAAATAGCAGAAATTTCTTCTCCTACAATTTTGGAGATCAGAAGTCAAAAGTCAGACTCCTTGGGCTAAAGTCAAGGCACTGGCAGGCCCAGTAGGTGGTAGGTGTGGTGTTTGAGGGCCTTCACTCCTCTGTGGTCAACCCCGGTTTGAGTCCCAGACCCAGCGGCTTGAAAATCATATGCAGTGCATGTGTGCGCATGCCCAAAATCCCAGGGAGAGAATGGAGAAGAAGGGGTGAGGGGGAGTGATTTCTCACTTCTCTCTCACTGTCTCTCTCTCTCTCCAATGAGTGCATGAACCCTGTGGAAAAAACCTTAAACAAAAAAAAAAAAAAAAAAAAAAGGAAGAAGAAGAAGAAAAGAAAAGAAAGTCAAGGCATTGTAGGGGCTGGTTCCTCCCAGGGCCTGCGGGAGAGTCTTCTTCCTTTTTCAGCTTCCGGGGCCTCCAGGATTCCTTTGCTTGCAACCCCCTTCCTGTGTCTCAGAGTAGGCTCTGTCACTCTGATGTCTGCTTTATCACATCATCTTCTCGTCTTTTGTATTCAAATCCTTTACCTCCCACTTCCGAGGAGACTTGTTACATTGAGGGCCCGCCTGGGTCATTCAGGATAATCTCTCCGTTTTAAGATCTCTGATCCCATCATCACTGTCCCTCTTGCCATCCCAGGGACCATCCCCAGGTTGCAGGGATTAGGACCCATGTATCTTTGAGGGCCATTTTTCAGCCTACCACACCCTAAATCCTATGAAGAATGAGAAAAAAAAAAAAGCAGCCTCTGGATGCAGGTGGAATCCGTGCGGGTTTTGTCTGGGGTTTAACTGTCTTGGATGAATGGCTCTGTGGACGACGTTCTGTCGGAGAATAAGAGTAAACCTCCAGCCTTTATCCAAGGCTTTGAGATGAAGGGAAGTCTCTTCGAGGTAGAGATGAAAGAGGTTCAAGAGAAAACCGTGGGCTCGGGGATGCAAAGGCTGGCCCGGAGGCGGGGATGGGGGTAGAGTGGAGAGAAAGAGATCTGACAGACAGAATCTAAGCAACCGCGGAAAAGCCTTGTCTCGCCCTGATTCGTGCCTGGGGAGCCGAGAAATCTCACTCCTCTCCCGGCTCCAGGAAGATGGTGTCTGCGCGAATCACCCACAAGGAGGAAAATGAAAAGGTTACACCGGGAATTGTCAATATAATAAATCCCCGTAGTCTCACAGCCTCTCTAAATGTTTTGATAACAGAATTTGATGGCTTGGAAATCAGAGTAGGCCCATCTTAAACATTTGATAGTGCTTTATTTATTTATGTATGTGACACAGAAAACCTGAATTGATTTTTTTTTTTTTTTTTGTCTCAGCAAGATTTTTTTTTTTTTTTTTTTGCTCTTTCAGAAACACATCACTCTTCTCCCAGCCCTGGCTCTCTGTGTTCGTGGGTGTCTGTGTGTGGGGTGGGGGAGGGGCTTGTATGTGGTGGCAGCTGCTGTGATTCTGTCTACACAGAGAAGGAAGGCTCTGCATCCGAGAGGATGATAGCCTCGGGAATTAGCCATGGAAATAACGAAGCCACTTTGCTCCAAGATATGTCTTAATCTCATCGATGCCTTTTTTTATTTTTAACAAGATTATTGCTTGGAGAAAGAGGGAGAGTCCAGGTGTTGCAATGTGATCGATGTGTGATTTGAAACTCAGGCAGTCACCCGCTCACAGGCCGTTTCTAATATTCCTGGGTCCGACGTAAAGTCCTGAACAACCTCGGTCTCTAAGGGATCCGATGACGTTCACCTCTGTCAAAGTCTTTCCTTTTTCTCCTTTTTTTTTTTTTTTGAGACAGATTTTTGCTAGAGGGTGCATGAGCTCTCCAGGGAGACAGAGAGAGAAAGCGAGAAATCACACACATAGACACACACACACACTTACACCCATGGGGATGGCCACGCCGCAATACTTTCTCCTCTATTCTCCTCTCGGGCACACACACACACACACACACACACACACACACCCAGCATGAATCTCAAGCCCTAGGGTCCAGATCTCAAACCACAGTCGACCACATGGCAGCCTAGCACCTTAACCACTGTGTCATCTGCTGGCTTCTGTAAGGGTCTTTCTAACACACTAACTTCTGCTTTGTAGTAAGTGCATCTAGTAGGGGCCAGCAGATGGCATAATGGTTGGTTACATTGCTGGACTCCCACATGGCCAATTGTGGTTCGAGTCCCAGACCTGACGGCTTAAAAATCACACCAGGCATATGTGCATGCATGCCCAAGATCCCAGGAGGAGTAGAAGAGAAGGGATTGCAACATGGTTATCCACCTGGGGGGGGTGATTTCTCACTTTCTCTCTCACTGTCTCTGTCTCTCTCTCCATTGAGAGCATGCACCCTAAGCAAAAAACTCAAAAAAGAAAAAATTACCTTTGGAGAGAATAGGATTTTAAGGTAGTAACTGAGTAATTTGAAAATTATTTTGCAGTGGATGTAAGATGTCAAAGGTACTCAGTGAGCCTCCTCGGTGCTCACTTATACTCGTTAGTGTATCAAGACTTCTCTCTCTCGATTTAATTATCTCAGCTATGTGCCCTCTCTTCCAAGAGGCCTTCCCTGGTTATCTCACTGAAAATAACTCTCCTGGCCCAGCCGCAGCCTGTGCTGGTAGACACTGCTACTCTGGAGGCTGAGGCCATGAGAGAGGCCTAGTTTTATTTCTAGCCTACCTGCAAAAACTAGTTGCGGTGGTGCGCGCCAAAGTCCCAGCTACTCAGGGGCTTGAGGCAGAAGGATTGTGACATAGTGAGACTCGGTCCCAAAAAAGAAAATGATAGAAAATAGCTTTTCTGTCACCATTACATCATTTTTAAAAATGACTTACTGCCTCTAAGTTCTTGGTTTTCTGTGTACTTTCTGTCTCCCTCTCCGAGACTCCTTGATGACAGGAATCTTACGTCCTTTTTCCTGTGCATCTTAAGCAGGGTCTGGCATATAGCAGCCACTGAAGAATGGATGGATGGATGTCTGAGCTGTAGTCACTCCTCCAAGGTTCACATTTCTGTTTCTGAAAGACAGGTCTTTGGCCCAAACTCGGTGGCATACCTAGTAGCATACTGAACTGTAGTGCTGGATGCCACATGGCCAGCCAGCATCCTGATCCCTGACCTGATCTACCTGTCACATGCCAGGCATGACGCATGCCCACACCCAAGATCCTGACAAGCCGGAGGGCTGGGGAAAGGGGGACCATGGTATGACAAGACCTCTCCAGGCTCACTCCCCCATAAATAAGATAAGATACTTTGGAAAATAGGTCTTCTGGTGGGGCCAGCAAAGGCATGGTGATTAAGGCACTGGACTCCCACATGACCAACCATAGTTCGAGTCCCAGACCTTGCAGCTTGAAAATCATCCCTGGTGCATGTGCATACATGTCCAAAATCCTGAGAGGAGAGGAGAAGGAATTATGGCATGGCCATTTCCCCTGGGAGGGTGATTTCTCAATTTCCGTCTCTGTCTCCCTCTGGCGAGCATATGGCAAAAACCTTTAAAAAAAAGAAAGAAAAAAGAAAGGAAAAGAAAAGAAAAAAGAAAGAAAAGAAAAGAAAAGAAAAAAGAAAGAAAAGAAATGAAATGAAAAGAAAAAAGAAAGAAAAGAAACGAAACGAAAAGAGAAAGAAAAGAAAGAAAAAGAGAAAAAAAAGAAAAGAGAAAAAGGTCTTCTACTTTATCCCGTTTAAATACCAGGAGTTTGAAGAAGGGTCCGGGTGTTCAGATGGAGCTCGGCGGTGACGGCGCCTCTCACAGCAAGCTCGCGGGACTCCTGGGGAGGTTTGGCAGCCAGGGATGACGTGATCAGGTCCATGTTTAGACACGTGATGTTCAGTCATGGCATCAGTCCTTGGTATGTGGTGGCAAGAAAACTGTTGCTAAAAATAAAGTTTCTAAGTGGCTTGCTTTTGTTGTTTAGCAGAGATTGAAGGTTATCCTCATAAAAATGTCACTCCCTGTCCTATTCTGAGATTTTATTTTTGTTTTACTTATTTATTTATGTACTTATTTATTTATTTTGCCATAGGATGCATGCCCTTGCCAGAGAGAGACGGGGGGAAATGAGAAAGCACCTACAGGTGTTGTGGGCCCCCTTGTCTCCCTGACATTTCGAACAGAAAGGCCGAGGCTTCCAAAGGCTGAGGTGACTTGTCCGGGATCACACGTCTGGCAGTGGTGGAGCCAGACCTAGAAGGTGTGGCTCCCTCTCTCGGAGCCTGTGCGCTTAGTCGGTGTATAGACGGCAAAGTTGGGGTACTGACGTGTAGACCATGGCGGCATCGAGTCGTGGGAGAGGAGTCTCGCTTCTCATGTTTGTTTTGTTCTTTACATTTGGGGGGAAATGGCACCTGAGGTGTTTGTAACCTGAAGGGAAGGAGTCCCCGTGGAGGCCGAGACAGGAGGTAAGAGCCGAGGATGCAGGGCTGGAGGTGGGGGGCAAGGCTTAGCCTTACGGTGAGACCAGCTGCCTCCTCCTGCCTGGTGGGAAAGAAAGAGCTAAGTGGAGACGGGGAAGAAAATGATTTTTATCTGGGACCTTGATCTTCTCAGCAAGATAAAAGGCAACATTTTTGATGCAGAGAGGCAAAGTCCCAAGAATTAGAAGGACCAGCACAGTTTCCACGGGAAATTCAAAGGGCAGGAGCAAAAGACGAGTAACGAGATTCTAGAGCAGCTTGACCAGGCAAGATGAGCCGTGGTAACCATCGGCATCTGCTCCTGGGGCTGGCAGCTGGAGCTGGGGAGGGCAGGCCGGTGATGGGGAGGAGCCGTAGAATTGTCCCTCTGAACGTCACTTTGCCAGGGCCCTCCCCATCATTACTAGCTTAGTAACTAAAGTCCCTATTTTAGGGAACGTAGAACATGCCCGTGTCCCGGGTCACACTCAGGCCAGTCCTGCAGGTGGCTGCTCACCCATGCTCCAGTTGCAGGAGCTGAGGCTGGCCATGGAGCTTTAGCTGCTGCAGTTGGCACTCTGCAGGGTGGCCCTACTTCCGAGCATGCACATTGCCCTAAAAGCATTGCACCTGAGGCTGCTGCCCCTGCTGTGGACCCTGGTGCAGGGTGTGTGTGGGTTTGAGGACTGCGAGGTGGGCGTCCTGGCTATGGTCTGAGAAGGGGCACTCTTCTGCTAGAGAGTGACAGAGCCAGAATCCAAACCAGAGGTGGTGGCTCCACCTACATCCCCTCCAACGGCCACATGGGCCCTAATGGGGAGCACTGATGGGGAGCGAGGCCCCCAAAGGCCAAGTCTTCATCTAATAAAGGATCAAAAGGGTCTGAGCTTCGAAGTTCTTTGTTTCTGGGTAAATAACAGATATTCTTGAGCTCTGGGCTCGTGTGGGCCCAGGCAGATCTGCTTTCCCGGGCATCGCTGGCCTTCTCCGTTCCTGAGTACTGACTACCCTGTGTGGAGTCACATCCCTGCCCCACCACTGGCAGGACACCAGCCTCCTCTCCGAGCCCTGTGTCACCAAATGCCCAGTGATGCTCAGGTGGCAAGCTGGGTGTGGCAAGCCACGCTGCATCTTATTCATTGGCAGATCATGAAGCGTTTTTTTAAAGTTTCTTTCTTTCTTCCATGAGGAAGAGGGAGACAGACAGAGACGGCACCCTACAGAGCACCCTGAGCCTCAGCCAGCCGCAGATCACAGGCACATGCACACCCAGTGTGTCCAGGAAGGTCTCCAGTCACGAACCTGGAACCCACGTGCATCCGCCTCAGAGTGCCACACTACCGCTGCAGCACGTCCAGCTCCTCCATGAAGTTCTGTGGGCTAGAAAGGGCCGGGTGTGCTGTCTACTGTCTGATAAAAGAGATTTTCAAACCAGCAGGTTGAAAAAGACATCACAATTCAATTAAAATCTTACTCCTTCGAACACTCCCAGAGGGGAAGGCCATTCGGAACTTGTGAGAAATCTAATTTATAGACTCAGTATCAGGAAATGGGATCGTTAACAATTAACAGCTGTGTGTTACTGTCTGGGCAGGGCTCCACCTTCCTCGGCCCGGTCCCTGGGTCCCTCTGAGCCTTGGTTTCCTCATCTGTAAGATAAAGATCCCAGCCAGCAGTTGGTGTGGGAATAATAAAGATTATGCTTGTAAACGACATCTTCTTATGACATTATCCTGCCTACGAGTAGCTAGAGCAGCAAATCCCTTCTTTTTATTAAAAAAATAAAAAGGCATTTGAACAGCTAAGCAGTACGAAAGTTAAACACAGACACAGATAACAGGAAATAGCTTCTTTAAGCTCGGCTGGCCCAGGCCTCTGGCTCCCCTGCTGTGGACCCTGTTGCAGTAAACAGCACCCAGAGGTCTGCGTTCTCCTCTTGCTGAGATCGTTATTTACAGTTCTTTCCCCATTTCTAGGTCGCCCTCCCAGGCGTCTGTCATCTCCCCTTGGGAGTACAGTATTCCACTCTCCTGACACTGGGAGCTTGGGCGGTGTCCAGTTTCAACTGCAGTAAAGCTCTAAGAACACCTCCCCCGCCTTCGGGGGACAGAGTGGGCTTCAGCCCAGCTGGTCCTGAATTAGAAAAGTCCAGGCAATGGTGTGGTGGTAAAGGCACTGGACTCCCACGTGGCCCACCATGGTTTGAGTCCCAGATCTGGTGGCTTGCTTTCTCATTTTCCCTCTCTCTCTCTCTCTCTCTCTCTTTGGTCAGATTTAAATAATAATAACAAATAAAATTTCATTCTTAAAAATTCATTTAATTCTTACAATTAATTCTTAAAAGGAAAGAAAAGGCCAGGCGATGTCTTCTCAAGGAGGCTACCAAATCTCACAGTAGATCCTCAGTGGCTGCTGACTAGAAATACAGATTCCAGGACCCCATGCCTGGGTGTTTGGGTTTGCTAAGTCTGAACTGGGGCTTGGGAACTGGTATTTTTACAAAGCTTGCCAGGTGATATGTGATGGTTTGGGAGCCATGTCGTAGACTCAGCCCCCAAATTCAACTTCAGGTTTAAGATGGGGGAGGGATCAGAAAAGTCAGGAATTAACTTGGGGTCCTCCGTGACCTTCCCAAAGCAATGCCTGTTAAACCGGTGAGAAGCATGAAGGCAGAGACAGAGACAGGTAAGAAGAGAGCCAGTAGCTGGAGCTTAGAGAAGCCCAGGGCCCTGCTTTTCAGGATCCATCCCCCCGGCCCACCCTCACCCACCCCACCACCACAGCTGGTCCACTCATCAGAATCCTCGCGGGGAATGGAAAGGAAATGGGGTGTAATGTTACAATTTTAAAACACAATGGGAAAATCTTTCTCTGCCACCCCCCTGAAGAAAATGATCTACCCTTGATGAACTGAGAGGGAATCTGCTAACAGCTCTGTCAGAAGACCCCGTGAAGCTCAAATCACCCTTGTGGCTTTGATGTCTTGACAAGATGCTTCTCTTGAAAGCTCTGAGACACCCTGTTATTTCCTCTGACAGCCCCAGTGAAAAGCTCTGAAATGAGAAGTGGCGGCCTGTCCCCATCAAAGCCTGAAGGTGTGATTCCTTGAACCGAGCAGAGCCGAGTGGCACTTGTGTTCCTTGGGCTTGAAGTACCGACGCCTGCTAGGCAGACCCATGGGGCCCAAGGCAAGAGCCCCCCAGCCACCGGAGGCCTCTGCCATCTGACTCCTCACCTCCCCAGGGAGGCCTGCATTGTGACAGTCAGGCCACCTTGAGAAGAGTTTCCAGGGGCCAATCTGGTGCTTTGACCCACTTTTCTTTCACCTCCCCTCCCCCGGGGCCTGTGGGCCACTTGGAAGGCCAGGTCAGAAAATGCCAGTAATCTGTCTCTGGAAACGAGGGTGAGGCAGGGCTGACAGTGAGAGAGAGCTTCCTGGAAACCCCTGAGAGCCTTGTTTCTCCAGGCATGGCCACCCTCGCCAGCAGCATCCTCACCTGGGAGCTGTGAGAATGCACCCCTCAGGCCTGCTCCCAGTGCAGAAGCCTGCTCTACCCAAGAGCAGTCAGGGCCGAGGATGAGTGTTCAGATGTGGTGCCCGCCCCAGTGCTTACAGGCTGAATCGTGTTCCTCCAGACTGCCCATGCTGGAGTCCTAACCCCTACACCTCTGAATGCGACTGTCTCTGGAGATTGGGGCTTTAAAGAGGTAACTCAGGAGACTGACTAGCAGATAGCATGATGGTTATGTCACTGGACTCCCACATAGCCGACTGCAGTTTGGGTCCTGATCCAGCAGCTTGAAACTCATGCTGGGTGGGTGGGTGTATGAGTCCAAAATCCGAAGAGGAGAATGGAGAAGGGATTACTGCATGGCCATATCACCCCACCCAAGGGGTGATTTCTTGCTAGCTCTCCATCTCTCTCTGTCTCTCCGGAGAGTGCATGCACCCTATAACAAAAAAAAAAAAAAAAAACCTCTCTCTCTAAAAAAAGTGGTAACCCAGGTTGACTGAGGCTGTTAGGGTGGCCCCTGACCCGGTCTGACTGATGGTGTTTTTATCTGAAGAGATCAGGACACGGCGAGTAGGAAGACCAAGTGAGGACTCAGGGAGCCTCCTCTCCATGCAGAGAGAGAGGCCTCAGGAGAAATCAACCCTGCCGAGCCTTGATCTTGGACTTCCAGCCTCGAGAATCATGAGAGAAGACATCTCCGCTGTCTGAGGGCACTTGGTTATGCCTCCCTCCCCCACCCCGGGGCAGACTCTGACACCTGCTGTGAACTCCTTGAGAACAGAGCCATGGTTTCTGCATCTTGGTGGCCCCAGCTTTCTGCAGGTCCTGGCCCATTCCCACACTCGGTGAACAGGGATCCCATTCCACTCAGACAGGGAGGGTGACACTGTGGATGATGCACCAAGTGGGGAAGATGAATACCCTACAGGAAATGGCTTCTTCTCCGTCTCTACAAGTTGATCATTCCCTTCATTTATTATCTATCCCAGGGTTTTGTCATTTCTCACCCATGGCTGGGGCTTCTTGGAGATGTGTAACAAATGCCATAGTGAGTACCGGAAAAACTAAGTCAACGTCACAACCCGCCAAGGGCGCTGTGCCCCCTCACCCAAGTCAAGAAGACTTCTGACCTTGCCTCTCCTGGGAACAGCATCTTTAACTCAGAAGTGCTTGGTTCTGCCTTGCTCAGACAACCCCTCAAGGGCAGGGGTGTTTCTTACTCCATTAGGGCACTCAGTTGGCTTGAGGCTCCCACCACTGGGCAGACTCCAGTGAGTGGAGCAGCCCAAGCGACACCTCACTGCCCCTTTAAGCGTAGTGTTCCCCGATAGCCCAGGTCAGACCCACTGGGAAGCCGGCCCAGGGCTAGACCCGCAACTCAAAGCTGTTCTGTTAGGACACTCACCACGCACTATGGAATGCAGTGTGTGCAATAATTTTTTAATTGCTAAAAGGTGCGTATACTTGCCAGAGAGAGACAGAGAGAAAGAAAAGGAGCAAACAGACCCCGCCATGGGCCGCAGTCACCCTGCCATCCCTACTCCTTCATTCCCCACCATGTCGGGATTTAGGGCTTGCACCTGAGCCTGGTATGTTTTCCAAGCCACTGGAGCCAGGATTCAGACCATGGTTCTATGTATAGCCACTGGAGCCAGGATTCAGACCATGGTTCAATATCTTTCTTCTCTTCCTTCATCTTAGCCTGCTCTGGTCTGGATTCCTGGTAGCCAAATAAGTTTTGGAAGATACTCGGTTTTTGCGACACAGAAGTTGCAAGGCTGTTTTACTACAGTTTGCCTCATTTCTTAGGCTCTCTGGTCAACAGGCTTGAAGGATCCTGGATAGGGACATTTCTGTAAGAAAGGTCTTTCCTCCCTGCAGCCACTCTTGTCTGATGTCTTTTCTGTAGGGAGAAAGTCTCCTCTTGCTCCTTTTCTGAAAATTGTAATTCAAATGCCCAAGGCTCTTGGTCAGTGCATGCTGACCCTGCCACTCTCTGCTATGTCAATAGTACCCGCTACAGAACTTTAGGATCCCCTTGTCCTGACAGAGTTCCTGCATTCATGTAACCCCTAACACACACATGCACACACATGCATGCACACACGCACACACACACCACTGACCATTCTCGGAGATTTTACCTCATCACTCTGAATGAGCTCCAATTCCTAGATGGTCAAGGTGGTAGCTGAATCCCACATGGCCAACAGCGTGGTTCGAGTCCCAGATCCAGTGGTTTGAGAAAAATGTCAGGCATGTGTACATGAATGCCCAAATCCCAAAAAGAGGTAGAGCTGGAGGAGAAAGGATTGTAGTGTGACCATTCCTCCTGGGAGTGCTTTCTCCCTTCCCCACACCCCATCTGTCTCTCCCATACATGCCCTCTGGCAAACGAAAAGAAAAGAAAAGAAAAGAAAAGAAAAGAAAAGAAAAGAAAAGAAAAGAAAAGAAAAGAAAAGAAAAGAAAAGAAAAGAAAAGAAAAAAGAAAAGAAAAGAAAGAAAAGAAAAGAGCTGTGAAGAAAGCACGGCAGAGTAAAGGAAACAGTGTCTGAGAGAGGCATTGTTCACATAGTGGTGGTGTCAAGAAAAGCCTCTCTGGGGAGGGTTACTCTGAACTGGAGACCCAAGAACTGAGGTGCTCTGGAGGATGAACATCCTGATGGAGGCCCTATGATGAAAGTGGAGTTCTTGTTTGAGCAGCTGGAGTGACGAGCAAGGGGGTGAGGGAAGTGCGGGCCATGGGTACCGGGTCTCGCAGGATGGGAAGTAAGAGAGAGTTTCATGCAGAAAGGTGGTATTACCTGCTGCTTCATAACTGGGTAATTTATTTATTTATTTATTTATTTTGAGAGGTTTTCGCTATAGGGCACATGTGCTTGCCAGACAGAGACAGAGAGACAGAAAGCGAGAAATCACCCCCCAGGGGGGATGGCCATGCCGCAATCCCTTCTCCTCCATTCTCCTCTCGGGATCTTGGGCATGCACGCACACGTGCCCAGCGTGAGTTCTAAGCCACTGGGTCTGGGATGCGAACTGTGGTCGACTACGTGGGAGTCCAGCCATTACGCTAACTGCTGATTCCCAATAACTGGGTAATTTATAAAGAATAAAGGTTTACTTAGCTTGTAGTGTGGGGGGCCCAAGGCCAAGGGTGAGGGTCTTACTGCTTGTGGAGACTCTGCAGAGTCCCAAGATGGTGCAGAGTATCACACGGCAGGAACTGTGTACCTGTGTCCATGTCTTCTCTGGTCTTTCTCCCTCTCATTAATGATTTCTCGCTTTCTGTCTCTGTGTCTCTCTCTGTCTGTCTGGCGAGCGCACGTGCCCTATAGCAAAAACCTCTCCAAAAAAAAAATATATATATATATAAAAACGTGACGTACAATAAAGTTGTTTTCTCACAAAGCAGTGAGAAAAGAAAAGATAATATGATACATGATACTGAGATCTTTGGTAACGCTCAAGAAAAATGGTCAGAATTTTACCTTATAGCTTAACCCAAGATAAATTCAGTAGCAGCTGAGTTTAATATAAAAAATAAAGTGAAGACACTCTTAAGAAAACATTAATGTTTCTTAGCTATCAAGATGGGGAAACACTCTGAATACAAATCACAATGGAAGAAGCCACAAGAGAAAAGCTGGATAAATTTGTTATCTAAAAATTAAAATCTCTACATGTTAAGCAGAAAAAAAATAAAAAAACATATGTGAAACTACAAAGTAAATAGACTGGGAAATTTTCTCGACAAATATAGTAAAGTATCAATATTATTTATAAAGTAAGAACACTTGCAAATTAATAATGAAACCACTGGACACCACAATATAAAAATGGCATAAACCGACAACTCACAACAGAAAAAATGTAAATGGAAAATAAACCTTTGAAAGCAATTAAATCGTATTAACCATCAAGAAAATTGTAAAAGCATATTCATACAGTTCTCCTTTATCTAATTGGTAAGGGTTTTTTGGCCTTGTTTTTTGTGTTTTTGAGAGTCTCCCTATGTTACCCAGGCTGGCCATAGGAATATTTTATATAGGCTGGTCATGAGCTGAGCCCTGTCAGACATGGCCTGGAGAAAAGCTAAGTGAGGCAAAAACCTGGTCGTATGATTCAAGAGATTCATTTCCAGGCATCCACCCAAAGGTAGTTATGAGAAATGAAGACTTAAGAGGGTTTACAGCAATTCTGTTGGTAAAAGCCAAAGATTGGAAATAAATGCCTAACAGTCGTCAAAGGGCTGAATACATTATGTATGGTATATCCCTGCAGGGTAATAACATACAGCCATCTTTTGAATCCTTTGGATCATTCTTTTGCTCAAAATTTACAGAAATGGGGAGATGTTCAAATAAAATGAAGGAACTGTAAAACTCCAAGATTAGGAGTCTTCAGGAAGTTCAAAGATGGGCCAGTCCCATAACCTAGCGGTTAAGGGAAACATATCCCACATGACTGACAACAGTTTGAATCCTGGCCCCAGCAGTTAAAACAAAAGCAAAACCAAAAACAAAACACCGGGGACCATCAGGTGGCATGATTACATGGCTGGACTGCCATGTAGTCCACCACAGTTTGAGTCCCAGACTCAGCAGCTTAAAACTCACGCCAGGCACATGTGTATGTATGCCCAAAATCCTGAGAAGAGAATGGAGGAGAAGGTATAGCAGCCCGGCCATCCCCCCCCCCCCGGGGGGTGATTTCTCACTTTCTGTCTATCTGTCCCTCTGGTGAATGCACACATCCTAAACAAAAATCTCTCTCTTAAAACACACACACACACACACACACACACACACACTTGGCATGTGTGCCTACTTGCATGGATCCCAACAAGATGGAGAAATGGAGGAGAAGGGATTACAGTGCAACCACACTCTATTTGGAGTTACTTTCTTCCTTTCTCATTGTCTGTGTGTGGTGAGTGCATGTGCCCTCTGGCAATGGAAAAAAAATGTATAGAAAATGTGCATTATTGAAAAACTATGCATGAATTCAAAATTTTATGCACTAAAAGAAACCTGTACTTTTCCATGGACTTTTTGAAGTCCCTTTATTTTGGGGGTGTTTCTTTTTCTTTCTTTTTTTTTTCTTTTTCATACTCTTCGGCATTTTCTGTAGTGATTTTGCTTTCATGATAAGAAGGAAACATGTTTATATCCATTTTCTCATGCCCATAAAAATTCCACTCGCTGGCCCCAGGTAAGTGTCTGACTTCCAATGTGCCATAAATTAAAGCAGTGCACAAACCCAGCAGTAAGACACCAGCAGCAATCTATCTGCAGCATCCCTCCACCGTCCCACCTACCACTACCAAAGATCTCAGCACCTGCTCCTTTCAGTATCCCTTTGTCTCCAAGTGTGAAATAGTGACCCACATCCTTATTTGCTTGCTTTGGGCTTGTTTCTATTCCTTTCCCAGAAAAAAAAAGGAAGGGAAGACTGTGACCTTTCATGTTAATAGGCACTTCCTCTCCTGTCATCTGTGCTTATATGGGTTTTTTGTTTATTTGTTTTTAATTTTTCTAGGGAACATGCAGCTGGCTGAGAAAGAGAGCGAGAAGGAAAGTGAGAAGGCATCCCCCATGGGGCATGGTCATGTTGTAATCCCTTCTTCTCCACCTCTCCCTCCTTTTGGCATTTTGGGCACACACTCACACATCTATAGCATGTTTTCCAAGCTTCCAGATCTGGGACTTGAACTATGTAGTCGGCCAGGTGGGGTCCAGCTGCCCTAACCACCATGCCACTCTCTGGCCTGCTTATCTAGGTGTTGACTAGGTTGCCAGTTGGAATGGACCACGGGAATAGCTCAGAAAGTGATGCTAGTTTCTTGCATTGTGGAGAGACACTGACCTGTCTTTGTTCTTGTCCCACAGGTATGATGCTACCTGGCATGTTTAGGAACTGGTCCAGTTCCCGTTTTCTGTGCTGAAATCATTCTGAAAACTCAAACGGTAGACTACAGCCTTCAAGGGAAGCCAAAGCCATTCAAGGGGGAGTAAAGCCAAAAGCCTTTTATCTTATTTGTTCCAAGAATTTCACTGCCCCCTCCTTACACCCTTCCAAAAATAAGCCATCACGCACAGACAGACGGCATGGCAAGCAAACGGAAATCTACAACCCCATGCATGGTTCGGACATCACAAGTAGTAGAACAAGATGTGCCCGAGGAGGTAGACAGGGCCAAAGACAAAGGAACCGGCACACCACAGCCAGACGTGGCCAAGGACAGCTGGGCAGCAGAACCCGGAAACTCTTCCAAAGAAAATGAAGTGATAGAGGTGAAATCTACTGGGGAAAACCCATCCAAAAAACTCCAAGGTGGTTATGAATGCAAATACTGCCCCTACTCCACACAAAACCTGCACGAGTTCACAGAGCACGTTGACATGCAGCACCCCAATGTGATTCTCAACCCCCTCTACGTGTGTGCCGAGTGCAACTTCACAACCAAAAAGTATGACTCCTTGTCTGACCACAACTCCAAGTTCCATCCTGGGGAAACTAACTTCAAGCTGAAGTTGATCAAGCGCAATAATCAAACCGTCTTAGAGCAGTCCATCGAAGCCACCAACCATGTTGTATCCATCACCAACAGTGGCTCTGGAAGTGGTGACGGTGATCCCGGGATCCCAGTGAGTAAAACCCCCATCATGAAGCCTGGGAAACCTAAAGCGGATGCCAAGAAGGGGCCCAAGAAGCCCGAGGAGGCCACCCCTGAGAACCACGTGGAAGGGACTGCTCGCCTGGTGACAGACACAGCTGAGATCCTCTCGCGACTCGGGAGCGTGGAGCTCCTCCAAGACACATTAGGACACGTCATGCCTTCTGTACAGCTGCCACCAAATATCAACCTTGTCCCCAAGGTCCCTGTCCCACTAAATACTACCAAATACAACTCTGCCCTGGATACAAATGCCACCATGATCAACTCCTTCAACAAGTTCCCTTACCCGACCCAGGCTGAGTTGTCCTGGCTGACAGCTGCCTCCAAACACCCTGAGGAGCACATCAGAATCTGGTTTGCTACCCAGCGTTTAAAGCATGGCATCAGCTGGTCCCCCGAAGAGGTAGAGGAGGCCCGGAAGAAGATGTTCAACGGCACCATCCAGTCAGTGCCCCCGACGATCACAGTGCTGCCCGCCCAGTTGACCCCCACAAAGATGTCGCAGCCTATCCTGCAGTCAGCTCTACCATGCCAGATTCTTGGCCAGACCAGCCTGGTGCTGACTCAGGTGACGAGCGCGTCAACAACCGTCTCCTGCTCCCCCATCACACTCACTGTGGCTGGAGTGACCAACCACAGCCAGAAGAGACCTTTGACAACTCCCCAAGCTGCCCCTGAGCCCAAGCGTCCACACATCGCTCAGGTGCCAGAACCTCCACCCAAGGTGGCCAACCCCCCACTCACCGCGGCCAACGATCGCAAGAAGACGAAGGAGCAGATAGCCCATCTCAAGGCCAGCTTCCTGCAGAGCCAGTTCCCAGATGACAATGAGGTCTACCGACTCATCGACGTGACTGGGCTCGCCAGGGGTGAGATCAAGAAGTGGTTCAGTGACCACCGGTACCGGTGTCAGAGGGGCATCGTCCACATCACCAGCGAGTCCCTTGCCAAAGACCAGCTGGCCATCGCAGCCTCCCGACTCGGTCGCTCATACCAAGCATACCCAGACTTTGTGCCCCAAAAGTTCAAAGAGAAAAACCAGGGCCAGGTGAAAGTCCTGGAAGACAGCTTTTTGAAGAGCTCTTTTCCAACCCAAGCAGAACTAGATCGGCTAAGGGTGGAGACCAAGCTGAGCAGGAGAGAGATCGACTCGTGGTTCTCAGAGCGGCGGAAGCTTCGGGACTCCATGGAACAAGCTGTCTTGGATTCCATGGGGTCTGGCAAAAAAGGCCAAGATGCGGCAACCCCCAACGGTGCTCTGCCTCGACTTGACCAGATCTCCGGTGCCCAGTTAGCCAGTTCTTTGCCCAGTCCTTCACCAGCAATTACGAAAAGTCAAGAACAGCTTCATTTCCTGAGGCGCACCTTTGCAAGAACCCAGTGGCCTACTCCTCAGGAGTACGACCAGTTAGCAACCAAGACCGGCCTGGTCCGAACTGAGATTGTGCGTTGGTTCAAGGAGAACAGATGCCTGCTCAAAACTGGAACCTTAAAGTGGATGGAGCAGTATCAGCAGCAGCACATAGCGGATGACCACGGCTATGACACCGTGGCAAGGAAAGCCTCAAAACCCGTCGCCGGGAGCCCAAAGAACGGAAGTGAGGTGGTTCAGCAATATTACAAGGACCCCAAAAAGCTCTGCGAAGAGGACTTGGAGAAGTTGGTACCCAGATCAAAAGTGGGCAGTGAGCAAGCAAAAGATTATTTGCTAGCAAAGCCCTCAGAGGCCACCTCGGACAGGTCAGAGGGCAGCAGCCGGGATGGCCAGGGCAGCGACGAGAACGAGGAGTCAGGCGTTGTGGATTACGTGGAGGTGACCGTCGGAGAGGAGGACGCCATCTCAGACAGGTCGGATAGCTGGAGTCAGACGGCAGCAGAAGGTGCAAATGAGCTGGCCGACTCCGACTCCGACAGTGTCCCTGCTGAGGCTGGCCCGGTGTAGACAGGTAACTAACTAGCTGTGCTTGTTCACCCCAGGCCACTGGGGAGAGGGCTGGTCTTCCCTTCTGTTATTGCCCGACGAGGTGGGAGGGTGCAGAGATGTTAACACAGGTGATGCTTTCTTTTTCTTTCATTCATTTTGTTAATGATGATCAATATATATTGAACATAGCATTGACATGACAAATTTAACAGGGACAGCCTGACGTTTGGAATAGGTATCTATAGCTCCATGCAACCAACTCGCACATGCATCATCTCAGATACGTATCGTTTTTTGTGGTAGATGGGTTCCTTTTAAACGTTTCTTTAAAAAGGGGGCCAGCAGAGGGTGTAATGGTTATGTCGCTGGACTCCCACGTAGTTGACGGCTGTTGAGTCCCAGACCCATCGGCTTGAAGCTCATGCCAGGCGAGTGTGCGTGCATGCCTAAGATCCCAAGAAGAGAATGGAGAAGGGATTGAAGCGCGGCCATCGCCCCTGCAGGGTGATTTCTTGCTTCCTATCTCTCTGTCTCTCTGGCAAGCGCACCTACCCTGTAGCAAAAATCTCTCTCAAGATAAATAAATAAACGAAAAGGAAAGAAAATAGGGGCTGGTAATGTCACGTTATTTTGCAAGGCGGTGCTAGGGGTGATAGCCTCACTGCATGCAGCACCCCAATGTGATTCTCAACCCCCTCTACGTGTGTGCCGAGTGCAACTTCACAACCAAAAAGTATGACTCCTTGTCTGACCACAACTCCAAGTTCCATCCTGGGGAAACTAACTTCAAGCTGAAGTTGATCAAGCGCAATAATCAAACCGTCTTAGAGCAGTCCATCGAAGCCACCAACCATGTTGTATCCATCACCAACAGTGGCTCTGGAAGTGGTGACGGTGATCCCGGGATCCCAGTGAGTAAAACCCCCATCATGAAGCCTGGGAAACCTAAAGCGGATGCCAAGAAGGGGCCCAAGAAGCCCGAGGAGGCCACCCCTGAGAACCACGTGGAAGGGACTGCTCGCCTGGTGACAGACACAGCTGAGATCCTCTCGCGACTCGGGAGCGTGGAGCTCCTCCAAGACACATTAGGACACGTCATGCCTTCTGTACAGCTGCCACCAAATATCAACCTTGTCCCCAAGGTCCCTGTCCCACTAAATACTACCAAATACAACTCTGCCCTGGATACAAATGCCACCATGATCAACTCCTTCAACAAGTTCCCTTACCCGACCCAGGCTGAGTTGTCCTGGCTGACAGCTGCCTCCAAACACCCTGAGGAGCACATCAGAATCTGGTTTGCTACCCAGCGTTTAAAGCATGGCATCAGCTGGTCCCCCGAAGAGGTAGAGGAGGCCCGGAAGAAGATGTTCAACGGCACCATCCAGTCAGTGCCCCCGACGATCACAGTGCTGCCCGCCCAGTTGACCCCCACAAAGATGTCGCAGCCTATCCTGCAGTCAGCTCTACCATGCCAGATTCTTGGCCAGACCAGCCTGGTGCTGACTCAGGTGACGAGCGCGTCAACAACCGTCTCCTGCTCCCCCATCACACTCACTGTGGCTGGAGTGACCAACCACAGCCAGAAGAGACCTTTGACAACTCCCCAAGCTGCCCCTGAGCCCAAGCGTCCACACATCGCTCAGGTGCCAGAACCTCCACCCAAGGTGGCCAACCCCCCACTCACCGCGGCCAACGATCGCAAGAAGACGAAGGAGCAGATAGCCCATCTCAAGGCCAGCTTCCTGCAGAGCCAGTTCCCAGATGACAATGAGGTCTACCGACTCATCGACGTGACTGGGCTCGCCAGGGGTGAGATCAAGAAGTGGTTCAGTGACCACCGGTACCGGTGTCAGAGGGGCATCGTCCACATCACCAGCGAGTCCCTTGCCAAAGACCAGCTGGCCATCGCAGCCTCCCGACTCGGTCGCTCATACCAAGCATACCCAGACTTTGTGCCCCAAAAGTTCAAAGAGAAAAACCAGGGCCAGGTGAAAGTCCTGGAAGACAGCTTTTTGAAGAGCTCTTTTCCAACCCAAGCAGAACTAGATCGGCTAAGGGTGGAGACCAAGCTGAGCAGGAGAGAGATCGACTCGTGGTTCTCAGAGCGGCGGAAGCTTCGGGACTCCATGGAACAAGCTGTCTTGGATTCCATGGGGTCTGGCAAAAAAGGCCAAGATGCGGCAACCCCCAACGGTGCTCTGCCTCGACTTGACCAGATCTCCGGTGCCCAGTTAGCCAGTTCTTTGCCCAGTCCTTCACCAGCAATTACGAAAAGTCAAGAACAGCTTCATTTCCTGAGGCGCACCTTTGCAAGAACCCAGTGGCCTACTCCTCAGGAGTACGACCAGTTAGCAACCAAGACCGGCCTGGTCCGAACTGAGATTGTGCGTTGGTTCAAGGAGAACAGATGCCTGCTCAAAACTGGAACCTTAAAGTGGATGGAGCAGTATCAGCAGCAGCACATAGCGGATGACCACGGCTATGACACCGTGGCAAGGAAAGCCTCAAAACCCGTCGCCGGGAGCCCAAAGAACGGAAGTGAGGTGGTTCAGCAATATTACAAGGACCCCAAAAAGCTCTGCGAAGAGGACTTGGAGAAGTTGGTACCCAGATCAAAAGTGGGCAGTGAGCAAGCAAAAGATTATTTGCTAGCAAAGCCCTCAGAGGCCACCTCGGACAGGTCAGAGGGCAGCAGCCGGGATGGCCAGGGCAGCGACGAGAACGAGGAGTCAGGCGTTGTGGATTACGTGGAGGTGACCGTCGGAGAGGAGGACGCCATCTCAGACAGGTCGGATAGCTGGAGTCAGACGGCAGCAGAAGGTGCAAATGAGCTGGCCGACTCCGACTCCGACAGTGTCCCTGCTGAGGCTGGCCCGGTGTAGACAGGTAACTAACTAGCTGTGCTTGTTCACCCCAGGCCACTGGGGAGAGGGCTGGTCTTCCCTTCTGTTATTGCCCGACGAGGTGGGAGGGTGCAGAGATGTTAACACAGGTGATGCTTTCTTTTTCTTTCATTCATTTTGTTAATGATGATCAATATATATTGAACATAGCATTGACATGACAAATTTAACAGGGACAGCCTGACGTTTGGAATAGGTATCTATAGCTCCATGCAACCAACTCGCACATGCATCATCTCAGATACGTATCGTTTTTTGTGGTAGATGGGTTCCTTTTAAACGTTTCTTTAAAAAGGGGGCCAGCAGAGGGTGTAATGGTTATGTCGCTGGACTCCCACGTAGTTGACGGCTGTTGAGTCCCAGACCCATCGGCTTGAAGCTCATGCCAGGCGAGTGTGCGTGCATGCCTAAGATCCCAAGAAGAGAATGGAGAAGGGATTGAAGCGCGGCCATCGCCCCTGCAGGGTGATTTCTTGCTTCCTATCTCTCTGTCTCTCTGGCAAGCGCACCTACCCTGTAGCAAAAATCTCTCTCAAGATAAATAAATAAACGAAAAGGAAAGAAAATAGGGGCTGGTAATGTCACGTTATTTTGCAAGGCGGTGCTAGGGGTGATAGCCTCACTGCCTGGGGTCCTTCAAGCCTCCAGGGCTGGGATCTGGCTCCCTTAACTGCTTGGCTATGGAGTCAGCCTCAGGCCTGTCCATTCTAAAACTTGTTAGAATAACATGCAGTCTATAGGTTTCGCGTCTATGTGGTAAAAAACAAACATGGAAAGAATGTCTTGTCTTTTTTTTTTTTTCCTTTTGGATTTTATTTTGAAAAGTAAGTATAAATTTAGGGACCAGCAGTTAGCGTAATGGCTATGTCACTGAACTCCCACGTAGTCGACTGCAGTTCGAGTCCTGGACCCGGTGGCTTAAACTCACGCCGGGTGCCTGTGCGTGCGTGCCCAAGATCTCGAGAGGAGAATGGAGGAGAAAGAATTGCAGCGTGGCCATCCCCCCTGGGGGGTGATTTCTCGCTTTCTATCTCTCTGTCTCTCTCTCTGTCTGGCGAGTGCACATGCCCTATAGCAAAAAAAAACTCTCCAAAAGAAGAAAAAAAAAAAGTAAGTATAAATTTACTAAATCAGGTAGTTGAGGTTGTTTCTTTTAGCCAGAAAAGCTTTTAAAGTGCTTGCTATTTGCCTTGTTGTGCCTAAAGGCAGGTGCCACTCTGGTTAGGTCCCATAACCCCTTCAAACCTGGAAGAGACTGGTGTGTAAATTAGGCCTGTGGAGCCACAAAAGCTGGAAGGGAAGGTTACCATGGTTACTAATGGCCATGTCATCCACATAATGGGACATGCCACTGAAGCCCTTGGTGTGTGCTTGACAAGAGGTCAGTGCAATCGAGGCTGGAGCACTGCGTGCTTGGTGGAGGGTTCAGAAAAGGGAGATCGTGGTTGGGGGCACAAGGAGGGAGGGAAAGGTCCACTTTTGCCCGTCTATTCCAAGGGCTGCTTGGAACAAGGAAGCAGACAGATGATTTGCCCAGAAGGGCTTCTCCAGAGGAAGGGGCTTCCCCAGCCATCTTTTAAAACCATGAAATAAAGGCTAGAACCTCTGGAATGATTTATAAGGTCCCCAAAAAGAGCCCTGGAAATTTCTATCCCTCTGTATTTGTGAACTCAGTTGGCCATGTTGCTCATTAATTAATTCACTTATTCTGTAATCAAATAAGGCAATACATGAAAATCCTCTGAAAACCTTGTTTTAACCAGTTCTGTCAGCTATTAACAGGGCAAAGTAATGAGTGACCTATCCCAGAATGCCATTGAGTCTTCTTTCCAGAAGGAAATGCTCACAGGTCAAGGGTGAGGCTGTCACCCAGGGTGGGGAGGGGGCTGCTGGTGGGGAGGAGGGACAGCAGTGCACTGAACTCACCAAGAGCACCAGCCGTCCACCTCCACCAGGCCACCTCACTGTCTTCCTCTCCCTTGTCATTTTCCTGCTTTGGAAGACACCGCCATTCTAGCCCATAATACCTAGTCTCTCCCTTGTTGAAATAAAGAGCAGCTTGCCCTGTCTTCTATCCTGGATCTTTTCTCTTTGGAGGAGGGAACCGATACACACCTTATTCATCCAAGAGAACTTTAGAGTGCCCTCTGGGTGCTGGGCACACTACTGGTCTGTGTAGATTGGTCAGGATGGCCAAGACGCAGCCGTATCTAGATCTCAGTCTAGCAAAGGCGACATGGGTACCTGAGAACAGCGGCACGCCCGGCTGGATTGTTCCCTGAGAGTGTGCACTAAAGACCAGGAAACTCAGCGGGCAGAGAAGAGGCTCCTCCCGTGCAGGGTCTGGTTTAAGACCTGTCACCCCTCACATATGTATACCTTCTCCCCATTACGTTAAATGAAGAACGTTGAGGCTCAGGAGCCTGAAGTCCCTTGCCAGAGTTCACTCCGAGAGTCTAAGCTCAACTCCAAAATTCCAGCTGCTACCTTCACCCCGTCCAGATTTCTGACAATTTCTGACTCCTGATGATTAGGGATGGCTTCGCAGGAGACGTAAAGTTTGTGGCATGTCAAAAAACAGATTTGCTATGGTTCTGCTTGCTTAAAGTATGTAAGGCTAAGTGTGGCTTCTTGACCGCAATTTAAGATTCAAAATATATATGTCCCACACTCTGTTCCCATTAGCGGTCCAAGTACAGATATTTGAATGGAAGAAAGGAGGAAGGAGAAAACTAAGAAAATGCTCTCTCCCCACCAGACCGTTGAAGGCAGGAACCGCGTCGCACTGCTCTCTGAAAGCCCAGTGCAGATTCAGAGCAGATGCTCAATAACGGCTTACTGAACCACGCTAACAATTAGCAAAGATCATTGGTTTTCCGTTACCGGGATCCAGTATTTTGGCCCCTGGCCTTCTCCTCATTTTTTCCCATCACTCTTGGCCCCCGTGGATGAGAGCACCCAGAGGAGGAGGTGGGCCTAGTTTGCCTTCCACATGTGCACAGCCTGAGGGAAAGGTCTGTCCGGGATCCCTCACAGACACTTCCTGGGTGATGCTTCTCAGGGACTTCTCATTAGCCTTGCTTCCCTGTGCCTAATGGGGACTTAACTGATCCCGCTTCCCTTCACTCAGTTCTGGAGTTTCTCACCCGAGGGATTCACTGTGCTTTGAGCAGCCTGCAGCAACTTAACAGCCATGAAATCCAGCCCTCTCATTTTCCCAGGAAGAATGTGGGCCCCAAAGAGGCAAAGTAACTGGCCCAGAGTTATTCCTAATAAGTGGCTTGGTCTGTTCCTCCGGGAAGCCTCTGTGGGGTGCCTGCAGGGTGCTAGTTGTGGGGGCAGTGGTGCCCAGCATGCCCTGCCCTCAGGGAGCCCAAGGGCCAAAGGGAAGTGATGCTTTCAACAGATAATAAAGGGAAGTTGCCACACTGACAGGGCTTTGGAGGAAGGTTACGTGGTACCGTTAGAGTATGGGCAGGATTGGACCTGGCTAGGGGTTTAGGGAAGGCTTCTCTGCAGAAGTAATGGATTCATTGAAATCCAAAGGGTTAGACCCACAGGTAGGAGTTGGCCGGGCAGACAGGGCAGGAGAGCAGTCCAGGATGAAAAGGCAGCATCCTCAAAGGCCCTAGGGCAGAGGGAACTCGGCTCATCAGGGAAGGGTGGCCATTGTGAGTACGACTCAGGCAAGATGTGCAGAGTGGAACTCGGCTCATCAGGGAAGGGTGGCCATTATGAGTACAACTCAGGCAAGATGTGCAGAGTGAAGGAGGACTCCCATAGAATCACGTTTTCCTTTGAAATGCCCCTGCCTCGCCAATGAAGGAGACCCTGCGTGGTTCTCTGTGCACATCCCCATGGGTAGTCTGGAGCCCTCGGAAAGAAAGGAGCGAAGCAAAGTCGATTTGCAGAGGTCTGGCACTTAGACCCCCCCTCCCCTCATGGCAAATGGAATATGGATGGTGGAACATTCTAGAGCACCAGTATGCCCACCCATTTTGCTTCATTCTCTTTTCTTATTGAAACTATGTAAGCTTAGGGGACCAGCAGATGGCATAGCAGTAACATCGCTGGACTCTCACATGGCTGACCGTGGTTTGCATCTCAGACCTGGTGGATTAAAAATCACAACAGGCATGTATGTGTGCCTGCCCAAGACCGGGGGAGGAGAAGGGATTGAAGCGTGGCCATCCCCTCTGGTGGGTGATTTCTCACTTTGCTTCTCACTGCCTCTCTCTCTCTCTTATGTACACACACCCTTAGGCATCTTCAAAAAACAATTGTATAAAGTTCATACTTACTGTATTAGTCAGCAAGGCTACATAGCAGAATGCCACAGACCAGGTGATTCTGCACCAGAAACTAGTGTGTACAGTTCTGGAGGCTGGAAATTCACAGTAGGGCTGATTCCCGGCGAGGCCTCTTTTCTTGGCCTGCAGAGAGCTACCTTTTCACTATGTCTTCACGTGGTCTTTCCTCTGTGTCTTCTCACTCCTGGGGTCTCCTCCTCAGGTTCAGAATTAATTACTCCACTCTCAACTACCTCCTTAAAGGCCCTATCTTCAAATATATTTACTTTAGGTATCGAGGCTTAAACATATGAATTTAGGAGAATCCAGTTCAGTCCGTTACACTTACTAATAGAGGGATGAGGGTTAAATGGGAGTGTAAATGAAAGCCCCCAGCCCACGGCTGTGGCGTCAGCATCAGCACCTGCTGAGTGGACGCTGAATCTGAACTTGCTCCCTCCTCTGCAGGTGAAGAACATACGGCCGACTTCCGGCCTTTCTGTGACTCTGTGGGTCTCAACCTGGAGCTCCTGCCTTTGGCGTTAATCGCATCTCAGAGGGGTAGGGGTGGAGGGGCTGGGACTGCACTTTCCTTGCCAGGCGCTGTAAGGGGAAATGTTTAGCAGGTAATGGGCACTTGTAAATGAGTAATAAACCTCACTATGCTCCCCCAGCCTGAAAAGAAAGAACAGAAACATAACGGAGAGAGAAGAAACCACCGTCTCCGTGTTTGGTTTTCGTCCCCGTGGAGGACAGTGTTATTCTCTCCCAAGTCCTCAGGGCCTTCGGGGAAGCCCCGCAGGGAAAATTAAATGGAAACAGAAAGCTGTCGCGTGAGGAAAGAATTCTAGTTTTTCGCGTTTCTCCGATGAGTAAAATAACAAGGAAGAAATTTTGCTAAAGAATTAGATATGGCTATTTTGTTGTTGTTTTGTTTTCTAGAGACAGGGCCGAGCTATGTTGCCAGGCTGGCTTTAAACTCGCAATCCTCCGTCTCAGCCTCCCCGTAGCGGGAACTGCGGACACATGCCTCTGGGCCCAGCTTTACATAACACTTTTTAACATTCCAGGTTGAACCCATGATAAAAATGGATGGCTGTGGGGCCAGCAGGTGGCATAGTGAGGAAGGTGCAGGGATTCCCACATAGCTGATCACGGTTCAAGCCGCAGACCTGGTGGCTTAAAACTCATCCTGGGCGTGTAAACATGCGTGCCCCAAAATCCTGGGAGAAGAATGAGGAGAAGGGATTGTGGTGTGGCCATCGCCCCTGGGGGCTGATTTCTCACTTTATCATTCTCTCTCTCTGTCTCTCTGGTGAGCACATATGCCTTATAGAAAAAAGCTCTCTCTCAAGGAAAAAAAAGAAAGGGATTGCTGCAGGAGGCAGTGCGTCCTCCGTGTTGGAGCATGCTGGGAGAGGGCTGGAGGTCCCATTGGTAGAAATATCCCACAGAGAGCCAGAAGGAAAGGCCTAATGGCCTTGGTTCTCTGCAGAGTGACTGTCTGGCCAAGAGGGAGGACTGCAGTGGAAGTCCAGGGGAATCTGCAAGCGTCGTGCAGTCTGCGGCTCTGAGATACCCCAGGAAAACAACACACAGCAACGTGGACTTTGTCATCCACCTTGCAGAACGGCCCCCCTCTGACAGCACCATGCCCGCCTCCCATTTGGGATTCATTAAAGAAAGCTGTTGCGTGTCCTATGGGGCCAGATGCTGCAGGAGGGTGGCAGGGGTCAGTGGTAAACACTGTGGGCACCATCTGGGTCCTCCTGGGCCTCAGATTAGAGTTAACTTGGCAATTTGCAGTCAGCATGCCAGCAACCATGCCAGAAGGCATTTACCAAGGACGGTATCCGGGAGCAACAGCCTTCCTAAGGAAGTGGTACGCCACTCACATGCCCTCGGCTGTGTCCCCAGGGAGAAACTGCACCTTTGACAACATCCAGAGTAGAAAAAACTTGGCCTGTGAGCAGCAAGCTTGTGATGGTGGACCAGGGAGGGTGGCCCAAAGCAAAGCTAGAGCAGGGTCCTACAGGGCCCAGGCTCGGGATTGCTCAGCATCCCGCAAGGCCCAGGCTCAGGGGGGACCGGGGCTTTGTGTGAGGGCAGAGCGAGGGCAGGGAAGGACTGTAAGCAGAGGGACGAGTCATGACTGCACTGAGGCAGGACAGCCTCCACCAGGTGTGCCAGGGCCTCTGCCCAGGAGCATGGTTCTGAGACACACTCAGACGAGACCGTCTATTGTTGGTGGCCAGGAGAACTTGGGGAGTCAACGCACGTTGCTCTGGACAGCTTCCTAGATGTGAACATGGTGGGGCCATGGTGGACTCCTGCCTGGGTCATCATCCCAGCTGCTGCCCTAACAGTGACCTGTGGGACCCTTTCATTGGAGAAGAAATCAACTTGCCTCTGTTGTCCGCCTTACTCCAGTCCCCACCTGACTTGCTCCTGGGCTCGAGCCATGAGCAGACGCTCCTGGAAAGGGGCCAAGCCCTTGCCACCTGTTTCCAGCACCATCCTAGCCCCAACTTAGTGGCTGCTGCTCTGCTCCATGCCCGGGGAAAGGGCACAGGGAATTGAAGTTCAGGTGGCTCTGAAGGTGCTTCCAGGCCCAGAGCTATCCATACGCACAGTTGGGGTTTCTGCAAAAGCAAAAAAAAAAAAAAAAAAAAGATTGTTTTCCTTTTTCAGGTCATGCAATTGTGTGTGTGTTTGTATGTGTGTATGTGTTTGGTTGGAAGATTATGCATGCTTGTGTCCATAAGAAAGTACATAGTGAATCACAAAAACACATTATCAGAAAGAGAACCACGTTAATATTGAGGTTGCTCAGGAACCAGCAGTTAGCGTAATGGCTATGTTGCTGGACTCCCACGTAGTTGACCGCAGTTCGCATCCCGGACCCGGTGGCTTAAACTCACGCCAGGCGCGTGTGCGTGCGTGCCCAAGATCCCGAGAGGAGAATGGAGGAGAAGGGATTGCGGTGTGACCATCCCCCTGGGGGGGTGATTTCTCACTTTCTGTCTCTATGTCTCTCTCTGTCTGGCGAGCGCACATGCCCTATAGAGAAAAAAACTCTCAAAAAAAAAAAAATTGAGGTTGCTCTAAAAAGTGAAAGTTTTGCCAAACACTAGGAAAGGAGGCTTCAGTTTCTCTTATCAGAGATGGAGAAAGGAAAAGTGGGCATATTCACACACACAGGTGAGCTCCCTTACGCCTAAGGCCTAATTTATACCCAGCCTTCCTCGGAATAATGAAGCAACATTTCTCAAACCCCGGGCAGTGCCAGGACCTGTGTGCTTTGCACAGCCCACTCATAGCCCTCCCAGCAGCCTGTGGGTTCGGTATAATAGAGATTGGCTCAGAGAGACTGAGTACGCAGCGTCGGCAGACGGGAAGGGGCGGGTCATGCATGCCAGCTGTCCCCAACTCCACAGCTCTTTCCACTCTGCCCTGTAGCCCTGTACCGACCTTGTGGGGAGGAGGAAGAACAGCCATCCACCCTCCTTAGGGTCTTGTCTCCTGGGTCTGGAAAATTACTCAGGTGGGCATCAACCAGTGACACCTTCCCTTCCCAGAGCAGTGAAAGCCCCCCACTCCTGGGGGAGCCTGGCTCCTTGGGGAGCACAGGAGGAGGCTGGCTGTCCTCATGCAGGGGAATCCTTGGGCTCTGCCTGGGGTCTACAGTAAGGCCCGTGGTCCTCACTGCATGCCCAGCCCCTACCTGTGATCAGAAGTGCTCGCCCCTGTTGCCAGGTGGCTCCGTGCATGAAGAAGCGGGGTGTGCCTTGGACCCACATCAGGTGTCGGTGGGGGCAGCTCTGGGGTTGGATTGGCCAGTGGAGAATCGGGCCCCACCTCTAGTAGCTGCCCCACGTTAAGAATATTTACTCTCTCCAAGCCTTGATTTCTTTGCTGTAAGGTGTCCATAACATCATTTACCTGTTCAAATAAGTAGGGTGGGAGCCAACAGATGGCGTAATGGTTACATTGCTCGATTCCCACATAGTCGATCAAGGTTCAAGTCCCAGACCTAGCGATAAAACTCACACCAGGCGTGTATGTGTGCATGCCCAAAATCCCAAGAGGAGAATGGATTATAGGATGGCCAACCCCTCAGGGGTGAGTGGGGGGGGGTCTTGCTTTCTGTCTCTCTGTCTCTCTCTCTGACAAGTACATACTCACTATAGCAAAAATCTCTCCAAAAATAAATAAATAAGTAGGATGGGGGCCAGCCAGTGGTGTGGAGGTTAAGGCACTAAATCCACATGGCTTACTGTGCAGTTCAAGTTCTGGACCCAGAGGCTTGAAAATCATGCCAGATGTGTGTGCAGCATGCCCAAAATCCCAAGAAAATTGAAGGAGAAGGGATTGCAGCATGGTTATCCCCCCCAGGGGGTGATTTCTCACTTTCCCTCTCTCTGGCAAGAGTGCACACACCCTATAGCAAAAACTAAAAATAATAAGTGGGATAATCCCTATTGCCACTTAGTATTGGGCTGGGCTCCCGCTGAGCATGAGAAGCATTAGCTGCTGTCACTGTCATCACCCCTGTGGTCAGCCTGGTTCCCGACTGGGCCTCTCAGCAGTGGCCCGCAGGGATCCCTTCCCCCCCCCCCAAGCTTCCAGTTTTCCCTGGTGAACTCGAGTGATGTTGGCAATATCGCCTGGAAGGATCCCTGTAGCTCTTACAAGGTGGTGGCTCTGGCTGGATCCCTTTCCAGTGGTTGCACTCCTGGAATCATGTTTCTTTCCCAAGTTGGTTTCTTCACTCCGATATTCAGCCTTACTCCTCAGAGCGTCTGGGGAAGGGGGGACCTTTAACACCCAGACACAGGAACGAATGACAGTGTGGATGGTCTATTGATGCCGCTGGCTGAGAAGTCTCCTCTTCTTGCTCTGGGTCTCCAGTCCAAAAGCTACTTCTCAGGGCCTCCTTCTCAGGCACAGAAGTAGCTGAGCAGTAACACAGCCTTGCCAGGAGGGAGGCTGGAAAGAGCCAGTGGCTTCGAGAAACCACAGATTTGATAAGCATCTAGCCTGTCATGAAATCCCGTCCACATCTTTTTTTTTTAAATAGTTTTTTTGTTGGGCCCAGCAGATGGTGTAATGGTTACATTGTTGGACTCCTATGAAGTTGATTGCCGTTCAAGTCCTGGACCCGGCAGCTTAAAATTCACGCCTGGCACATGTGCGCACATGTCCTAGATTGCAGGAGGAGAATGGAGGAGAGGGGATTGCAGCGTGGCCATCGCCCCTGGGGGGTGATTTCTCACCTTCTGTCTCGCTCTGTCTTTCCAGCAAGCACATACGCCCTATCGCGAACATCTCTCCAAAGAAAAATAATAATAGTAACAATAACCGTTTTGGTAATCATTGTCACCCTCATTTTACAAAAACAAAAACTAAGCCCTAGAGAGATTAAGTCATATGGGTACAGTCCCTGAGTCATTAAGTGGAAAACTCAGCATCTGAATCCAGGTCTGAATGCCGGGGCCTCTGAAGAGCCACTGTGACTGAGTGCCTCTTCAGGAAATAATCCAATGAACTTGCCGTGATGAGTCACAGGCCACCACTTCACTTCCCAGAAAGCCAGCCGGAGCTTGGTGGCACATCCCATAATGTCGGTCTGCGCTCAGGAAGCACATCCTTTCTTGAAACAAGTCTCATACTTAAAGGTGTTTGTCACTCTTCCATGTCTGGGGAAGGCTTTGCAAGGGATCCTCCTGCCCCGGAAGACTCAGGAGGAAGCACGAGCTGCCCTCTGCCCCTGGCAATGGTGGTCCTTGTTGACATCTTGTCTCTCTGGGTTTATGTCATCCTTTCAGGGACGCCTGTCAGAACTGCTGTGCTGATGAAGGGGACGCTCTGTCTTTGAAGAAAGAAGAGAATTTTTCCCTCCTGGCCATGGGCCGCCCTCGCCCGTGACCCCCAAGTGGACTGCCCACGCTCCTGCGTGCCTGGGTGGTGTAGCACCCCAGCCGCTCCCGCGCACTGCCCCGAGGACCGGCAGGAATTGTTCATAGTGCCAAAGTCCTACTACTGCGTCTTCAGTGGGTTCCTGTAAATAGACTGCCCCTCTGCTCTGGCCCACACCTCTTGCTATACTGGAAAATTTGTACGATGTGGGGATTTTGTTACCTTTTTAATCAAGGGCAACTCCCTTTCCCAGCACTATCATTGGAAGGTGTTTTCCGGAAGGGAGGGCTAATCACATTGCTTTTCTCTTTCTCTTTTTTTTTTATTTGATTAATTTGGGGGAGGGGGTGTTAGTGCCATTATATATACTGGATTTTAGGTGGGGAGAATTTCTTTTTAAAGGTAGATTGAAATTTAGGAGATTTCTCAACAGGCAGAGCTGAAATTTGAGTTTTGTCTCCACTGGAGGAGAATTTACAGAGGGCAGACCTTCCTGATCAAATCCGTTCCCAGTCCTTCGCCTGGCTGCCTTTGGGAGAGTCCCTGTCTTAGACTCACGCAAGGCTTTCCAAACTGCCAGGAGGCGGGTCTGACCTGTGTGGCCCAGCCAGCTCTGGGAGAGCTCAACAGCAGGGCGAGCAGCATCATCACACAAGCTTTTAAAAACCAGCAGAAAGGGCTCCCACGTTTGTTAGCATTATTGTTACTTTTGTGATAATAAAAAAAAAAAAAAAAGACAAAAAAAAAAAAAAGCTCTTCCTATCTAGGTGGTACAAAGATGAACAGTTTTGGTTTTCATTTCTCTTCTTAACTGTCCTTTCTCGGTGTGGTAGTTGACAAATTTAAGCTTGATGCCTCACCGTGACTTGATTTTTGTTTGTTTATTTGTTTGTGTGTTTGTTTTGGGCCAATTTTAGACACCTGAGTGCACTTTTTTCCCAGACAGTCCCTAACTTTGAAAGAAGGAAAGCCGAGAGACGTATCTGGTGTAAATGTTGCAATACGAGTTGTGTTTTGCCATCTCCCTCCCGGCCCCCGTTTGAGTACACTGCACAGATAAAATGCTAGGGAGTTTGAATAAACCCGATTTTTCTAACTTGTTGCTCATTTGTTGTAACTCAATAAAGCAAAGACTAAACATTTTTATAACCTTTCCCTCCTCGTTCTTCATTGCTGTCTGGCTCCCGAGGGCTTGGCATAAGGGTTCCAACTCAGCCACCTCCTGTTTCAAATCCCTTATGGACACATTTCTCATTTCCATCCTGATGAGGTCCAACATCACAAGCAGAACTCTCAAAGAGGTATAAATGCTGAGGTTGGGACCGTTGCTGTATCTCTGCGACACAGAGAAGTAAGTCACAGGTCCTTCCTTCTCCGGGGTCTTGCGGATAGTCCTACAGCACTGCAGAGCAGAGCATCATGGGAACTGAGACGACCTTCAGGCTACACTCCAGCCAGCACCCAGGGGGCCCGAGGTGAGTCCCTTCCCCTATGAGCTGCTGGTGACTGCTGACTGGGATGCTGCTGTGTTGCCATTTCTCCAAAGTTTCTTAAAGAGTCCCTCCCTGCTGATATTGATATGTGACACTTGTGAAGACCAGTGGCCCCTGTTTAGAGTGTCTGATCCAGTAGGTCTGGGTGAGACCTGAGACGGTACATTGCTAACAGGCTTCAGGCGAGGCCGAGGCTGAGGTCCAGAGACCTCACTTTAGGAAACGCTAATCTATACGTTTTATTTTTACAGAAACTTACAAACTTTGAGCCAGTTTATCTAAACCAAGCACAAAGCATGCATTTATTCTTAAGAAAGGGAAAAGACCCTCCCTTTCTCCACTTCCTAAAAAATAGGAGTCACTGAAAAATAAGGGATTCAGAAGAGCCTGTCCTTCTCTGGAAGACACTCTCAGTCTCGTGCTCGGAAGTCTTTGATGTCTCTTATGGGCTCCCACCACACCTTCAGCTCTTCCCACAGCATTTACCACGCAGGGCTCACTGGGCTGAACTGAGCCCGAGGGCCATAGAGCTTCCTAACTGCACATCATCTCCAAATCCCCCTAAGTCTCCTTACCCATCAGCAAAGTCGGATAATAGGTAGGTATTCAGAAATAAAAATAATGGCCGTAGGGACCAGCTAGTGGTATGGTAGGTTAAGGCAATGAACTCCCACATGGCAGACCGCGGTTCAAGTCCCACATCTGATAGCTTGCTTTCTCAGTTTTCCTCTCTCTTTCTGATCAAATTAAAATAAGAAGAAGAATTAATAAAATAAATAATTCCTTTTAAAAATGGTTGTCTTTTGTCCCTCCTCTCAGACTCAAAACATAGTGGGTGGCTACCTGGCCCCTCTGAGGCCATCAGCTTCTAGGGACCTTCCCGAACTGTAAGGAAGGGAAGAGGCATCTGACAGGAAGGCACCAGGGATTCCCTCCTCCACGTCAGAGGGGAGAAGTTAGGAACCACCCCAGACCACCTCTTGATCCTAAAGAGTGCACAGTCTGGCTGCCCTATTAGCCCAAGCCTGCTTAACCCTAATTGGCCCTGTCCATTCCCATGTATTACAAGTCAGCCATACAGGCTAGTTTTGAACCTGTCAGGCTTGACTTGCCTCTAGCACCTTAAGGTCTGCCTTGCTAAGGTCATATATTTTTTTTTTTTCTTAAACTTTTCCAAAGACCATGTGCATGAGAGAGAAGGGGGAGAGAGAGAGACAGAAAGAGAGAATTCCTCATGGGGAATGGTCGTGCCTCAATCCCTTCTCCTCTACTTCTCCCTCCTTTCAAGATATTGGGCATATGTGCCCAGCAAGTTTCTCAGTCACTGAGTTTGGGACTCAGAACACACCGTTGGTAGTGGGGAATCCAGCCACCTTAACCACCAGGCCATGGGCCGGCCCAACCCGTTTGATTTTGTTTGTTTGTTTTTATTTGTTTTGCTATAAGGTACATGTACTTGTGAGAGAGAGAGAGAGAAAGAAAGAGAGAAAGAGAGAGAGAAATCACCTCCTAGGAGGGTGGTCATGCTGCGATCCCTTCTCCTCCATTTTCCTCTTGGGATTTTGGGCATGCACGTCCAGTGTGTTTTTCAAGCTGCTTGGTCTGGGACTCAAACCACATAGTTGGCAATGTGGGGTTCAACCACCTTAACCACTGTGCCACTGGCTTGACCCAATTTTGGGTTTTAAGAGGCATCCTATCCTCATGCCTTCAAGCCAACTGTACAGGGTCCACGTGAGTCTGCCAGACACAGCTTACTTCTTATCTTTCCTGGGCCACTGCCTGAAACTTTCCAAGTCTAGAGAGAGATACAGACATCCATATGCTGAAAATGCAAAGAGTGGCAAATAGAGTCAGCATAAGAAAATCTTCTTCAAGGTGCATCATAATCAAAATGTCGAAAGGCAAAGGCAAAATTCTAAAAATGGTAAGATAGAGGCATCAAATCACTTATAAAGGATAACCCATCTGACTATCCTCAGACTTATCAGCAGAAACCATGTAGGTCAAGAGGCAATGGGAGTGTTTATTTAAAAGGTGGTGGGGAGTGTGTGGAGAATCAGCCAAGAATACTATACCCAGCAAATCTATCCTCCAACTGGAAGGAAAAAAAAAATGATTTCAAGAGAAACAAAAACTGAAAGAATTCATCAACACTAGACCAGCTCTGCCAGAAATACATAAAGAAGTAGTATATCTGGAAACAAAAGGAAGAAAGAAAATAAGAAAACTCAAATCTACTAAAATGTAAGTAACAAAAATGGCAGGAGTAAATCTACACATAGCACTAATAACATTGAATGTAAATATGTTAAACTCCCCAATCAAAAGATATAGACTATCTGAATGAAAAAAAAAAAAACAAAACAGGAACCTTCTATATGTTGCCCAAAAGATACCTCATAATAAAGACATAAATAGACAAAAAAAAAAAAAGGTTGTCACTTTGAACTGAATGATTACTATGGGTTAGGCTTTATGCTGAGCACTTTACCTATATTTTATTATTTTATCTTTACAAACCTATGCCATAGGTACTCCATCGTGCGGATGAGAAAAGCAAGGCTTAGTGAGGTTTTGTGACAAGCCCAAGATCATCCAGATACAAGTGGTTGTCATGGAAATTCAGAATTTTGCCTATTATGTGTCTCTCTGCCCTGCTCACTTCTTTTGATAAAAGCAGCCTCTTCCTCTTTGGGAACTGCCCACCCCATTCTGTGAAGTTCTGATGCAAGCTTTGACAGGATCTGCTCCAGTGTGTGACCCAAGCCTGGCCATCCATGACTCTCTGACCCCAGCGATGGCATGAAGACCAAGCAAGGCCAGCTGAACCTCTTCTTGAGCGATGGATGCAGATATAAACAGCCTCATTCTTTCTGCCTGGGTGACTAAATTAAGAAGGTGTGGGCCTGGAGCTCACTGCAGCTCTCTTCCCTACCATGGCGAAGAAGCCTCTCTGCATAACTTAAAAACTCCAAGAGAAAAGCAGCTATTCTAGAAAATCATTGCTATTGGAACATTGCACAGTAGGTATGCTGCTGTAACAAAGAAACCCCGAGATGTAGTGTTGCAAACTAGATAGATGTTTACTTCTTTCTTAGACAATAGTCCCAGGGGCTGGCAGGCCATGCTCCACACAGCCATTCAGGCATCAGCATGGCCGGGGGCTCTGCTGTCCTCAGCCAGTGCCTTCTATCTCTAGGTCACAGTCAGCTGCATCAATGATTCTCATTCACGTGGCCAAAGGTACCCATGAGCCCACTTTCACATTCCGGCCCTCAAGAAGTGGGACCAGCAGATGGCATAATGGTTACGTCGCTGGACTCCCATGTAGTTGACTATAGTCCAAGTCCCAGACCTGGCGGCTTAAACTCACACTGGGTGTGTGTGTGCGTGTGTGCCCAAGATGCCGAGAGGAGAATGGAGGAGAAAGGATTGAGGTGTGGCCATCCCCATGGTGGATGGCTTGCTTTTTGTCTCTCCGTCTCCCTCTGTCTTTCCGGCGAGCACACATGCCCTATAGCCAAAACCTCTCTTTGAATAAAAGCATTGAGCTCTCTCACGGCCTTGCTTCTGAGATGACGAAGAAAAGAAGGAACAGTGGCCGTGCCAAAAAGGGCCATGCCTAGTCTCCCTGTTCTAGCATCTGCCCAAATGTTGCCTGCCCTTCAGTACCCTCTGCCCGCGGGGCCAAGACTAGGCTGAGACGAGAGAGGCACCTGAAAGTGTACACCTTAAGGAGGCAAGACCATGAACTCAATCTAGAGTGGTCCCTGCTTAAGCTTCACATCCTAGGTGCCTCACTAACCCTGGCCGTGCCTATCTGCAATGCTTTCCCCTTACCCTGTTTTATTTCCCTCCATCTTACTCCTCACAGCCAGCCATCATCTCTGTAGGTGTTCACTGTCTTTGGCATCCCTCTACACTGAAGGCTTCTTGAGGGCAAGAAACACATCTCTTGTTCCTCTACTACATCCTGTGAGTGTAGAGCAAGGTCTGGCGCATAGTAGGTGCTCCATAAATGTCTGTCAAGTGAATGGATGAAGGATGGATGAACAGATGGGTGGGGAAGATGGATGATGGATGGACTGACGGATAACTAACGGTTGGGTGGCTGATGAATGAGCGATGGGTGGGTGAATGGATGGATGACCCAGTGTACAGATGAAGAGTGCCGGGTCTATACTCAACCAAACCTCAGTCTGGATCCGAGCTATGCTGCTGAGGAAACAGGCAATGGGCGTAACTTTCTCATCTGAGTCCTCAGGCTGAGCATACCCACGCCGTAGGTTTGTTGTGAGGTTTAGCTGAGTTGGTGAGAGCAACGTGCCCAACACGCGGTAAGTGCTCCACGAATGTCCATTCCCCTCCCACCACCCGAAGCAGGGAGTGGCGTCGGGCTGGCAGTGCGACGGGCGTGCCCTTCCGTGTTTGTGTGAGGACGGCGCCCAGGAGAAGTTGGATCCAGGTTTAAGAAACGCTGTTCTGGACATAGACCACGGGCATTGGAGACTTTGCCATGTACAGCCAACCCTTTCTCTACCACCCCTCTATCCCTAAACTCTCCCCCAGCACCCCACCCCAAAAGACTTCAAAGTCCAATCTTTGCTTTTCTCTTTTAAAAGAAAGCTAGAGGTGGCTGTAACTAGCTGATGCCCTGCTTCCTGCCTGCACTGTCTTCCCGGTCTGTGCTCTCGGCGTCTGGACCCGCACAGCCCTCATCACCCCCCTGCTGCCCTGCCCTTCCAGCCGGCTAATGAGCGGCTCCGGCCCTTCTACCTCTGCAGGCAGCGGCCTTCCCTCCTGCTATTTACCACCCTTGCAGTTAAGCTTGCCACTCTGAAGCCATTTAAATAAATTCTTCAAGCAAGACACTGTGAGACATTATCAAATGCCTAAGGAAACCAAAGAAAAAGCCTTGGTAATTGGTGGGGATGAAAATGCACAGGGAAGATGGTGGTGTTCTTTTTTTTTTGAGAGGTTTTTGCTATAAGGCACGTGTGCACACCAGAAAGACAGAGAGAGACAGACAGAAAGCGAGAAATCACATCCCGGGGGGCGGGGGGAGGGGTGGCCACACCGCAATCCCTTCTCTTCCATTCTCCTCTCGGGATCTTGGGCACGCGCCCGGTGTGAGTTTAAGCCACCAGGTTCGGGACTTAAACTGTGGTCGACTACATGGGAGTCCAGTGACATAGCCATTACGCTAACTGCTGGTCCCAAATGGCAGTGTTCCTTTAACCACCCAGCAAACGTGCTAGGCTATCTTTCTCCACTGGGAATGATTAGAGAGTGGCATCGTGGGCTCCTCCAACACCTCCTCACTGCACTGGGGGATGGGCTGCAAATCTAATGGTCTATCAACAGGCCTCAGGAGCAGCAGGCAAAGGCAGGACAGGACAGAGAGCATGGTGCTTCTCAGCCACCGGGCTCGCAGCCACTTCCAAACAACAGGGCTGGGAAGTGACGGTGCTCATTGATCTGTCACAGTCCAATCTGGAGAGACCAGGAGAGATGTCAGTTCCTTCTACAGATCCCTGGAAGCTTCCGGTCTGAAATGTGCCTCACAGTTGGACGGACATATAAGCCACAGCAGACACCATCATTGCCCTGGGGGAGCTGATAGACAAAATGTACAAATAATACTTGTTGAGCACCTCCTGTAACACGGTGCGTTATCCTGGAAGGTGCAGAAGGCACCCTGCCCTTGACTTCGAGAAGCTTCTAATCGAAAGGCAAAGACCGATGTCTCCAACAATAACTAAAATGTCCACCGTAACAAGACCCCAAAGCATTATAGGCTGGATCCTTCCAGGAAAGAGATGAAACATTTGCACTGTATAACCTGCGGTGGTTTAGTAAAACGATTGTTTATGGGGCCAGCAAGTGGTGTGATTGTTAGGGTGCTGGCCTCCCACATGACTGACCGCAGTTTGAGCCCTGAACCTGGTGGCTTGTTTTCTCACTTTCCTTCTCTCTATCTCTCTGTCTCTTTTGGGTAAGCACATGTGCCCTGTAGCAAATTAAAAACTAATAATAATAATTAATCACATTACATTTAAAAAATGTTTTGAAAAAAAGAACTGTTTACTCACACCAAGTGTGTGAGTACATGCCCAAAGTCCCAAAGGAGGGAGAGATGGAGGCGATTTATAGTGTGACTGCTCCTGTAGGGGTCAGCTTTTTCAATTTTGTTTCTCCCTCCTTCTTTATCTGTCTCTCTCTCAGCAAGCACACATGCCCTCTGGTAAATTTAAGAAAAAATGAGAAAGGGGGGCCAGCAGGTGGTGTGGTGGTTAAGGCTCTGGAATCCCACATGGCCAACCATGGTTCGAGTCCCAGACTTGGTGGTTTTTCACTCTCCCTTTGTCTCTCTCTCTCTCTCTCTCTCGTCAAATTGAAGAAGAATAATAAGTCAATAAAATTAAATAATTATTTTTAGAAAGAAAGGAAAAAAACGAGAAAGAAAGAAGGAAGAGAAACGGGCAAATCAATGTACGTAGTAAAAATGGACAGCCGACTCAGGGGTGGTAATGCTCAAGAGAAGTTGGATCCCACGTGGCCTCAGCAGTTCAAATCCCACGCCAGGTCAGCCTGAAATATACCAGGTAAGCTCACGTGAGTGTCCAGGATCTGATGGGCTAGCGGAATGGAGGAAGGGCAAAGTGGCATGGCTAGATTTTTTTGGAGAAGGCTCGAATCTTCTCTTCGTCTCTCATGTTAACACACACTCTAGTACAGTATTTTTTAAGTTTAATTTTACAAGAGAAAGAATGGAGAGAGCAGAGAGTTCAGGAAGTCACTGGGGCTGCTGGAAAAGAAAAGAATTCTTCAAAGTTTTGGTTTGTGAACAGCTTCAGAGTGTGGGATACGAGGAAACTGGGCTAGAGTCCAGACAGCATATAAGACAAGCTGCCGGGGGTGAGACGCGGAAGCCTGTTTAATGTCCTTTCAGAAAGATGAGGAAGGAATTAAATTCCCTTTTAATCCTGTTATGGCTTACTTGGATATGCTTCTGTAACTGCCACTGGGACTGGACCATGTGGGTCAGAGCTTCGCTCAGGTTACACGGGCAGGGTGTTTCCATAAACGCGAAACGAAGCTGGAAAACCTGCAAATAATAGGATGAGCCTGGTTATCGGTCTGCATGGACCATGGTCATCTCCACGCTTCTCATCCACTGTCTGGTAGGAATTCTTCTGAGCCCTGCAGTGTTAGGTAAGCACCAGAAGACAAATAAGGGCCAGCCAGGTGGTGTGGTGGTTATGGTGACTAGATCCCACATGGCCTGCTGTGCAGTTCGAGTCCCAGGCCCGGAGGCTTGAGAAACGTGCTGGGAGTGTGTGCATGCATACCCCAAATCCCAAGAGGAGACTGGAGGAGAAGGGACTGCAGCATGACCATCACCCACTGGGGGAGGATTTCTCACTTTCTTTCTCTTCCTCTCTCCTTCTCTGTCTCTGTCTCTGTCTCTCTCCTGCAAGCACACATGGCAAAAATTTGGAGAAAAATAAAAAAGGAGGAAGACAAATGACTTTCTACCATCAGAGCAAATATCCACGGCAAGGCCATCCCCAGGAGCCTGGATTCTGGCCCCTGCTTTACCCCTCATGAGTAAGTTAGTCACATCCCTTCTTTAAGCCTCAGTTTTCCCATTTGAAAAATGCAGGAATTTAGACCCAGTGACTGTTCACCATTTAACTGTGAGCTTCTACGATTACAGGAGCTTGGGCCAACACCTTTCTGAAAAGACTCCAGCTGAATTGTCACGTTTGGGGGAGTTGCTCAGGACAGCAGTGAGCTAGGGAAGCTCTGGGCCATAGCTCTAAAGCATTTGAGCAAGATTGTCAGCAAGCTCCCCTGGGGAACTTCGGAGAAGCATATGTGTCCACAAACAGTGTCTAAGTAAAGAGGAGTGTACAAAAGGATGCGAAACTGAAAAGGAGGCCGTTCAGAAATATTTCTCCAAACTCAGAACATATCGCCCGCAAACCTCCTCGGGAGCTGTGCTCACAATGGCATCTATTAAAGAAACAGAGAGCCTTTGTTCAGGGCCATTTACCCAGCGACTCCGGAAAGACATGTGGCCTTGCTGGATGCCTGGACATGGTATCCTAGGTGCCGTCTCTACCCTGCAGAGGTGGGTCAACCTTCCGGGCCCCAGCATAAGAACTAGGCAGAGGGCAGCCTGGCCTCGGCAGGAGGAATTTCTAAGGGGTTTTTGAAGCCATGTGTGTTCCAGGAGGAGACTTTCATGGTGCTTCTGCCTCCCTAGAGGACCAGCTCATCAGCATATTGTGTAAAAACGGCCAGAGTTCCTAGAAGCAAGGACTTCCACGGAACATTAAGATTTTGATCTTCTGTATTAGGAAATTGCATAATTCCCCACATCAGAGGAGTAATGTTTGGATTTGAGAATTCTTCAAGGTCGAGTTCAGGAAGCTGTCCAAAGCCATACAGCTAGTGTCAGCAGCAGGATTTGAACCCAAGTTTCTAGACTAAGACCCTTGCTCTTGACCACAACACTCCAGCTGCTCGTCAAATTGTTATCCTGGTTCAGAACCCATCACAACACTGAAAACCCTACAGTGGGACGTTCGAAATAGCTGACGCATGGCATACCTTTGGACCCCCTGACCCATCTTGCACTCCCAGGTAGGGGGAGCAGATGGGCCTCTTTCCTAGGTGTCTGACTCCCACCTGTGTGGCCCTGGAAGCCTACGGGAAACACGAGGCATCGGTTGGGTAAGGCTTTTTAATAAACGTGGACTTGACACAACCTGGGCATCGAATGATGTTAATGATGGATCCCTCTTGCCCATAAATATGAAGGACCAAGAAATTACAGAAATTTGAAATCCACAACAGGACCTAAAAAACCGTCGCGTATGTAATTAGTTATTCCAACTGCCTCCCTAAACCAGTCTTCCTTTCGATTTCTTTCTCTCATCATTTGGTCCCTAAGCCAATTTCTCCCTCCTTTTCTTCTCATCATTTGAAGGAAGTTGCAAAGAGTTGTGGAATGCCCAGTCTGTCCCTGGCAGAACACTCACACACTGGTTTATAATCATCCATCCACAAGACTATTCCTCTTCATTAGCCCGTGAGAGTCCTAAGAGAAGGATCTTAGCTGGCTGATTTGTGTATCCCCAATGCCTAACACACCCTAAGGCTCCTGATAAATATTGAGGGAGGGAGGGGAGAAGGGAGGGAAAGAAAACAATGAAAGAAAAAAGAAAGGAGTGGAGGGAGCAAAGGAGGGAGACAGGAATTGACTAAAGGGCGATAAACAGACCAACTGCAGGAGATATTTATAGGCAAATGGAGAAATGTGTATACGGATCAATCTTAGATGGAATTATGAAATTGTAATTGTTCATTAGGTATGTTTATGGTATAGAATTATGGAGGAAGCTTTCCTTTTAGCTCAAAGATGCATAGCGAAAGGATGAAATGTCATATGATATATAGAACTTACCCTTAAATATTTTAGATATTTCAAAAAAAAAATGAAGGCAAATTGGGACCAGCAGGGGCGTGGTGGTTAAGGCGCTGGACACTCCCACATGGCCGACCAGGGTTCGAGTCCTGAATCTGGTGGCTTGCTTTCTCACTTCCTCTCTCTTTCACTCTCACCCTCTGTGTCTCTCTGGTCAAATTAAAAAATAAATGAATGAATAAATAAAATAAAATAAATAATTTTTTTTAAAAAAATGAAGGCAAATTAACAATGATTAAATCTTGGTAATGAAGGGCCAGTCCTGTAACCTAGTGACTAGGGAAGCCAGATCTCACATGGCTGACCGTAGCTTAAATCCTGCCCCTGGCAGACTGAAAAACACACTGGGCACATGTGCATGAGTGCCCAAAGTCCCACCAGAATAGAGAAATCGAGGAGAGGAGATTGCAGCATGGCTGTGACCCACTGTGGGGGTTCTTTCTCCCTCTCTCTCTCTCTTTCTGTCTCTCTGGACAGTGCACACATCCTCTGAAAATTAAAAAAATACATATTTTTAAATTTAAGTAAGGAGTATACAGGTGTTCATTACACTATTCTCTTCACTTTCCTTTGAATTTACAAATTTTTCACAATACAAGGACTAGCAGATGGAGTAATGGTACATCACTGGATTCCCATGTAGTCAACCACAGTTCAAGTCCCGGATCTGGCGGCTTAAAACTCACAGCGGGCATGTGTGCATGTGTGTCCAGAATGCCAAGAGGAAAATGGAGAAGAGAGTGTGGCATGGCCATCCCCCCTGGGGAGTGATTTCTCGCTTTCTGTCTCTCTGTCTCTGTCTGTCTGGCGAGCGCGCGCGCCCTATAGCGAAAAATCTCTTAAAAAAGAAAAAAAAAAAAAGACATTTTCACAATACAAAATTCCAAAAAAGCAGTTTTCTAACATGAACATGCAATTATCAAATTCAGGAAATTATTCCTGCTACAATACTATTATTGGATTAAGGACAACCCATGTTACAATTTTGCCAATCGTCTAGCACTACCTTTTATACAACTTCCTGTTTCCAGGATGCAATTCCGAATCACATCTGACATTCACTCGTCGCGCTTCTTTGCTCTCTTTCAATCTGCAACAAGTTTCTCGGCCTTCCTTTGTCTCTCACAACAATGACGGTTTTAAAGAATAAGGCTCACGGTATTGTAGGCTGTCCCCTTAATCTGCAGGGATCTGATTGAATCCTCGTGATCTGATTCCTTGAATATCACAGGATTCAACAAGATTCTACAGCGGGCGTGATGACCTTCCCGGTGCAGCACGCCAGGAGGTGCCAGACGTCAGCTTGTTCTGTTATTGGTGATGTGGTTTTCGGTCATACAGCAGCAGTGGTCTTGCTGGATTTCTCCACCGTGGAAATACCTTTTTCCCCCCTTTGTGAATAATCAGTAACCTGCAAGGGAAACTTCGAGGCTCTGTAAACACCCTGTTCCCCAACATCTCACCCAGTGGTTTTGGCCTCCACGGACGAGTCTTGCCCGAGTCAGTTCCTCCTTCACAGAGCGGTGATTTTCTGACTCGCTCTTTCCTACATTTGTTGGTTGGTACTCTCTGAAAAGAAGAGCTTCCCCTTCTCCTGCTGCCACTCACTGATTTATTTGTTACTATCAGCGTGGATTCAAAATACATGTTTTTAAATAGAAGCATTTCCATGGGGGTCTAGTGGGATGGGTTCCACATTTTAGCATGTTTAAATGCTGGTGCCAGTTTCTGCTGCCTCGAACGTTATGTGCAGCATCAGCAGGATACAGTTCGAAGCACAGTCAGGTAAGAAACTGGATTTTACCCTTCGCTCCAGCATCCCATCTTGTTCATGCATTCATTCAACAAACATCTCCATGGCCAGACAGCAATGTGAGGCTCTATGAGGCTGACCCACGTGGAAAAGTTCTGGGTTTGCGTCTGGAGACCTGCCTGAGTGTGCTGGTTATGCTCATGCCCGAGAGCCGGGCTGGCTGAGGCTGGCAATGGGTCATGGCGTGAAGACCCTGTTGCAGGTGTGTCTCTGTCTCTCTTCATGGAAGACAAACATTTTTTAAGTAATTTTTTTTGAAAATAAATAACAAAAAACATGTATAGAGCATGTATTGGGGAGGTGGCCAAGATCTCCCTTGATTCTCCATATAGAATCTGTGGTCCTGCTAACAAACATTTTTTTACTTTTTCTTTTTTTTCTTTTTTCCTTTTTTTTTTTTTCTTTGCCATACGATGAATGCATCCACCATGCATCCTATGCAAGTCAAAGGAGAGACAGAGAGAGGAAAATTGAGCAATCACTCCCAGGGGGGATGGCCACACCACAATCCTGTCTCCTCCATTCTTCTCTCAGGATTTTGGGCACATGCACACACATATGCCCAGCATGATTTTCAAACTGCCGGATCCAGGACTCAAACCATGGTCAGCCGTTTGGGAGTCCAGTCCCTTAACCACCACAATATCTGCTGGCCTCCCACCAATGAACTTCACTAATGATGTAGTTAGGCAAATAGTTTTATCCCATCCTGACAGCAGTGTGCAAAATGCTCCAAGGCAAAGCCCAGGAAGAAGGGAGACATTTGGAGCCATCTTGAGGGGGGATATTATTATTATTAATCATTAGGTATGTTAATGGTATGATAATTGTATAAGAAAATGCCCCCTTTGTTGAAAAAATGCATAATGAATGGAAGAAATGTCATGTTACATATATCCATCTATACATAAATATACAGATAGATAAAGTTTACCCTTTTAAAAGTATTTAAAACAGGGATGGGCAATGGACTTTGCAGATGTGTTTGGAATCAGCGAGGGGCCACAGGGCCCATGCTGGAGACTGTAGGATTGCTGAGTTGGATATGGAGATAGGCAGTAAAACAGATAAAGATATTTTATAAAAATGGCACAGTGTATACTGTTTAATAACCTGCTCTTTTCATTTAACAACTTAATATGAACATTGTTTTATGCCAACAAATGCAGATCACTTTTAGTGGGTTTTAAATGAGTCATTTCCTTTGCATGAATAGGCCATGATTTATCTAACCAATTGCTTACGAATGAAGTGCAGGCTGTTTCCAATTTTTTGTGCTACTGTATCTTTGCTCATTCTTTCTCCCTGGTATTATTTCCTTAGGCTAACTGGGGGAGAAGTTCTTAGCTTCCAATATCAAAGCCAAACCAGAAAAATTCAAAACCTATCTGAGTCACAGATAATAATGGAGTTATATTGCCTGGCTTTTTTCCTTACCTAGGCCTTGTCCCTGCAGCAGAAATAAGCTTCTTAGAAGGTTACTTCCTGCCTGGCTGAGCTAATGGTACCAAGTGCAAAAGCCAGGTTTCACCTAACAACACACCAATTATTGCCAACACAGATGATTTAAGACTCCAGGTAAGCACATTGATATTTTCTAGATATAAAAATTAGAGCCTGTGTCAACTAACACCTGTCCCCAGGACGCCATAAAGAAAAAACAAAGAATAGGAGAGTTTAAAAGCCACTCTGCTGAGACCAGCAGGTAGAGTGGTTGTTAAGGCAATGGATTCCCACATGACCAACCATGGTTCGAGTCCCGAACCTGGTAGCTTTCTTTCTCATTCTCCCTTTCTCTCTATCTCTGTCTCTCTCTGATCTAATAGAAGAATAACAATAAATAAAGTTAAATAAATTATTCTTTTTTTAAAAAGCCACTCTGCCTAGCAATCAGGAGCCGGGCCTCGAGATGTTGCAGATGGGTAGCACAACCAAGTAGGAAGAGCACGCACTGCAAAGCTGGGTGATTCAAGTATTATAATTTGGGGCAGGCCATTGAACCTCTCTGAGCCTGGGTTTGCTCAGGTATAGGATGGACAAATAATGCCTATTTCCCAGGGTTTTGTTTGTTTGTTTGTTTGTTTGTTTGTTTTTGGAGAGGTTTTTTCACTATAGGGCACGTGCGCTCACCAGACAGACAGAGAGAGACATAGAGACAGAAAGCGAGAAATCGCCCCCCAGGGGGATGGTCACGCCGCAATCACCTCTCCTCCATTCTCCTCTCAGGATCTTGGGCACACACACACACACACGCCCGGCATGAGTTTTAAGCCACCGGGTCCAGGACGCGAACCGCGGTCGACTACGTGGGAGTCCAGCGACATAGCCATTACGCTAACTGCTGGTTCCCTATATCCCAGAGTTTTGACTTGGATAACAAATGAGAAGCACTGATAGGGTGCTGATCAGTCAAGAGTCCCAAGGTGGGGATGGGGGCAACAGATGGCATAGTGGTTACAGCGTTGGACTCCCACCCAGCTCCCCACAGTGAGGGGCCCTGACCCTGTGACTTGAAAATTATTCTGGGTGCATGTGTATGCATGCCCAAGATCCCAGGAGAATGGAGGAGAAGGGGTTGTGGCATGACCGTCCCCGGAAGGTGATCTCACTTTCCCTCCCACTGTCTCTGTCTCTCTTTCTGTCTCTGGCAAGCACATATGCCCTATGGCAAAAACCTCTTTAAAAAATAAAAATAAAGAGTCCCAAGAAGAAACCTCTCACATCACAGGTAATTCACAGGACAGGTTTATTGTTGGGACTTTTTAGACGGGAGCAGTCGGGGTCATGGGAACAAGCAAGGGGTTGAAACACACAAAGACTAGCAACAAGAGAAAACCTTTATCACCTCCAGGGCTGAAGGAACAGAGATAATAATATTACCAGATCCCAGTAAAACCAAGAGCCATGGACAAGAGAAAGGCCACTTAGCAGGAGTCACAGTTGTAGCTACGACCAGGGACACAACACCAAAGCAAAGCAGACAGGAGATCAAATGCCCTGTGCTCTCTGTCCTCGGTCCACTCTCCTGCCAGTGCCTCCCATGGCTGAGTCCAACTAGAAGCCAGCTGACACGGGATGCTGAGTGACGCAGATGCACTCACATTCATGTTTCTATTTCAAATGTCACAGCATCGACGACACTGACCACCTTTAGCAGCACACACAGCAGAAAGCATTACTCCTGCGAGCCGTGGTGGAATGGGGTTACCGGAAGAGATCCAACCTGAGGGAGGTAACTCAAATGGACTCAAGTAGCTTCCAAGCCAGGAACCCAGATAAACAAGTCATTGACTTGGAGACAACCCGGTGTAAGGTGCTGGGACTCCTCTAACCAGCCCCCCTTGTTTTAGAAATGAGAAAAGAGCAACCCAATCCAGGTAACTAATTTACCCAAGGTCACCTTCTAGTTAGTTGCAAACCCAGGACCATAACAGAGATACTTTAACTCAAAAGTCATGATTTTCCTATGTTTTTCTATGCAATGCATCATGACTTTTCCAACAACCCAATAGATTTTTTTTAATAAACATTCTTTTCTTTTCTTTCTTAATTGCCAGAGGGCATGTGCTCTCCCAAGAGAGAAAAAGAGAAGGAAGGAGAGAGAGAGAAAGCACCCTCCAGTGGGCATGGTCACACCACACTCCCTTTCCCCCATTTCTCTTTCTCACCAGGATTTTGGGTGCTCATGCACACACACCCAATATGCCTTTCAAGTTGGTGGGACTGGGATTCGAACTGCCATTGGTTGCAGGATCCGAATCCTAATGCACACCTCTCAATGACCATGGCACGGGGCTGGCACGTCAGCATCATTATTACATCTATGCATCAAGGTTGTCCTTGGGAGAGCCCTCAGTGCACTTACTCCTAAAGTTGCTGAGTCACTAAAGATTGATTGTTCCTTGTAAACTTTGCCCAGCTTAAGCTATGAGAAACAAGAGTAGCCTCCCCTTTCGTAAGCTCAAGCAAACAGGACATCCAAACGGTCTTTAAATCTCAAGGAACAATGAAGGTCAACTCTCAGATCAATAGCCCAGGCTCAAGAAAGCTTGGCGATGGTCAACCAGTAACATGATGGTTAAGGTACTGGATCCCACGTGGCTGACCGTATGATTCAAGTCCTAGAATTGACTTTAGGATAATATCTACCCTATCTACCTCCTAAAATAATACCATACTAAGAGGTTATAATAACTACACCGTGTGTGGGAGGAAGAACCCCCAAAAGGGTTCTACTCCCAATTTTGCCGCTTCACTGAATGTGACATAAACAAATTCCTAACCCTGAACTCTGCTCAGTTCGAAAGTGACAGAGATACAGTAGACAGTGTCCTACAAATCTGATGACCACTGTAATACATATGAGATAATGTACTAGGTACATGACAGTGCTTTGTCCCAGCAAGTGACGGAGACGGTGACAGTGATGAGTCTGGATGTTTAAAGGTCATTCATTAGCATTAATACAGGCTGCACTATTTCTCCCACCGAAGTTTGCAGTCCTCGACCCCGGTCCTCTGGTCTTAGCATTTCTAGCTCCTAGACTAAAGGCAATCATGTTTTCTTGTTTGGTTTGGTTTGGGTTTTTGGTTTTTGCTGCAGGGCACATGCACTTGCTGGAGAGAATCAGAGAGAGGGAAAAGAGAGAAGTCACTACTCAGGGAGGGGATCGCCACACTGCAATCCCTTCTCTTCTATTCTCCTCTCGGGATTGTGGGCACACACAGAGTGTGATTTGCCAAGCCACCAGGCCTAGGACTCAAACCATCATCGGCCATGCGGAAGTCCAGGGCCTTAACCATCACCTGCTACCCCAAGGTGATCTCATTACTGCAATCCATTTACTCACCATTCTCCTTCCCAGGAGTCAGGTCTGTGTCACGGTCTTCAGCACTCGTCAGACAGAACCGCGTCCACTGTTAGGAAGGAAGGCATCTTGAGTGGGTTATTAATCTACCCTCTTTACCATCTGACACTCACTTACTGAGCGCTTGCTTTGTGTCTAGCCCTATAATTGTTGGGGAAACAAAATGGAATATTCTGGCTTCTGCCCTCCCTAGACCTCACCAGTTTGTCCCCTCAGTCGATGGGAGGGCCACCCCAGGGCTTTGTCCTGTCCATCTTTGCCCACCCAGGACCCAGCACGGTATCAACACATAGGAGGTATTCGTTCACTTTTGTTGAACTAAAGGAGTTCAGTCTAATTGGGGAGACAGGCAAGTTCATCAACAACTCCAGTTGTACTTAAACAGAGAACTGGAAAACAGAGGGATGCCTGTGCAAAGTGGGATCATGGTCGGCTTCCTGGAGGAGGTAGTGCCTAAGCTGAGTTCTCAGACAAACAAGAGAAAGTCACGAAGAAAGTCACGAGACGTAGGTGAGAGGAGACCACGCTTGGCAGAAGCAAGCTGATGCAAGCTTCGCTTTCCCTCCTCCCATCCGCCTTGTCCTGCACAGAGGACAGGTTTTTTAATTCTCTCATGCAAAAACAGCCTCTAGTTACTCCCAGAAGCATCACCATGAAGAATCACCTGTCTGCAGGGGAGGTGGAAAATCACAGAGGGCATTCATTCCCGTGGGCTTGACAGACTGAGAAGAGAGAGGACGTGGGATTCTGGCGAGGTGCAGAGATCAGAAGGCAGGAGAGGGTGGAGGGAAGGTGCTGGCATGAGCTGCTTTACCCTGGCCTTTCTCCTGTCTCTGTGGAGGGGAGCACAGGGCAGGGCAGTGTCCACAGGGCCCAGAGGCAGCCCCTCCTCTGGGCTCAGGTTAATGCTGGACAAAGGCACAGCACCTACGTCCCTCTTTCGGTGCAGGCGGTGTAGGCCTCTTGACACTTGGGGCCTGCAAATCAGCCTGGAGTTAGTTGGATGTGGGCCAGCTGCGCTGCTGCTGGGGCAGAGAACATGCGGGCCACACTGCCAGGACAAACGCAGACCCCTCACCCCACGTGACATGACACCCCTTCACTCACCTCTAGCCCCTCCCCTTCCTACTCCTTGCCCTTTGTCTGCCCTCACCTCCAGCTCCCCAGGCACCTATGTCTTCCCTTCCAGGCCTTCCCAGGTACTGTGTCCTGTACCTGAGACCACTCCCAGCCCCGCCCCACTACCTGGTTAACTCCTGCTCCTTCTCCAGGCCTCAGCTGAGAAGTCCCTGCTTCTAGAAATGCCACAGGATTGCACCCCAGGTCAGGAGAGGCTGCCTCTCCTTTGAGCTCCTGTACCCTCTCCTTCCCCTTCAATGTCTCTGTCATGCTGAACTGTAATTGCCCGTCTCCCACTCAGGCGCCTTCAGATTCCTGCCAGCCGGTATGAATATGCCAGGCTGCATGAACTTGCCCTGTTCTGGGAGCCACTGAGGAACTCACTGGGGGAGGAAGCCCAGGCTGCACCCATTAAGGGGCCAGCAGTGCTCACCCTGTGTGGAAAACCACCCCTGACATTGGCACAGGGCTTTCACATGCACCTGTTTAACTCCGCCCCCCACCCCCATCTTGAGTAGGTTATTAATCTACCCTCTTTACAGGAAGGAGCCTGAGGCCCAGAGAGATGGGGTAGGATGCCTGAAAGAGCACCCTGGGAGGTGGCCAAGAGAGGACTGGCCCAGATCTAACTCCAAGATCAGCTCCGTTCTGCCAGCTCCAGGCTGCTGGAATTCTGGGCTGAGCCACAGATACTCGGAGTTCTCCAGGAACATGGTAGCCACTCCATGAGGGACTCTTCGGGCCTTCCTGATCCCCTCCTTACTGTGACTTGAAAGGCTCAGTTCTCACCAAATCTCCTACCCACCCCCCCACCCCCCCCACACACAATTGACCCCAATGCTGTGGCTGTGGGTTGCCTGTGGGTATCAATCTGTGTTCATCAGGTAAACGGGAGGAGGGTGATTACAGAGAATTTGTCACGAGTGCCAGGAGGGCCGCGAGCTGATCATAGTGGCAGCAGCCAGAGGCCATGCACCCAGACTCCACTGACGCCATGGCCAGGAGAATGACCTCTTCCTCTTTCTACCTTCTGATCTCGTTTCACACGGGTGCCCATGGTTTGTAAAAATAAACTGCAACCCAGCTGACAAGGGAGTCTGGAAAACAGCTTCTTGGTCTTGAGAGTGGTACAGGGAAAAGCATAAAGGGCACGTATGAAGCCAAACACCAACAGACAACATCTGACACACCATCAGAGCCACTAGAGAACAAGGCGATGTCCCCAGAAGGCCCCTGTCAGAACGAACGTAAGCACAGTGGACCTTTGTCATGTTTTCTGGCTCCCTTTCACCTTTTGAGAGTCTTCTTGCATTTGAGGAGCTCCTGCCTGCTACCCCAAATAGAAGCTGTGATCACACCTGCCAGCCTCCCTTGCAGCTAGGAGTGGGTATTGGCTCCACAGATGTGGAACTCCAGCAGGAGCTGTGGGAATAGAAGCAAGCAACACGAGGAAAAAGGCACTGTGCCACATCCACATTCCGGGAGGTAGCAGGAGCTGCAAAGCTGAGGTCTGGTTTGAGAAGGGGCGCTGGTGCAGGTGCAGCATTCTCACTGCAGTCAGGGCAAGGGTCGGGTGCCACAGTGGCCACAGTGGTGCGCCATGACAGCTAATGCTCGGTGGTGGCAGTTTCCTCTCTGTATCTGTTCTGCAGTGAAGTGATGAGTGTTATTCCCAGGAGCTCAGCCTTAAGCCTGATTTTCCAGCCTTCCCAATGATTCTCTTAGTTATCAAAGAATCTTTTTAAACAGATAGGGAAATGAAAGTATATTGGCCCAGCCAAGATGGCACGATCTCTCGCATACTAGACTGCAGTGCAGGGAGCTGCATGCTGACCATGGCTTCAGAATCCTAGGTTGTCCTCAGAACACACTGGGCTCTGGCACCCAAGATCCTGAGGAATTGGAGAGCTGGGGGAAGAAAACCATGGTGTAACAGGACCCTGTCAAAGCGTCCCTTTCTCTCTGTCTCTCATATGCATGCACACACTATCAAAAAAAAAAAAAAAACTGAAGTATGCTTTCCTTACAGGAAAGCATACAAATCAGGAGTATACCATTCAATAAATTTTCAAAGTGAACCGCCCCGATACCAATGAGTAGAACATTGCCAGTAACCCGAGGAGCCTCTCTCGGCCCCACCTATGTTCCTCCCTCCAAAATGTAATCACTGACCTCACTTTCAAACTATAGATTCATGTTTCCTGTTCTTGAGTTTTATATAAATGAACTCATTCAGTATATACTCCTTTGCATATGGCATTTCTTACTGAACATTACGTTCCTGAGACTGGCCAGTATTCCTGCTCTCTGTGGCAATTCTTCATTTGTGTTCCTGGCTGTATTGTATTCCATCAAATGTATGAACCATAGTTGGCTATTCCTTGGGTTGCCATTGGACTTTGGGGGATTTCGAACTTGGGCTTATTACAAATCGTGCTGCTACCAGCATTCTTACACATGCCCTTTCTGTACATTGATGTGCTAGACAGTCCTATGAGGGGAGGCAGAACTAGAGCCAACTCAAATTTTCATAGGAGGGAAAAAACGATGGTTTGGGGGCAATTGAGTCCCCAAACCAGATTTCAAGCCAGTAGAATCATTCCTAGTGGTAGAATTTAAGGACAACTCCCTGGGCCTTTACCATCCCTTCTAATTAACACCACATCAGTGTCAGGGCCGTGTTAAGTAAGGCCAGGCTGTTTCCTGCCCTAGGCCAAGGCAGAGTGAGCAGGGTCACGACATCTCTGAGCCTCAGTCTCCTTATCTGTAACAGCACCACCAAGGTACATGGGTATTGTGAGTATCAGACTGCGGACTGATTGGAAGGGAAGGGCAATCAATACTTGCCGTAGACAGTCTTTACTAAGTGTTCCCCAGCATTAGCTCAGGAAGTGCTCACAGGAATCTTTGAAGTGGGTCTATCCTCTTTGCAAAGAGGAGGAAACTGAGGCTCCTGGAGGTTTAGCAGCTTGCTTGAAATCATAAAGCTGGCAAATGGCAAGGGCGGCTTCGCTCAGGTCTGCCAGACTGGCCTATCCCAAGCTGGACGTGCGCGGAAGGTGGGAATTCGTGTTCTGGAATGAGTTCGCTAGGGGAGCCTCTGCTGCCTCTGAGCTGAGCGTCCTCACCAGCCTGCAGATGATGATAATCCCCTTACGAGGTGATTGTGATGACTACAGGAGTTCATGGCCATGACAGGAAGAGTCGAACGATTTACACATTCCACCTGATTTTATTCTCATGGTAGCCTTTTCGGGTGGAGCTCTTTCTCATTTGAAGAGAGGGCTGGACTGCCACATGCTCATTCCTGCACTCTAGGTGTGCAGACAACGTGTAGTTCGGAAGACCTAGAGGCAATCTGGCCGTCAGCTGCCCTGACCACTCCCGGAGGCACAGCTCCTGCCCAGAGAAAGGCCCCTGTCAGAATTCACTCTGCAGAGTAGACAGAGGAGCCTGGGCTGCCTGCTCCAGGCCAGAAACCTCAACTTCAACTCCAACTGCAAGCATAGCCCTTGTTCCTCAGGCTCAAAAGCTAGGCACCCACCCTACACACACACACACACACACACACACACACACACACACACACGTGTTCCCTCCCAACCTCCCGCTGCCATCAAGAAAGCATTGTCAAACGCAGGCACTCGAAATGCTAAAAGACTGCATTTTTATTTTCAAGGACCCATTCCTAATCACAAGAGGCCACTTAAGTCTGAGTGGGGCCCAGGGATGTTGATTAATGATTATGTATTTCTCATGAGAGCTGGGATGGCTCGGCCCTGTACCCCGCCTCAGGACCCTCCTGAGGTGCACAGTAATCAGGACTGGCCAGGGTGGAGTTAGAACCCTGACCATCATCCTTTCAGCAAGCGTGCCTGGGTCCCCATGCAGGGATCACTCTCGGGTTTGAGCAGCCTCTAGTCAGCACAGCCCTGCTCAGTAGGCCCCACCCTCTTTGGCCCCCATGACCTCACCCTGGGACCCCCCCATCCACAGAGGGTGGGGTGAGGAGGGTAGGGGAGTTTGCCTGACTGTCCCTCCATCACACACCACGAGGATTTGAATATTAAAAAGGTCCCGCACCCTCCTGATAGTTCATCTTAATGATTTTTGAAGGGCTTGCCTTTAGTTCCTTTTCTCTGCGTGACAGATATAAAAATGATTAATAAGTAAACGCTCTCAGCTTCCCTACCCCCACTGGCTCCCAAGGAAATTTGATCCTGGTATTTTCAGACCTCCCACAGCCCCCTCCTCCTATCACTGGCTTCTCTTCCATCTGAGGAGAGTTCTCTCTGGCCAGGCCTGTTTCCAGTCTGGGTTGAGAGCAACCTATAAGAAGCTAGAAAATAAGAGAAGTTAAGATGTAAAAATGAGTGTAGGGAGGAGTTTTCTCGGAGGAGGGGGGGTCTGGGGAAAATGGAACAAAGCAGATGAGGATTTTAAGAAGTATTAGAAGAAAAAAGACAACCAGGTGTTGGCACTCTGCCGCACCACACCAGTGGGGCAGAGAAGGTCGGCACGGCTACCTTGGAAAGCTGAGAGCCTCTACTCCAGCTGACAAGCCCACGCTGTGGTCCAGCGATTCCTGCCTCTGGGAATTAGGTATCAAAGGCGTGCACCCATCAGATACCCATCCCACTGCTCACCAAAGGTGGAACTAGGGTGTTCATGGAAACACCATCCGTCATATCTCAAAACCACCCAAGGGCCCAACAGCAGGACAGACAAGTACGTAGTGTATCACACAGTGGAATACTGTACACCAACAAGAACGAAAGCACCACAAGTACACACAGCAACACAGATGGCTCTTACAAACGTGCTCAGTAAAAGAAATCAGACACAAAAGGCTATGTACCAGGTGATTCCATCTCTATAATATTCTTTGTTTTTTTTGGAAAGGTTTTTGCTATCAGGCACATGTGCTCAACAGAAAGACAGACAGAAAGCGAGAAATCACCCCCCAGGGGGGATGGCCACACTGCAATCCCTTCTCCTCCATTCTCCTCTAGGGATCTTGGGCACATGTGCACACACCCCCGACATGAGTTTAAGCCACCAGGTTAGAGACTCAAACCGCGGTCAACTACATGGGAGTCCAGCGACATAGCCATTACGCTAACTGCTGGTCCCTCTATATAATATTCAAAAACAGGTAAAACCTAATATATGTGGTTACAAGTCTGGATAATGGCTCCCTTGGGGGGATGACTCGAAGGGGGCTTAAAAGAGTTTCTGGGGGACTAGTGATGTCTTTTCTGGTCAGGATGCTCGTTATACAGGTGTATTCGGTCTGTAAAAGCACCAGTTGTACACTTATGATTTGTGCGAGCTCCCGAACACACTGGGCACAGAACTTTTTTTCAAAGCAGCAGCACTGTAATGGATCTATTCTTTAGACTTCTGCAAGTAAAGATGTGAGCTGCTGTACAATGGCTTTTTTTTTTTTTTTTAAGGAATTTCACTTTAGGGCGAGTTGCGCTCGCCAGACAGACAGAGAGAGACATAGAGACAGAAAGCGAGAAATCACCCCCCAGGGGGGATGGTCCACCGAAATCCCTTCTCCTCCATTCTCCTCTCGGGATCTTGGGCACGCATGCACACGCGCCCGGCGTGAGTTTTAAGCCACCGGGTCCAGGACGCGAACCGCGGTCGACTACCTGGGAGTCCAGCGACATAGCCATTACGCTAACTGCTGGTTCCCTACAATGGCTTTTGTTGGCTGATGTATTTATGTGAACGCACTACTTTGCCAAGACAACACTTTGTGATTTCTAAAAGTCATTTCATTTTCCTCTTATGCACGCAAGACAACTTTCATTTTTTAATTTCCTTTGTGGTTAATTGGGGCTTTGTGATGAGTGCTGGCCAATAGAAGCTAGGCAAATATTAAGTATGCTACTTCGGCATGGCCCCTAAGATCTCCTGCACACTCCTCCCCTTGCTTTCTTTTTCTTGACCTGTTCATCATCACCAAAGAATTCTGAGGTTCTAGAGGTAGTAGAGCTACTAACAGCTCTTAGCACAAAATAAGTTTAAACATTCCTATACTAGGGAACCAGCAGATGGTGTAATGGTTATGTCGCTGAATTCCCACATAGTCGACTATGGGTCGAGTCCCGGACCTGGTGGCTTGAAACTCACACAGGAGTGTGTGTGTGCATGCCCAAAATCCCGAGAGGAGGATGGAGGAAAAGGGATTGTGGCATGGCCAACCCCCTGAGGGATGATTTCTTGCTTTCTGTCTGTCTCTCTAGCGAGCACACATGCCCTATAGCAAAAATCTCTAAAAAAATATATATCCTTGTACTAAATGAAAGGAGCCTGAGTCCCTGAATATCCCTGAATAACCACATGAAGCAGAGCTCCTTCTTCACATTTACCCCTTTCCTACATCTCCACCCCACTCGCCCACACACTGGACTATGATTTGAACAAAAAAGATAACTCTACTGTGATATACAATGGAGACTTAGGGACTGTTTGTTACAGGTGCTAGCCAGACTTCACCATCTGACTAATACACAATATGCCTTACTTTGGTCTTGGGTCTCCAAGTACACACTTCTCTGTCTTGTACATAGGAATGGAAGTGAATATTCTTAGGAAGAAATATCCTTCACTCCTCACATTTGCAAAGAGGAGAGGCGATTTCCGATAAGAGAAAAGGAAATGAGAGACCCTTCCTTCTCCTCCCCAGGGGAAGCTTTCTGGTCAGTGAGTAAATGAAGAAACTAAGCTGAGCCCTGGATCCACTCTTGTACGTGGAAAGCTTGCAGCAGGAGACATTGTCCTTGCCTCGCTGTGCCAGTGGCCAGGGGAGTCTTTCAGATTCTGGGGTTCAGGTTGAGAAGTTTAATATTTTCTAGTCCAGCCTTTCTTGTAATGAAGCTAAAATGTTGTTCTCCATTTAATAACTGTGTTTATCTCTCAGTTGATTCCAAACTGAGAAGGAAAAGCATAGAGTTCATTATTGGCCCCTGAAAAAAAGCAGTAAAATCTAGAAAAAGAGCTATTGTCTACAGCAAAGGCCCAGAAATAAAGCCACGTTAGAATTCCTTCTTGGGCCTGCTCCATGGCCTGGTGGTTAAGGGAGCCAAATTCCATATGTCTACCTATATGGTTTGAATTCTGGCCCCAGCAGCTTGAAAAACACACTGACCACATGTATATGCGTGCCTCAAACCCCAACAGAACGGGGAAATGGAGAAGAGGTTGCAGCGTGACCATGACACCCTCCATTGGGGGTTTCTCTCTCTCTTTGGCAAGTGCACATGCCCTAGCCAAAAAGAGAGAAACTCCTTAACAACTGTGTCAGGGTTCACAGGTCATCTTAAACAATGGGGGTAGGAAGAGTGGAAATGGAGGTTGGGGTGGAATTTAAAACGATAGTAGCCATTATCTTCTTTGCTCCCAGTTTAGATGAGTTTTACTTGTCTTTTACATATTAAGATCTGAAATTCTGTTCAAGCAAAGATTTCTACTCTAAAAATAGTTTTTAAATCTCTATTTTAAATCATCTTTTAAGTACCCTCTGACCTAAAGGCTCTTTGAGCTTATAGGAATCCAAAATTCCATCTTTATAACAATGACAACGACTGTGATCTGTAACAGAAGCAAATCAGCATTGGGGATGCCGAGAGAAGTCTGGTGGTCGGCTTCTAAACTAATTAACACTTTTTCAGGGAGTAATACAGAGACGCATCTGGGCCGGTGGGCCAGTGGTGTTCAACTTTTATTTCTGTGCTGGGCAAAGCTTGAATATCTGTCCTGTAGGGATGAAATACCCATGTTCCTTGCCAGGCCAGAGATAGAGCTGAGAGTGTTCCTGATCTGAAATGCAGGGAAAGGCATATTACACTGGAGAAACTGAGAGATCTTTGGGGGGTTACTGCAGTACGTCAGGAGGTACACGAGCTCCTCAGGCTGCTGTAACAAATCACCACAAACGTGATGACATAAAACAACAGAAATTCATTCTCTCAGTTCTGGTGGCCAAAAGTCCAAGGTTAAGGTGTTGGCAGGATCACGCTTCTGTAAGCTCTAGGGAAGATTCCGTTCCTTGCCTCTTCCAGCTTCTGGTAGTTCCAAACGTTCCTTGGGTTGTTGGGCTTCTGGCCACACTCCAGCCGCTGCCTCCATGTTCCTGTCATCTTCTCTGTGTCTGTGTTTTCTCTTCTATCAGATCTCCCCCGTGTCTCTCAACAGACACTTGTCACTGGATTTGGGGCCCAGCAGATAATCCCAGATGACCTCTTTATCTTAAGATTCTTAACTTAATTGTGCTTATAAAGAAACTTTTTCCAAATAAGGTCACAGTCATAGGTTCTAGGAATTAGGGTGTGCATACATCATTTTGGTACTCCAACCTGCTACAGAATCTTTTTTTTTTAAGAACTATTTTATTGAACTTTATTTTATTTATTTGTTTATTTTGACCAGAGAGGGACCAGCAGTTGGCATAATAGCTATGTTGCTGAACTCCCATCTAGTTGACCACGGTTCGAGTCCCAGAACTGGTGGCTTAAACTCACATCGGCACGTGTGCATGTGTGCCCAAGATCCTGAGAGAAGGAATTGTGGCGTGACCATCCCCCCTGGGGGGGTAATTTCTTGCTTTCTGTCTCTTTCTCTCTTTCTGGCGAGCGCATATACCCGATAGCAAAAACCTCTCAAAGTAATAATAGTAGTAATAACAATAATAATAATAATGATAATAATAATAATTTGACCAGAGGAAGACACAGAGAGAGAGAGAGAAAGGGAAAATGAGAAAGCAAATCATCAGGTCTGGGACTCAAACCACAGTTGGCCATAAGGGATTCCAATGCCCTTAACTACTACGCCACCCATGGGCCCAGCCCGCTACAGAATCTTGAGAACAATGTACAAATGGAAATAATCTTGGTGTGTTGTTGTTGTTGTTGTTGCTCATTTGTTTTTCTTTTTTTTTTTTTTAGCAGAACTCACCTACATCCCTGACCTAGACAAAGTCTTGCTTTGTATCTGGTAAATCACTTTGATAAGCCTTTCTAAGATGGGCAGGACTGATTCACTAAGAGTTCTGTTTGGCTGAGTATAGAGATGTGGGCCAGAGTTAAATCAACCCAGGCATTAGACGGGACTGGAAAGGTCACATCAGGGAAGGATGGCCAGAAAAGGAGGAACTGGTTGATACCTAAAGAGAATCTAGGTTATTAAATATAATCATTGCTTCAACAAATATTTATCTCAAAAACCTCCAAATGCCACGCTGCGTGCAAGGCATTGGGGTGTGATGTAAACCAGACAGGCACAGTACCTGCTATTGAGCTCAGGAAGTCACTTTCCTCTGATGGTCAATGTTAACACTCCCCAATCTCTCCCCTCAACACCCTCAGGAAAACGTACAACACTTGCTCATGCTCATTGGATGACCTACAGGAAGGAGACCAAAGAAAACCCTTTCTTGTTCCTGGATGGGAATGAAACTAGAGGCTGCTCTCAGGAAGCCAAACGTGTGGTATACATGCTCTAGAGGGCCAAGTAGGGCTTTTTGGGCATCCATTTCCTCCTTGTGGCAAGAGCACTTTGATTTGCTTTCAGAAAAGCCCATCTCCTGAACCAACAAGTGATGTGGTGGTTAAGAAGACTGGATCTCACATGGCCAACTAAACGGTTCAAGTCCCAGACCCAGCAGCTTAAAAAACACGGTAGGCACATGTGTGTGTGCGTGTGTGTGTGTGTGCATGCCTCAAATCCTGAGAGGAAAGTAGAGATGGAACTCTGGGGGTGCTTCTTCACTTCCCCTCCCTCTCTCTCTCTCCAAGTTCATATGCCCTATAGCAAACTTGAAAAGAAAATAGAAAAAGGAAGGAGGGCTAGCAGGTGGCTTGGTGTCCCGGGTGCTGGAGTCCCACATGGGTGACCGCAGTTTCAGTCCCACACCTGGCAGCTTGCTTTCTCATTCTCTCTCTCTCTCATCAAATTAAAAATAATAAAGTTAAATAAGAAAAAAAAAAGGAAAATTCCTCTCTCTCTTTGCAGGCTGTCGTAATGAGACTGTCAGTCAAATATATCTCTGGATTCTGGATTCCTAGCCACAGGAGAGGCACAAGGTCAAAGCTGAGAAAATGAGACCTGGGATTTGACTCCTGAGGGGGAGAGGTACAAGAATAGAATCAAGGTGAAGCTGGTCTAACCCAACAAGCGATATGGTGAGAGTAATGGCTGCTCCCTGGATCTCTGATCCCCTTTCCACGTGGGGTTTCTTAGCAGCTCTCTGGAATCTGTGAACTAACATCCTCCCAATAAACTCCCTTTTGGCTTAACTTAGCCAGTCCTTTTGGGTTACCTGCAAACAACCCTACTTCACGCATGTGGGGTGAAAGGCCCAAACTCTCCTCTCCAGGGAAGGGCCTGAGCACCTCCAGGGAGAACTTCCAGTCTAGGGGTGGTGAGCCAGGCTGTGGGGACAGATGTATCTTACATCCTTCGAGCCAGGTTTATTACTTCTTTATCAAGATAATTATGATCAAAATCAAAAGGTCCCCTTAAGCTAACAGTGACTGCCCTTAATTAACAAGGACACTCAGCATATCAGTGCCAGCCCTCAGGAAAGGGCCAACACACTGACAAAGAAGAGAGAGATCAGATTCATCTGGGTCAGTTTAAGGCTCTACATGACAAACCGAACTTAGCAAACGTTTTCTAAGTGATCTTTACATCTCGTGCCTAAATGTAACCCCACATTCCCTGTGGCTGCTCCAGCCCCCATAACATGGCAGGGGTTTCTCCTTTCTAACGGGAATTTCTCAGGGGAGAGGAAGCTAAATTTATACTCCAATTAATCTTCTCAAACATTCCTGCCTGCCGTGAGTCTGCACCAAGCCTCCTTGTGCCCAAATCACCCCAACTACTCACACCAGACAGAATTACACATTGTGGATAGACGCTGCTTTAAAAAATATATATCTTGAGTTCGCTCTTCCCATATCTCCAACCTTTTCTTATACCCTGTCTCAGGGGGCTTGACTTCCTTATATGAACAACAGAAATCCTTTCATGCTCTTCAGAGAACAGGCTATCAGCTCGCTCCCTAAGCAGGCCCAATTCCTATCCAACTTATCAGCAGTTCCTTCTTTGGCTCAGTGCGAAAAGCTGTGAGGCACCAACGCGCTGCTGGGCTGCGCTGTGCACTGCGAGCGCACTGTGTAAGCCGCAGTCTCTGTCCTGATGACTCGTACAGACATGGGACAGTCAGTAAGCACTACTACAGGTGCGATGAGTGTCACACGGTAGCCAACAGGGTGCCAGTGTACATGGGAGAAGACATTTAGCTTTGCCTAGAGGCTCCACAGCCCTCTCCTTGGTTTACACTGGCTGCGCTGTGCACTGCGAGCGCACTGCGTAAGACGCAGTCTCTGTCCTGATGACTCGTACAGACATGGGTCAGTAAGCACTACTACAGGTGCGATGAGTGTCACACGGTAGCCAACAGGGTGCCAGTGTACATGGGAGAAGACATTTAGCTTTGCCCAGAGGCTCCATACTCCTCTCCTTGGTAAAACAGTGTTTACACTAGCCCTGAAGCAGCATGATAAAATAAAAACAACTGGCTTTTCCTTACTGGGGCCTTCTGCAAAACTATCCCCTTGTCAGGAAGAGATCATATTCTAAGAGTTTCTCTTCAGGTTGATGCGTTTGAAGCTTCTATTTTTCCAAAATTACACTTATAAATAGTTCTGTGGAATGTTTCTGTAGCTGTGTGCTCTTGCACTTCTCGATACGTAATGGTAATGCACAACCTGCCAATTCCCCTCCTCTACTATGGGTGGAAGTGTGGAATCCATAGTAGGAGTTTGGAGTTCAGGTTTTCGGAGGGCTACTTCTCTTGTTTTACTGCTAAGAGAATTATGGGGAAAGAATTTCTCCAGTCTCCTATTTTCAAGTGTTTGGTTTTTGTAGACCCAAAGCTAACTGCTTCCAACGTGGATGGAGGTTGTGTCCAGACAGGTAGAATGTAAGATGGTAGACCACTTTGCACAGGCATGCAACGACGTCATGCAAGATGGAGACTCCCTCCTCCCCCATTGCAAGCTGGGCAGGGGTCTCTGCTGATGAGCTCAAGCCAAGCAGCTTAGCTTGGGCCTGCCTGTTGGTCCTGGATGTGTGAGGGGCAGAACAGCATCAGCCCACGTGGGACAATAGCTCTTACCTTCTACCTCTGGGATTGAGGATCTCCCTGCTGCTTCTTCTGTCTCTGGGATTGCAGGAACCAGGTTTTGGTTTTTTCAGGGTTTTTCTTTTTTTGAGAGATTTTTGCTATAGGGCACATGCATTGGCTGGAGAGACAGAGAGACAAAAAGCGAGAAATCACCCCCACAGGCGGGATGGCCATGCTGCAATCCCTTTTCCCCCATTCTTCTCTCAGGATTTTGAGCACACAGGTGTGTGGTGTGTTTAAGCCACCGGGTCCAGGACTCGAACCACAACTATGTGGGAGTCCAGCGATGTAACCATTATACCATATGCTGGTCCCAGTATTGGTTCTTAAAGTTCAGAGAGCTCTTTCTCCCCCAGAGCAGGCTGGGTGGCGGTCTCTGCTGATGAGTTCAAGCCCAGGGGCTTAGTTTGGGTCTCCCTGCTGCTGCTTCTACCTCTTGCCTGGCATGATTTTCAAATCACAGGACTAACTACTAGCTGGCCATGTGGGATACATCCATCTTAACCACCAGGCCACTGGCTGGTCCCAGTTGGCTTTTTTTTTTTTTTTTTTTTTAAGGTTTTCACCATAGGGCATGTGCATTCACCACTGACAGAAACAGTGGGAGGGAAAGTGAGAAATCATCACTCGGGGGCAATGGCCATGCTACAATCCTTTCATCTCCTGGGATTTGAGGCATATACGCACATGTGCCCAGCATGATTTTCAAGCCACTAGGTCTGGTCTGTGACCAGCCATAGGCAAGTCCAGCACCTTAACCACTATGCCATCTGCTGGCTTCCCAGCTGGCTTCTTTTTAAAGAACAAGTGTGAAAACCTTTCATTGGCTCCCCACTGCCTCCAGACTGCGGTTCAAACAGGAAGCTGAGATGAAGCCCAATATGCCTTTCCTGGCTCCTTCTCTGCCACTCCCAGGCTATATTCTATACTTGCAGCTTTTACCTGGCTGCTATTGTTGCTGCTCTCCTACCTCAGCCTGGAATTGTCGATCTATCTCTCATGACCAAACCTGTGTCCAAAACAAGTTTTGACTTCTTTCTATTCAAGCAGTTTTTCAAACTGTATAACAATTACAGCCCCTCCTCACTTAATAAACTACCTGTTTAATGACCACTTAGACTTCCGACCCTTGGTCCTTGTCTTGTTCCCAGTCAGTACTCGCTACTGAAGTGCTTGCAATCATGCAAAACGATGTATTTCATTTATAAATTTGTACTTTATTGTGCACTCATAACAGTTTTCAAAATAAAAATGATTGTATCAGATATATATTACCATGTTGTGGTGTGTTTTTGCTTTCTGGAGCTTAACTAATCTATGCTTTTTTGGGTGGGCAGATTTTATTATTCTTGCTTACTGACCAAATTGCTTAACAACCTAAGCATAGGAATGGAACTTGGTTGTTAAATGAGGCGTGCCTGTACTCGTGTTCACTTATTTGACAAATATGCCAGTACCTATAGCAGGCCACACGGTCTGCTCACTGAAAATCACATACCCTGAAGACGGAAGCTATGCCCTTTGCATTTGCCTTGGCTTCCTCAATGGAAAGCAGCAGCAAAGGTCTTAACTCAGAGTTGGGTTCATAGTTTATCTTTGGCACCTTCTAGCTCCTAGATCTTAAGGAACTGATTTAACCTCTTTGAGTCTTAAATTTCCTCATTTGGAAAATGGGGGTGCTACTATCAACCTCACGAATTGGTTTAAACATCAGTTCCCAAATTCAGCAGAATATCAAGAATCACTAGCATTTTTTAAATATGTAGAATGGATGGGCCAACTGCCAGGAGTGCTGTAGACACTGCTGTTCTGCAGGCTGAGGCACATGGGAGACCCAAGTTCAATTCCTGGCTCAGCCTAAAAAGCCAAAGGCTATGGTGAACATCTGTGGTCCCAGCTACTTGGGAGGCTGAGGCAAGAGACTCTTTAAAAAGAAGCCAACTGGGAAGCCAGCAGATGGATATGGCGAAACCCTTTCTAAAAAACACCACACATGTGTACACACAGACACACACACTGAATAGGGATGATGCAAGACGGTTGCATTTTTTTAAAGTCCCAAGAAATTCTCACATATAGCCAGACTGGAAAACACAGATCAGAGTCTTAAATTATTTGTCAAGTATCTGTCATGCTAATGCTCAATACCCAGGGGTGTCCCTGAAGATGAGATTCCTACCCTTACAGAAGTGCCGTGAGATAAGGGGAGCTTGTGAAAAGACATCCTGCACTTAAACCACACACATAAGGGGCCAACCCATGGTGTGGTGGCTAAGGCAGCTGAATCCCATATGGCTAACTGCACAGTTCAAGTCCCAGACCTAGAGGTGTGAAAAACAACCAGATGCACGTGCTTACATGTGCAAAATCCTGAAAAGGAGGGAAAAAAGGAGAAGGGACTACAGCATGGCTGTCTCCCACAGAGGGTGCTTTCTCACTTTTCCTCTCTCCATATCTCTGGCAAACACATGTGTCCTCTGGCAAAATTGAAGGAGAAAAAAACCCAGAAACATAAGAAACTACAGGACATGCTACCTCCACCCCCATCCACAATTCCAATTCTAATGACCAGAGCCACTCTGGAAAGCAACAAGTAAACTACCAGTAAACAAATGTTTGTTCAACTCGGCCTTGTTCAGATACTAACAGTTACAAATCCAGGAAAAGAGGAGTAACATTTCCCAAAGGTTAAACCTTGTTATTCAGAATATCAACCTACTGCTCAAGATTTAAAAAGGGGAGAAACCAAGTTGGCAATGAATGAAGGCGCTGGCAACTGCAACATTGCCTATTATTAGATCAGTGCTACTCCAAAGGTAGCTTAGAACACAATGATATTGGCAATGTCCTAGCCTTCCAAAAGAAGTAGGCTTTGGTCTTTCTATTGTTTTGATATTTCCCCAGTAACAGAAGAGGGATGCAAAGCCCTCTCATCACCTTACTTGGAATAACTTTCACATGGCCTGGGTACAGACTTGGGCATCTCACCCTCAAAGAAACAGGCTCAGGGATGTCATGGCATCTGTTACCACTCTCTGTAGGTTTTACATCGAAAAGGGATTAAACTAATTCCTTTAGTGTTTGAGGACTCAGACAAATGGGTAGACAAGACACCACAGGAATACTTGAAAGTATACTACCATCAGATAGGACTCCTAACCCACAGTGTGGGAGCATCCTGCTTCATTAAAATGAAAACCCAGGAATAAAATTTGCAGGTATTAATCCAGGTATTTTCCAACATGTAAACAAAGCCAAGTACAGAAAAGTTTGCTGTGTCACTCTAGTGGCAAAAAATACTGGACACTTCTGAAATGCTCATCAAGAGATGACTGGTTACGTAAAACACACAATATCTAAGAAAGCAGGGCAGGTAAATGGAAACTTAACACAGACAACCTTCAAGTGGTACATTTTAATTTACAGTTTTTACCAATAAAAATGATTAGTTACAAAAAGGGAAGTCCTCTATACAAAATAAGGATTTTTTTTTTTTTTCCATTCATAAAAGGTAAATGGAAACTTAACACAGACAACCTTCAAGTGGTACATTTTAATTTACAGTTTTTACCAATAAAAATGATTAGTTACAAAAAGGGAAGTCCTCTATACAAAATAAGGATTTTTTTTTTCCATTCATAAAAAGAATCCACTGTCAGGTCTTCTCTTGCCTAGTCAAAAGTCAATAGTTTGTTTTAGTAAAAATTATCCCAGAAAGAGGTGATCCAGACAAGATCAATAAAATAATCAGCTTGCTAACTATGTTGAAAAATAATTTAAGGAACATGTTATCTAGAACTGAAGAGTTCTAAATACCTGTAAACCTTTAGGAAAACCACTGCTTTCAGGCATCTGAGTGGGTAAGAGGACGTGCATGACCTAGCTCACCACTAGAATCTTCTCACACAGACTAAGTCTCCACCCCTGTATATGCGACCGAACAGAAATGGCTTCTAAAATTTTACAAGTAGATTTTATTGCGGCCACATGTCAATAGCAGAACATGTGACTGTTGAGGTTCTGACTCTCCTCACCGACTATTTTCAATCATATAAATTAACTATGGGGGGAACACAAATGAACTTCATTAAAAATGAGGAGCTGCTTTCAAACTCCTACTTCCTACCATAACACACATCACTATTTAAGAGTGGGAGGGGAAGAATAGCATGCTGTTAGAGCATGGCGCTTCCTGAAAAGAAATGATCAAAATGTTTGAAGACTTTTTGGTTGACTCAGCATGGCAGCCACGCAACACTGTCCCTAATAAGAACTGTCTCCTTCCAGAATAAACACAGAAAATAAAAGAATTGTGTGAAACAACAAAGCCTTCAAGAAACTTTTATTTGGTGATGAGCTGAGCTCTGATGGAAAAAGTCCACCTGTGAAAAACGGAATTGTGGGTATTTAGGCTGGTCTGATTCACAGAGCTTGTACATTCATGACTCTATAAAGATCCTCAAACACAAATGGTTCTAAAGCCATTACAACCCAAAATTATATGATTCACTTAGATGTGTTTCTATTAGCTTTTAAAAAAAAAAAAAAGCTCTACGTACAGAGAAATGCACCTTCCTCACAATGAACGGGAATCCTTGACCAAAAGGTGGGGGTGGGGACAATTTAAGAGTAGGAGGTTCTCCCTTCCAACTTTCTCAATGAACATATACGCAGAATGAGAATGAAATGGAATCAATGCCCAGGAACCTCTCGAGAGAGCATCCCTGTAGCCAATGTGATTTGGAAACGACTAACACAACACACAACCCAACACACTAGGTACACAAGTCAGACACCCTACTTACAAAACACAAAGGGATTAAGTTCACCACAGTCTAAACCTAACCCCTGTGTTAGATGCAACTCCACTATAGTTTTGACCACTTAGGGAAAAAATGCCTAGCGACAACCCTTATAACCTCATTAATATAAATCTATGGCCCTCACTGACTCAGAGGTGACTTTTATAAAAACATCTGAAGAGGTGGCAAATGGTTGCAACTGATATCAGTTCGAAGCAATTCCAAAAGCTGAGGAAGCTCTTCATCCACTGCTTTAGTCTTCTCCCCTATTGTTATAGTTCTGCCACCAAAGGAGGGAAACTATGAATAAGTTCTTTGTGACCAAGCCTTGGCAAAAATCAATAAATAAGAGGGCTTGTCCAAGGCAAAACCATTTCATGGGCAACCTCCTCTAGCTGCAAGTTTGGGAACTGGGAAAAGTGGGAGGGAGGCCTTTGTGCAAGAAAAGATAAGAGTCCTGCTGACAAGGATTTGGTTGCCAACCCCAGCTGCCTGGCTCAGTGCCAGCAGACCAGGACCTACTAAAACTCATTATTCCGACGGAAAGGGAAGAAGAGAAAACACCAAAAAAATATAGTCAGCTTTGAAATTTGCACAGTTGATATTTGTTCTTCATAGCAGTAAGGACTTGAATGAGAACCATGAAACTTGAGGAACACTTATATTTTTCTTCGAGATTTAAAAAATGTTGTCTCGTACTCAAAGACTACATTCAGTGTGGGTCAGGTCCAATGGCGTAGCAGGAATTCGGCTGTTCAGCGCACCCAGCACTGGGAGGGAAGGTCATCTGAGCAGAGGGCTGGTGGGCAGCCAGAGGCCTTGACTTCACTGGTCTCCAAGTCGAAAGCCCTGACCCCAGTTGTGTCTCCCGCCACCACCATTCTGATCAGCAGCTCTCCTCATGCTAGCAGGGGGCACGCCAAATCCTGACACCCCTCCTCTCCTGCTGGGCAGCCAGCGGTACCTAGAGCAGACAGAAAGGAGACAAAGCGAGAGGTGAGAACGAGGTCACTTCCGCAGTTACCCGACCATCGAGCACATCTCCCTCTCCTGGTGGCCCCTGGCACCTGTCAAGGTGAAGGAAGCAGGGTGGATGTCTTATTTAACGTTGTCTTTTCCACACTTCGCTCAATGCCCTGACCACAGATGGCACTTGCTTCTCATTTCTCTTCAATTTATTAAGCTTTCAGTTATATTCACACTCTAACCATTTTTTTTCCTGGTTATAACAGTAATTCATGCAGAACCGTATGGAAACAAAAATATTACACCCACAAGCCCAGCAACCCAGCAACCAGAAAGAACAACTGATGGCATCTCAGTATACCTAAATATGGATCAAGCTGGATAGAAAGATACAAAATAAATTTATTTTCCAAGGACAAATCCACAGCCTGTGTGTTTGAGCCCCACACAGCATTTCCATAATGCTCTCGGGAAGAAGGCTGCATGTCTGGGAGGTGGGTATGCTTTCAAAGCATACTCATACTCTCCTCTGCAGCTGTAATCTTCTCATCTCATATGATGCCAAAGCTGAGGCTCAAAAGGTTAGGTGATCTCCTATCTTAACAGTTAAGAAGAGTCACAGAACAGCTACACAAACTTAAACCTATGCTGTCAACAGCATTCTGAAACTATTTCCCACCCTTGACTATGTTATTAGTAAACTGAGAATGTGCTTAGAACAATTCCACTTCTCAGATGCTAATGTTTAAAATGCCGCTTGAAGGTAAAGGCACAAAGCACAACATAACCCAATAGCCCTGTGTCAACCTCTCTCGGCACCGAAAGTAAGCCACAACAGGTCCTCTGCCCACAGCAGAAAGCCTGAAGAGTGTGCCCTATACTAACGCAGCTGCTACGTGAACTTCTCTTTCACCAAGCATCCATCTGCCCCAGACACTGCATGCTGGTAAACTCATCTGCTCTTCACAGCAATCCTATGAGGTAGTAGCCCCCACCATTACCCATTTTACAATGAGAAAACTGAGGCAAGACTGAGTGGAATTCTTGGAAAGTGACAGCTGAGTCAAACCCAGGCCACCTGGCTCTAAAGCCTGCAACCAGCACTACTTACTATATGACATGCCTCCTGCTTGGGATGGAAGAGCAGTTAATGACTGGAGTCCTCACTTACTTGCTTCATCCTTAACATCGACATGCTCCTTCCCCCAAAAGACAATGACACCCCCCCTTTTAAGTCTTTACTTCTTCAATGAGAGAAAGAGGAGCACCGTAACAGTCTCACGCTGCAGTCCTCATCCCAGCCTTCCCCGTCACCAAGATCACAACACATCCCTTACGTGTACAAGTCAAGCCAGGAACCAAACCCCAATATTCCATATGGCCTCAGCCTTGTGGAGTGGTGTGCTGTCACTACACCACAGCTGGCCACAGTGACCCTTTCAAATAGAAAATTGTGTACAGATGAGAAAATAAAAATACTTTTCTTAATGGAATGCAGAATACTGATGCATCTTAGAATTCTACAGTTCAACCTCTTCTCTTTTAAATAAATGTTGCTTTACCATTAAATCAAAATATATTTCCAAGTGCTTATTTTCAGCATCTGTGATGTCTGGTACAATAATATTCCTCCAAGGTACACAACAAAATAGAACACTTTAAAAAGGCAACGCTAGGGTTGTCTCGCTTTGCTACTTTCTCTAAGACAATATAGAAGCTATCTTCACTGCTTAAGCAGATACTGAATTAAATGCAAGTAATTAGTATAAAAAGACACCCAATTATACATAATCAACAAAAATTTACGGTAATCTCGAAGCAGTTACTGCTTTTGCAAGGGGCTACACTTTGTCATCTGATCTTTATGCAAAAATTGAACAGAAGGGCTTCCACAAACAGAAAAGCTCAAGTAGAAGGCAGGTTCCAGTGTGCTGCTGATTTTGCCCCCAGAATTTCATATACTTTGTTGCCTACAATTGAGAAAAACTTGCAAGCAGTTAAGTCAGAACATGGCCATTTAAAGTAAAATAATTTTGGCTGCCCCCCAAGCACCGAGCTTTTTTTAATTGATGCATCTGCCATCCTTCTTGATAAACCTAGATCAGAAATCCAAACCTGCTGTTATTATGTCCTTTGATAATTAGAAAGCAGATTGGTCATTTGTTTTTTTAGCCTGAAGGCAACCCAAGGCTCAGAAGAGAAACAAGTTTCTTTTTATTCTCTTAAAGGAAAAAACATCACACACACAGAAGTACTGCACTTCTCTGTCTATTAGAGCTCATAGTGCAAACGTCTTTTGAAAATATACCCTAACCTACAAAAGGAACGTGGGTAGGTAGAGGGGGCCTACTCAAACATAAACCACCCTCACTAACCCCTTGGAAGAATGACAGAACTGCAAACATTAAATGAGCAAGATTTAAAAGGGTGGTTGGTTTTTTTGTGTGTTTTTTCCCCCCAAGCTTTTAAATGCAAGCTATTACTGCACATCCCCAACATGAGATTAGGCGTGATTGCCAGGCAGGCTGTGACACCCAGATGGTGATTTAACTGGTCCCTTCTTCGACAGCCTTTTGCTTCGCTGACAAAATGGTCATACTATTTGCATGCTCAAGTGTGTGAGCGTTTCTTCTCAGCTCGTCAAAATCCTGCCCCATCCCAACTTTAGGAATACAGTGAACAGCTTTCACTTACTGAGTACCCACTCCTGTGCTCCAACAATGGATCACGCCTCTCACAGTCCTATAAGACAGGGGCTTCTCCCAACTTACGGACTTGCAGACCGAAGTCTAGAGGTTTCCTTAAATAACTTGCCCAAAACCCAAATAGGTAGATTCAAATCCAAGTCTATCTCAAAAAGGCAAAGTTGTTGCCTTTGGCCTCCTCACTTGAGTAAATCCAAAAATCAGATAAAGAATGAATATATAGGGACCAGCAGTTGGCGTAATAGCTATGTTGCTGGACTCCCATGTAGTCGACCACGGTTCAAGTCCTGGACCCAGTGGCTTACACTCACGCTGGGCATGTGCGTGCGTGCCCAAGATCCCAAGAGGAGAATGGAGGAGAGGGGACTGCAGCATGGCCATCTCCCCTGGGGTGTGTGTGGGGGGTGACTTCTTGCTTTCTGTCTTTCTGTCTCTCTCTGTATTTCTGGCGAACACACACGCCCTATAGCAAAAACCTCTCCAAAAATAAAAAGAATGAATATAGACTCCCAGGGAGTTGAGATCATACAAACCTCAAGACTCATTTTAACTGTGAACGGTCCTATAAAATTTCTCTTCTATAATATTTGATATAAAGACAAGTAAAATTGCTAGCACCCTCTTTAGCCAAAGTTAGGGGGGAAACTGATGCTCTAAAAAGTGTACCTGGCCCAGCACCCCAGCTTCACACACCAGCAGAGCTTCATGTACACCAGTCAGCTGGTAGCGCTGACATGTTTCTTGTGATGTCTGCAGCTAGTCGTCAGTGGTCCCTGGCTAAATGGGTGCCATGGAGGAGACTGAGCCGTGGTTTTGATCCCTGTGATGGTGTGACTAAGGTAAGTCATTTGTTGCCTCATGTTTCTTCATTAGACAGTGAGTTAAATCTTCACTCTTATGCTCTTAGCAGGATACACATAAACACGCACAGGCAGTAAAATGACTGATAAGTGAAAAAGGAAAGAAACACTTACAAAAACTGAGGTGTAGACAGAAAATTTCTTCCTCCTAAATCCATTGGGTATCTGAACATTAGGAAGAAATAAAGATGTCCAACAAGATTTCCAATTAGCTCATTGATTACCCTGCAAACAGAGAGCCACGTTAGTTTAAGGACACTGAAGCAATGAAGTGAGATGCACCACGTTTTAACAAATAGCACAGGGAAGAGATTCTTCACTACAGCCCACTCACAGTCCCTGGGAGTCTGCGACAGCTCTATAATGAGTCCTTCTGTAGTCTGAGTGGAGGATGCTTTCTGCAGGAGAGGGGAAATCAGTCCTACCAAACTAATGGAGACTGCTGCCCCTCAAGGCCAGCAGCCCTTCTCACATCTCCGTCAAACCTCAGCCCATCCTCAAAATATTGTTCTTGCTACTTCCTGCCTTAAGAGTTGGGGAAGTTGCAAAGCAACTTCTGAATGCTTTCAATCATGAATACTGCATTTGCAAATCGTGGGCAAAGATAAAACTTGCCCAGAGAGAAGCATGGGAGTACGGAAAAGATGGCCAATAAATGCCTGCTCTCCCATTCCCGGGCCACTAGGCACTTCTCTCTTACCTCCTGCTCCCTTGAGTGTAAGGCACCACAGAGATCACTTCAGAAAGCTGGCCTTCAACCATGCAATCCCAAAATAAACACGGACCTTCTTCATTTTTCCCTGCCTTACATATAGGTCACCTTCCAACTTTATAGATTCACTGTCTACGATATATCCTTTGTCTTCACCCAAAACATGATTTCTACAAGACAAATCAACATCTCCAACTACTCCCAGACCCTGTCCTTCTGAGTGGGAGAGCAACTTTCCCCAGCTCAGAATGTGCTACGCGAAATAGAGTCTGTCCACCCGATTCACTCACTTCTCATCAACGTGCAGAAGTCAGCATCACACAGTGCAAATATGTCAGCCACGCAGCAAACTGGTACTATTAACGTCTATCAAACTAAATTCTTGAAAATAATTTGTAGTATAAGAAATGAGTGTTCCTAGCTGCATCTTAACGTTCTCAATCTCAGTTCTAATTCCAGAAATTTGACCCTGTTTGGCCAACATTTCTCTACTATAAAGCCACTTACAAAGCTATTCCCATCGGGACCAGAAATAAGCATAATGGCTATGTCACTGGACTCCCATGTAGTCGACCATGGTTCGCATCCCAGACCTGGTGGCTTGAACTCACACCAGGTGCATGTGCGTGTGTGCCCAAGATCCCGAGAGGAAAATGGAGATGGGATTGCAGCGTGGCCATCCCCCCAGGGGAGTGATTTCTCGCTTTCTGTCTCTCTGTTTCTGTCTGGCGAGCGCATGCACCCTATAGCAAAAACCTCTCAAAAAAAAAAAAAAAAAAACTATTCCCATCTAGAATCTCCTTTTCTAGGACTGGTGAGCAGTTTTCAGGGCATTCTAGAAATACCTTGAAAATAAAAGACATAAAAATTTTACGCATAGCTCTTAAGTCAACTCAGATGCAAACTAGGTCTATGTTTGCTCAATGTGGATAGTAAATCAAAAAATACATATTTATTAAAACATACATATATAGAAGCATATTACGTTTAATAATGAGCTAACAAAATTATAACCTTCCACGTTAAACATGCTTAAAGCCCTATAATTTAACCAATTACACTGAAATGAAATTATTTCATAAGGATAAGTTTCTAAAACATCAATGTTGAGATTCTCCAAAGGTTTATAAAAATTAAAGAAAAAGGATAAAAATTAATGGACCTTTTCCAAGGATTAATTTCCAATTAAGTAACTCTAATATCACTTACGAGCCTCCAATGATATAGTTGAATCCAAGGATAACCCAGGGTAAATAGCAAGCCTAGGGAAGAACGGATAGAAACATGAATAGCCACATCTGAAGAACATTTAACCACTAGGAAGGCTGAAAGGAGCTTTATATAAATCCACTAGAAAGTTATGCAGATCTCTCTGATCAATCTAGCAGCATTCCTACTGGATGTTAAACTTCCTCTTGGAACTAGAGGGGCAAAGTACTTTGTCCATAGTTCAGATGCAATACACACCCTGTTCAGTTAAAACTAAAAACAGCAGTGTGTACAAGGAGTCTGAGGGCAGTGGGGTCAGGCAGGCTCCAGTCCCTAGATGAGGCCAGGTCCTGCAGACTGGGGTGGGGTGGGGGATGTCTAGGAATTCCTGGGAGTCCCCATGCTCAGCCCCAGCCTGCACTCCACATCAAGCCTCCCAGAGGCCCTGGAGTGGAGTTCACCCATCTTCCTGATGAGCCCAAGAGTGCAGGACACTCAGGAACTGCAAAGTTTACTTTGACCCTTTTGGGGACCCACCAACCCCTACATAAGGATGAGACAGGGGTGAGGAACACCCTCTAGCAATAGCTTCAGAAAGTAGATGGGTACTGGGGCTGGCAGATGGTCTGGTGGTTAAAGGTATTGGGCTTCCCACATGGCCAATCATGGTTCAAGTCCCAGACCTGGTGGCTTCCTTTCTCACTTCTCCCCGCCCCCAGTCTCTGGTCAAATTGGAAAATAAAAAATAATTAAAATAATTCTTTAAAAACAAAACAAAACAAAGTAGATGGGTGTCTTATGGATGCTACTAAAAACATGGCACATAACAAAATGGCACAAGACTTCAATCAGCAAATTGTTATAATAAACTCAAACTACCTCATATTTGTGTATTCTTCTTTTATATATTTTTAAAAATTACTATGAATTTTGGGAACCAGCAGTTAGCGAATGGCTATGTCGCTGGACTCCCACGTAGTCGACCGTGGTTCGCGTCCCGGACCCGGTGGCTTAAAACTCACGCCAGGTGCATGTGCATGCATGCCCAAGATCCTGAGAGGAAAATGGAGGAGAAGGGATTCCAGCGTGACCATCCCCCTTGGGGGGTGATTTCTCGCTTTCTGTCTCTATGTCTCTCTCTGTCTGTCTGGCGAGCGCACACGCCCTATAGCAAAAACCTCTCCAAAACAAAAAAAAAAACTAAAAAATTACTATGAATTATCTCATTACATGTTGAAATCTCAAACTAATACTCTCCCAAATGAGAAAGCTCTCCAGATGAATTCAATTTCTGAGCTCCTTACCAGATTCAAGACATTGCATCAAGAGCTAAGAGACTTGCAAGGAACTCAAAAAATCGTAGACAGTTACACGCAACTTCAAGGCTAAATATGGTAAGTACTATGAGAGGAACACAAAGTACTGAAAAAGCCCCAAACACGACACGAATTCCAAGCAGGAGGAGACTCATAGAGTTGTTCAGTCTCAACTCAAATTACAAGGAAGAGGGGTGGCTTGTGGTGCAGAAGTATGACATGCTCCTCAAGAGAAGCCATGATCCCACTGGCTGGAGGATTGAAGGAAGTGGCATGACCAAAGTCCACGGAGGGTAGTCTTCTCTCTCCCTCACTCTCCCATGCACATACATGCACTCGGTCACGAATGAAACGAAAATAAGGTGAAGATTTATATGAAGAGAACTAGAAAGGTGTTATACATGGAAAATTAAGACACAGTACAAAAGGAAGTATTTGAGAGCAAAAAATATCAGGAAAGGCATGATGTATTTTTCTATGCAAAAATGCGTCATGAATTTCCCTGTGACCCAATAGTAAGATTTCCCTACAAACCAATAGTCTGTTTTAGCTAAAGCATAAAGCACATGACAGGGAGTGGGGCAGGCAGACTGTAAAAAACAGGGTTTCACAGGAGTATCTTTTCTCTTCTCTCTAACACACACAAACATACCTGAGATCACTCAGGGATGTATGCCTGAGGGGTCTGGGGTGCGGAGAGAGTGAAGTAACAGCAAGGGACTCTGCACTGGCTACAGAAATAGAGCTGGGACTAAGGAGGGGTGAAGGGGGCTCGCCTACGGTACACTGCTCTGCAGTGACCTCTTCTGGATGAGTCAGAAAGTACATCTCTAAGCTGAGAGATTTCTGCAAAGGCAAATGAAAAGGAAGTTTTTCCAACTGAGGAAGAGTACCTTAAATCGTGTTCCAAACCAAAATGATACAATCATGTCTCTGTTCAGCTGGGCCCAGACATAAAGAACTGACATGATCAGGGGAATCATCAGCAACTGCAAAAGAAGTCAACATGTAAAAGCCAGGCCCTGGAGGCACTTGTAAGGTTCACATAAATCTGCTATGCTTATTACCCCTGCCCTCCAAAAACATTCTCACAGGTATTCAAAAGCTAGACAATTTAATTAATCAGAATTATACATTGATATTTAATTTATCCAACAAGGAGTGTTACAAAAACTTCTAAAAAAAATACAACCCAATCCAAAAAGATCGGGATCAAGCTCTGTTACTTGTAAAAAGGAGGCAATGCAGTTTTATTTGCAATACAATTTTAATTTTTAAAAATGTATTCCCACAAGGCTGAAAGGGGTTCAAGTCCTGGACTGGTGGCTTGAAAATCATAACAGGGACCAGCAGTTAACGTAATGGCTCTGTCGCTGGACTCCCACGTAGTCGACAGCGGTTCAAGTCCCGGACCCGGTGGCTTAAACTCACGTTGGGCACGTGTGTGTGTGTGTGCGCCCAAGATCCCGAGAGGAGAAAGGAGGAGACGGAACCGCAGCGTGGCCATCGCCCCTGGGGGGCGCTTTCTCGCTTCCTGTCTCTATGTCTCTCTCTTTCTGGCGAGCGCACGCACCCTATAGCAAAAAAACCTCTCCAAAAAATAAAAAAAATCACAACAAATAAATAGGTAAATAGTGTGGTTTTTAAAAATATATATATTTACCCACAAACATGCCTAAAAAATACTATAACCATTATTCTCAATATTCAAACGGAATAAAGAAGCCAGCCATAAGCAAGAAAAGCAACGATTTAGACACTTCACATAAAATCTCTGAAAATAAATGACTTGGGACCAGCAGTTGGCCTATGTTGCTGGACTCCCATGTAGTTGACCACGGTTCGAGTCTCGGACCCAGTAGCTTAAACTCACATCGGGCACCTTTGCATGTGTGCCCAAGATCCCGAGAGAATGGAGGATAAGTGATTGTGGTGTGGCCATCCCCCTGGAGGGGGTGATTTCTCACTGTCTGTCTCTCTGTCCCTCTCTGTCTTTCTGGAGAGCACACATGCCCTATAGCAAAACTTCTCCAAAAAAAAAAAAAAAAAGACTTAAAATCACCAAGATAATAGAGCTATAATCCTATACTTCCAAAATACCACAAAATTAACCACATAGTTAACTCTGTCAATTCTGCCAAAGGCCATTAATAGTAAATCTGAAACCTATAAAAGAGCAATTAGATAGTTTAAACAGACACTTACCTGCATATCCATTGCTAAGCCAGTAATCTTGGTTGATAAAGTTAAAGAATAGGCATAAACAAAGCACTCTGTACCTAGGCAAGACTAGTCTGATTAGTTCTGCCATTTAAAAGTTAATTTAATGCTAGTGTTCTGAGGGAAAACACTTTTTTATACTTCGGATTCTTTAAAACATCCCAGGGGCTGGCAAATGGTGTGGCGGTTAAGGGAACTGGACTCCCACATGGTAAACCATAGTTTGAGTCCCAGACCTGGTGGCTTGCTTTCTCACTTTCTCTCTCTCTCATCAAACTGGAAAATAATAATAAATAAAGTTAAATAAAATATTTTTTTTAAAGTTCCAGAACCCAAAGGTACCTAATAATCTTCCTTATGACTGCCCTACTAGACTACCCTATGACAAAGATATTATCAAAATTAAAGCTTTGGCAAATGACTCAGTGGGTCACTGGGCAACATCCTCTTTTCCTTCCCTTGCCACTGCATTTCTGCAACTCTCCTTCAAACAGAATGGAAAAGTGTGTACCCTCTGATACCAATGACTCTACTTGCATTCATGGCTCTCCAGCACCATTATAATCCCAAACAATTTTTTTCTGCCCTTAAAGGAGGGGAAAGGGCATCCAAAGTGCCACATTTTCTAGTGCTTAGCCAAGTTTAAATGACAGCTGGGCCCAAGGGCTACTGTGAGCTCACCCTGTCTGCCCAGGAATCCAGCCCTCAGGCCCTTCTGCAGCTCTTGCCAGCTGCAAGCATCCCACAGTCCTGAAGGCTGCTGACAACTGCAGTGGATACAAACAGGAGACAAACTGTGCCCTTTCCTAGGGCTGGGGACTTTAGAGAGGGGCTGAATTACTATTTAGGACCCCAAAAGAAGAACAGCAATGAAGTCAGAAAAAAATTGCTGGTTGTAAATTAGTTTTCTGGTAAGGACCACAGATTTGCAGAGCTGTCTCATGGCACAGAACGTCTCTGTGCTTCAGTTAACAAGCTGTCACCCATGAGAACGCAGAGAACTGAGAACGAGCAGAGGGAACAGTAATAAAACTCAACCAAATGTGGAAAAATCCCACAAAGGCAACAGTGAGAATGCATCTCTCATGGGCTGCATGATTTACTACAGCTTTTTAAAAGGACTTTATTGATTCTTAATTACAAACTGTCGGCAACAAAGATGCGAATACTGTAATTTGATATTTTTATAGAATACTGTCTATTTCCCCAAACCTGAAAAAAAAAATTGTGTATTTCTGGCTCATGATAACAGACTGAAGGATACCACGATGCAAATCCAGTTAAAAAGGAGCATGAATAAATAGTCTGCTGGCCTCCCATCAAAAGCTCCTGGAAACAAAAATAAGCCAAATGTCACGGTTCAGAATTTCAAAACAATGTTACATCTATATAGAGAAACATTTCAAAAGTTATAGAGACAGCCCAAATGAGAATATTTTAAAAGTCATTCCTCTCAAGAAAAGTGCATTTTAAAAAACATCTAAACCTTGTCCTCAAGTAGGCCTGACCCTAAGTTACCTGAGCGGGTGAATCTGCTCTCCTAACTGAATTGTAGTCAGTGGCATGTTCTGACTACCACAGGCCACAAAAGACCCAAAGGGAGGACAGGACGGTCAGTGCCACAGCTACTGAGGCCCCTCAGCCCTAAGGCCAGTGAGACCCCGGCTCCCTGTCAGCCTTGCCATCGTGGCTCTCGTCGTGGCTCTCGTCATGGCCCGATGGACACATTTGTGATGACCTGGTTAATCCCCGTCTCCCTCCGCCAGACCATAAGTTTGGCAAAGGACAAATGGGCCCGTTTTGCTGACCACTGTGTCTCCTCCAGCATGACTGCTGGCAAGTACTTCATCACCATCATCGTCATCCCTGTTAGACACAATCACAACCGCTTGTTCAGCACTGGGCTTAGATACTAAGATTCAGTCTCTGCCCTCCAGGAGCTTCCACTTTAGTAAGGCAAAACAATGGGGAGGGGGGACAGAATAAAGGGACAGTCAAACCTTTCTACAGCCTCTAATTCTTATTCCTCATACTGCCTCTGTGTGGTAGAGCAGAAGGATGTAGGCCACCCTCTTATAGACAAGGAAATCAAGTCACATGACCATGTCACATGGCTGTTAAAACCAACCACAGAGAAGTCTAGCTATGAGCTTTCTGGTCTTGTACTGCACCCTATACCAGGTCCTGGCATATTACCAGGAAGGACAATCACCAAAGGCCTGGCCTAATACATCCAGTTAGAAGGCTCTGAGAGAAGCAGAGAAAAGAACAGAAATGAAAGCCCATTCTAGCTCAAAAGTTACCCTCCCTCTCTCCACCACACCGCATCACAGTTACATGATATAGCTAGTGGATTATAAAAAAAAAAAAAGACAGCATCAAAAAGACAGAAAGACCTATCTCAAAGAAAATAGGTTTCCGGCGAAAATCTCTCCAGTTCTCCTTTATTTCTCCCTCATTACCTCAAAGGCACACTTCAACCACAGTGTGAAAAATGCTTCGTGCTCTAATACAAAATCCCTGTGATGAAATTCAATCAAAATTTTAAATTTTAATCATAGTTGTGCTTCTTTTGATGTGGCTTTGGCTTTGTGCCTCTTTAGATTTAGTACTTAAAATACTGTAATCACATAAACTACAGTACTATTGGTACACTATCTGGCATGCTTACAACCGGGAATCTACAAATTAAGTGGTCTCAAATTGCAGTCTTCCAGTTCAAATCACAAACTTCATAAATAAGTCAACGCTACATATACTTAACGATTTAGGCAGGCAGAAAAACATGCAGGTGGCAAACATTTTGTCAAAAATGTTAACTTGAGGCTGTAGAGTGGGGAGAGAACTGGAAATCAGTAAACGTGGGTTCCGGTCTCAGCTGTGCTATCTCACAGCTTTTTGAGCTTTGGGCCCTGTCTGGACCACTGCTTTATTGTCTGTGAAATAAAAAGGTTTAAATGGAATGATCTCAAAAGTTCCTCTATATACTAATATAAAGCAACATTGTTCCTTAAAACCAAAAACTGAAGCTAGGACAAATGTCCAGTCCATCAACTAATGAATGGATAAACAAAATTGGTATATCCATAACAAAATCTTACTTGGCAAGAAAAAGGAATAAAATACTGTTACATGCCACACAGAAGAACATTTAAACATCACGCTACACGGAAGAAGTCAGTCATAAAAGACCACAGACTGTGTGGGAGCACTTATGGGGAACATGCAGAATAAGCAAATCTAAAGAGGCAGAAAGTAATGGATGCGGTTTCTTTTAGGGGTTATAAATGTTATACAACTGATTATAATGACTGTGCAACTCTGTGAAAACACTAAAAACCATTACATTGTATACTTTAGATGGGTGAATTGTATGGTACATGAATTATATCTAATAAAGCTGTTTTAAAAATGCTGTGTGACCGAGGAGTAGGGAATGAGACAGCAACGTCTAAGAATCAAAACGAACAAAAGAAACCAAAAGCCTAACTATCCCAGAGATTTGTCTTAAATGTTTATTAGGCAGAATGTTAATTAAATGTTAATTCAGGCAGAATATTACAAATTAGTGTGTTAACTGACTAGGTAATAGGGACAGGTAAATGGGTTCAAAGACCTTGAGTAAGCAAGAAAAGAGCAGTAGAAATAAGAAGTGGTCATGAGTTTATTTATCGCCATTTAGGTTTAATAAAAGTATCAGGGTTTTTTTTTTTTTTTTTTTTTTTTTTGGTTAGCAGGTACACATGCTCCAGAGAGAGATGGTGGAGGAGCATCCCCTCTAGGGCATGGTTACAATGGAATTTCTTTTCTCCCATCTCTCTGTTCTTTCAGAATTTTGGGCACACATGCACGTGTCTAGTGTGTTCCTCAAGTTGCTGGGTTCAGGATTGGAACCGTGCAGTCAGCCACGTGGGATCCAGTGCAGAGTCAGCTTTAGAATTATTTTTTATATCCTTATATTTCAGAGATAAATACTAAAATATGTAATAATGAAATGGTATCGTGTCTGGCATTTTGTTTCAAATAATTGGGAAGGACAGTCATGAGACAGATAAAACAGGACTGGCTAAAAGACTGAGTAATGCTTAAACAGGGTACACAATGACACATGCTACCACACTGGTGAACCTTGAATCTATTATGCTAAGTGAAAGAAAGGTTAGTCACAAAAGGACTACGAAATCTCTTGAACAGGCAAATCCACAGACACAGAGAGCAGATTAGTGGTTGCCAGAGGAAGGGGATAAAAAGTAATCACTTCAGGCATTTAATTCAGGGGGTGATGAAAATGTTGTAGAATTAGATTGTGGTGATAGTTGTGCAACACTGAATTTTATAAGTTTGAAATTTTTCATAATGAAAATGTATGGTCTGGCCTTGTGGCCTAGTGGTCAAGGGAACTAGATTCCACACGGCCAAATGCAGTTCAAATCCCAGTCCCAGAGGCTTGAAAAACATGCCTGGCAAAAAAACATTCATGCCCCAAATCACAATGGGACAGAAATGGAGAAAGGATTATAACATGACCATACCCCATTGTGGGTGTTTTCTCCCTATCTCTGTCTCTCTCTGGTAAAGGCATATGCCTTCTGGCAATTTTAAAAAACAGTAAAATAAAATGTCAAGTACATGGTCACCGATGATCCACACTTAATTTAGAGTTTACTACTGATTTAAAAAAAGAAAAAAATACTGAGCTAATCCATGGCCTGGTGGTTATATGAGTGGGATCTACATGCTGCCCATGGGGTTCAACATCCCAGAATGGCACTTGAGTAATGTGCTGGGCATGTGTGCTTACATGCCCAAAATCCTGAAAGGAGGGACAAACTGTGTAGAAGGAACTGTGGCATGGCATTCCCCATGGGGGGTGCTTTTTCCACCTTCTCCCCCCCACCCAAGTTGGCAAGTACATGTACCCCTCTGGCAAAAATTTTTAAAAAATATATATTTACTCCAATAACTTAATCCTAAATTAGTAATATCAGAAAAGTAGAATGCTAAACAACTCAGCACCATAATCCAGGATGAACTGGACCAAGGGAGAATGAAAATCATATACGCAGGTAGATTTACGGGTTAAACCCCTGATGTGGTGAGAGGCCTCACTGTCAGTTTCACCTCCGCCAGGTCACTTTATTTCCATCTTCTAGTCTTACTCTGTGAAACTCAGGGCCCAGGACCTTCCCAATAGTAATAGTCTACAATCATACACTTTGCATTAATAGAATACTCACTTTCTTTTTTAAAAAGTAGCCAAAGCCAATTCAAGGAAAAACTGTATTTGGCACCAACTGCGAAAATCTACCATTACCCTGAAGTTATATCCAAGTTGATTGACTGATGTACAATTCTCAAACATTTGAACACTGACTTAGATTGGTGGTGGTTCAGAATTCTATCCCAATCTAATAGTCAGCAGGTTTATAGTCTCTGAAGCCAGACAACCTTTTCAAAATAATTTTGATTTAGCAAAATTACATTCACATTTTGACCCAGTGTATCATTTATTGCTTCTTAAGTACAAGCAACTCAGAAAAGCATGTAAGATACTGTCAGAAATAACAAATCAGTAAGATACTATTAAAAAATATTTTTAGTTTATTTATAACACCATTTAGGTAGGCATACCTAATAAACTATCACATTATTAAGTCCAGCTATTTATTTTAATGTTAAGTGTTTCAATTATAGAGAATAAGTCTTTGAATTACATACATCCAATCTAGGAGACACATACGAAATGTACATTCCAGCCCAAGTTTGCAAGGGAGGGATGCAAGGGAGGGGTCTTCAAAAAGTTCATGGCAAGTACGTATAATTAAAAAAAAAAAAAAAAAAAAAAAACTTTGCAAGCATGGCTCTCAAAAAAATTTTGCATCAAAATAAATTTGTACTTCAATTCCATTTTTGCACAAACTTTTTTTTTTTTTGCACAAACTTTTCGATGTCACCTCGTAAAGTCTAAGGACCACTCTGAGAAAGAAATGAATAAAATAAGTGAGAGGCACCCAGCTCTGCCACTGAAGAGAAGAGCAAGACATGGAAAACTCAGATCCACTCTTGGTTTCACTTCTACAATGGTGACTCTGCTACTTATACCTCATGCTGGTTGAGGATTAAAAGTTGAATAATTAAGGGCCCCAAAGAGTCCCAGCCTGAGCACCATCTTTATGCTATTTCTCTAAATAATTCTAAGTGCCCTCAAAATTCTTCCAACTAAGTCCACATGGATTACTAGATTAGAAAGAAACAATACTTTAAACAACTAGGGATAACATACCTGTTTCAAGTCGTGTAGAATACTGATATAAGAAATATAAATTGACCAAATAAAGAAATCCAGTTCCTGGACCCACAGGGAAATAAAAGGTGGCAGTGATTGGCCTCCAAATCTGTCCAGATAGAAATAAAAATGGCTGTTAGTTTCCTAAGTGTGGTTATTTTTTTTTTTAACAAAACAAAATCAACGTTTGCAAAAACCATTCTCCTCAATAACAGCTACCAAAAGATTCCACCAACATAAAATAATTACTGAGGGGACCAGCAGGTGGTGTGGTGGTTAAGGTGCTGGACACTCCCATATGGTCGACCATGGTTTGAGTCCCAGACCTGGTGGCTTACTGGCTTACTTTCTCACTTTCTCTTTCTCTCTCTCTCTCTCTCTGTCTCTCTCTGGTCAAATTAAAATAAATGAATGAATAAGTAAAATTAAATAAATAATTATATAAAAAATAAAAATAACAATAAATAAGTTTAAAGTTTACTTAAGGTCACACCACTTACGACCATGGCAATTTGCAAATCAATGGGATAAAATGACACCATAACATAAGCAATAAATATTTCTAGGTGAGCTGAAAAGATCAAGATGAAGTACACGATTAGTCTTTACTGAAATCAGGCATACAGTTAAGCCTATGTCAAAATGAATAAACCAGAAATCATGATAATAAAATAAAATTAGAGTTGGTCCCATAATCTACCGATTAAGGGAGCTGGATCCCCTATAGCTGACCTCTGTTCAAGACTGGACCCTACAGCTTGAAAAGCATGTGGAATACATGTGCATATATGCCCAAATTCTTTTTGCAATAAAGAATTACTTATTTAATTTTATTTATTATTATTATTATTATTATTATTTTAAATGTGCTATAGGGCTCATGCACTCATCAGAGATAGAGAAAATAAGAAAGTAAGACGCCAGACCACCAGGTCCATGACTCAAACTGCAGTTAGTCATATGGGAGTCCAGCACTTTAACTACCCCGCCACCTGCTGACCCCTTGCCCAAACTCTAGACAAGACTGTGAAGCTGAACTAAAGGGATTGTGGCGTGACCACACCCCATTGTGGGATACCTTTTCCCTCACCTACTCCCTGGCAAGTACCTGTGCCCTCTAGGAGTTACAAAGGTAATAAATTTAATTTTAAAATAAAAAATAATTTTAATTAAAAAAATGAATTACAAATACTTAATTTCAAACAGTACAGTATCTCTGT
>NW_006160057.1:2486781-2501069 GCF_000334495.1 Tupaia belangeri chinensis
TGGGATAATAAACCTTATCCAAACATGTCCTATTCAAAACACAGAAGCAAAGGTTTTATTCATATCAATATGCTGAACAGGCAGTCTACACACATGACTTAAGAAAGTGTCGTGGGCCGGCTCAGTGGCCTAGTGGTTAAGGCAGCTGGATCTCACACATGGCTACTGCATGGTTCAAGTCCTAGACTGGTGACTTGAAAAGCATGCTGGATACATGTGTGTGTGTGCCCAAAATCCCAAAAGGAGGGAAGGGTGAAGAAGAGATTGTGGTGTGACCATTTCTCATGGGGGGCATTTTCTCCCTCCCTCTCTTACTGTCTCTGTCTCTCTCTGGCATGCACACACACTCTCTAGCAAAAACAAAAAAACAAAGCAGCATTCCAACAAACAAAAAACACAGAAGGGTCCAGAGTGAGCAGTAAGCCTGGATCCCAGTCTCCCAGTTCCTTTTCCAGCAACAACTAATTAGTTTCTTGTATTTCTTTCAAGAAATAATAGTACTACGTATCACTATGTATCATTATTATTCATCTGTCTTCACCCTACTTTATACTGCATATTTGTTTCCTTCGCTTAACCAAACATTTTCATAGGCTTCATGGAACTCCTTTTATATGGAAATTTGAACTGTTTAAACTGTTGCAATTCCACAATGAATATCCTTGCATCCTCTTTATACGTGTATATACAAGAAAAATTTCTGTGAATCAATCTGCTAGATCCACAGCCATATGCATTTATTTTGGGAGCTATTGCCAAATTTCTACAAAAATGCCTAATCAATTTAAACTTCCTCCTAAAATGCAGATGGAAGTCTGCCTTCTCTCCACACCCTCACCATTTAATTTGTATTCAATCTAAAAAATTGTGTGTGCATTCTGAGAAAACTGTAATACCTTTTCTTGTTTCAAAAATTTTAGAATTTCCTTTGTTTTTTTGCCTAGATGAACATTTCTTTATATATTATAGAAATTTCTCATGCTAATTGTTACAAATATTTTCTGGTTTATTTTTAGACTTGTACTTGTAAGGTCCATTGTCCAGTATTTTGGCATGCAAAAGTTTAAACATAGGCAAGTGCATTATTACATATCATGCCTGTAAAACGCTTTCACTCCAAAAATATAGATGTGTTCAGTTTTATTTTAGCATTTTCATGGTTCATCTAAGGAATAAGGAAGAGATCCAATTATTTTTCTAGATGGCTGTTCAGTTTCCCTATCCACATTTACAGAGTAACCTATATCTTCTCTATGTGAAAAGCTACTTTCTTCAAAGAGTCCCTTTTATATGAAGGTCTATCTTCGGACTACTGTGTTTAGATTTGATTCCAATAATAATACCAAGTTATTTTCATTTTTATTCTATTTTAATATTATATAAATATTTTATGTAATATTTTTATATTTTAATATCTAATAAAGTAAAATAGTTAATCTCCCTCCCCTTATTCTTCCACAAAAGTCACAATTTTCTTGGGTACTCTCAATATTTTATTTTTCTAAATAAATGAGAACCAACATCTTTATTATAGCAATATGACACTAATTACCAGTCAAGAAGTCTTTCACAGCTTTCAGGGTTTATGTATTTCCCTGGCGCCAGGCGCATGTACGTGTGTGCCCAAAATCCCAAGAGGAAAATGGGGAAGGGAATGCAGCGTGGCTATCCCTCCAGGAAGTGATTTCTCACTTTCTGTCTCTCTAGTGAGCACATGCCCCACAGCAAAACTCTCTTAAAAAAAAAAAAAAGAAGAAGTTTATATATTTCCTTCTTCTGTGAGATAAAGAGACAGAGGCTTATCCTCAACAGGGTCTTGACTCTGCAATTCACCCCCAGCTATAGCCAGGCCCAGATCACGAGCTTACACGCCTAGCATGTTTAGGGTGGTCGCCAGACGTGAACCTGGAACCTTCCCATATGAGTCAGCCTTGCACAGCATTGCGTTACAGCTGCACCACTAACTGGCCTCTTATAGTTTTACAAAGAACTATCTCTTTCTCTTTTTATACCACTTCATCACAGTTAAATACTGTACTTTTTGAAACATTTAAAAATTGAGCCTCCTGGGGTTTCCAAGAATACACACCTTTCTGTAAATTAAAAAAACTGTATCTGTTCTTTCCCCCCCACCCCCCACAGGGCACATGGATTTGCCAGTGAGACAGAGAGGGAGAGAATCCACACACACACACCATGGGGTGAAGTCACACAACAACCCTTCCTTCTCCATTTCTCCATCCTCTCAGGATTAGGGGCATGCTCACACACATGCCAGGCATATTTTTCAAGTCACTGGGGCTCAGGTTGAAACCAGAGCATCCTGGTCCCTACGTGCAGGGCTTAATCTCTGTGCTACCAGTCCAGCCCTGCATCTATTTCACTTCTCTCTAACTCACTGGCCAATACCTCCAGAACAATGTTAAATCATAGTGGTTGATGCAGACGGTCTACCCAGACTTTGGGAAACGCCAGCATAATGATGGCTTTTGGCTTAAAAGCTATGTTTCTTATTGTACACTACCATATACCAAGCCTGAAAGACATGGTCCCTGCACCAGGAGTCCACAATGTTGGGGGAGGCTATCAGAGAAGCAGGAGCTGGCACAAGGGAGGGGAAGTTTGGAATCGGTACAAAGTCCCAAAGAACTGCAAGGGCAAGATAAATGAATGGGTACTGCTAACAACTTGGGTGTGGCTGGAATGGAAGACACTGGGAGTAGGGTGTGGCCAGATACAGAGCTGGCAAATTATATTCTCCAAGTATAGGAATGTAACCCCCAGAGCTTAATTGTTCATGGAAGAAAATGCATTGTCCATACCCAAAAAGTTATTCTTCCAAGAGCCCTATATTAATCCAGTAAAACAAAATATGTTAAAATTCATCTTATTTTATTCACAATTTTATCACAGAGTACTAGAGAGGATTTGAGAAGACCTGGATTTAAGTTTTGCTCACAAGTTACCATTTATGAGCCTCAATTTCCATCTGTAAAACAGAAATAATATACTAATATATAACCCAATTTAGTTAATATTTTTAAAAGAATTACTTTCTTTTACTTATTATTACTGTTTTTTTATTTGCTATAAGGCTCATGCACTCACCAGAGAGAGAGAGAAAGTGAGAAAGCCAGCCTCCAGGTGTTGAACTATGGTCAGCCATGTGGAAATCCAGTCCCTCAACCACACTACCTGCCAGCCTGTAGTTAATGTGTGTGTGTATGTGTGTGTGTGTGTGTGTGTGTGTGTGTTTAAGTCAGTAAATTAGTATGCTAGTCATTGTATTTACACTTAGATAATGAGCTTTACAAATTATAAAACAGGGTGTAAAAGAATAGGTAAGAGCCAGTAAGTTGGTGGAGCTAAAATTTTGTGCTAGACAGTCTGACTCCAGAGTAGCTGATACTAAACCCCTATTTTTACAATGCCTTTCACAAGTGACAACTGTATAATTACAATTAGTTTAAAAAAAGAAAAAAGTTCAGTACTACTAGACTTGGATAAGCCTGAAATACACTGAGAGTAAACCCACAAATGCATTCTCGCTGCTTATAAAAAGCACAGGGAGTAGACAGGAGTCACCCCTGCCATGGATCAAAAGCAGCCATAGGACCTTGGAAAGATCAGGACCTCTGGGTTTGTGCCTTCATCTGCCAACGACATTTGCTCTCTAATGCCTATGCCTGCCTTCTTTATCTCACAGGATTTGTAAAAGGCTGGAATGAAGAATGAGGATGTTAAACTCCTTTGTAAAAAAAAAAAAAAAAAATGTGTGGGCATATTATTATTACAATCTTTTAAAGATGCCTGCTGACCTGGATTTTACAAATTCACATTTAAACTACCTCCATGTTCCTCTAAAACACCCAGGGCTGTCTTGGAAAAGAAACCTCGATTCTCTCTGACTGTATTTTCTCTAATGCTGATGACACATACTATTTTTAGCTACTGTGTGCACCTGTTCTTTGGAAATCAGTGCCTGTCAAAATACCTCACTTCTTTTCCCTGTTCATTAAGTTTACCCTTGAGTTATACTTGCTGTCAATGATCTGAAAGACTTAATATTATTTTTGTATTACTCTAAATCTCAAAACACCTCTTTAAAAGGATAACACTGTAGTATATTTCCAAAATTCCCAGAGAAGGTATCCAACCAAATTCCCTTCCTTCCTCGGATATGTAAATAGTTACAACAGGAGGGGGCCGGATGGTGGCTCAGTGGTAATGTGACACTGCAAGGCTGACCCACATGGGAGGGTTCTGGGTTCCCATCTGGAAACTTAGCTAAACACACCTAGCATCTGTATGCCACTGACCCGGACTGGCTGTAGCTGGGGGTGGACTGTGGAATCAAGACCTAGTTGGCAGGGACCAGCAGTTAGCGTAATGGCTATGTCGCTGGACTCCCATGTAGTCAACCACGGTTCGCGTCCTGGACCCGGTGGCTTAAAACTCACGACGGGCACATGTACGTGCGTGCCCAAGATCCCGAGAGGAGAACAGAGGAGAAGGAATTGCGGCGTGGCCATCCCCCCTGGGGGGGTGATTTCTTGCTTTCTGTCTCTCTGTCTCTCTTTCTGGCGAGCGCACATGCCCTATAGCAAAACATCTAAAAAAAAAAAAAAAAAGAACACTTGTTGGGAAGCATCGTTTTTTTATTACTATTTTGCCAGAGGGTGCATGTGCTCACCAGAGAGAGACAGAGAATAGGGGAGAAGAAAAAAGTGCATGCACATGCGCACACACACCCGTGGGGCATGGTTCTCCATCCTGTCAGGTTTTGGGACATGTGTACACACAAGCCTGGTGTTTTTCAAGCCACCGGGACTGGGATACAACTGGCCATGTAGAATCCAGCTCCATAAACACTAGCCACGGGGTCAGTCTGAGTATCTCATTTTAATGCCACAGCAATACCAACTCCAGGCGCATACTAATTCAGTTTTTTTAAACGAGGAAAGTTCAGCTATACTTAAGAGTTTAGTCAATCCACCCAGAGTTCCTCACTTAATAAGGAAAAGTAGCCCACATGATAACTGGTATATAAACCCTTCAAAAAGAGATGTCAGACATTATTCTTTACTTACTAGTTCAACCACCTGAGAATACGAGTTGCAGCCAACCCTTAACTGAAATCTCCCAATCTGCTACAAAAAAAAAAAAAAATGCCATCCAGAGGTAGAGGTAGAGTTAGGTTTTTTAAGTATGAAAAGCAAAGATTTTTCCGAAACTACAAGGATCAGCTGATTTTGGAGTTAAGCCAGTCTACATCACTCACCAAGAAAGAAAGATGATGAGCACCTGTGTGCCAGATGCAGATTTTAGCAACTGTGGCTTTGTTTTTTTGGGACACACTGGGTAGGCAAAAAGTCCTTTCCATTTATTTAAACAAATAAAAGTCAAGCAATCTCAATTGAAGACTTTAAGACCACCGAGATTCTACTCTTAGTTATATAATCAACACAAAGGCGTATCCATGTTCACCAAGAAATACTTATGTTTACAGTACACAGTTCTAGAACAAGACATGCACCAGAATACGGCAGCACTAATCATAACAGCCAAAATTAGACAGCACTCCAAAGGTTCACTAACAGTAGACCTGCAGACTGGGTAAATAAACAGTGGTATACTCACACAATGGAATAGTGAGGATGAGGAATCTTATAACCACATGCAACAATACGGGCGACTCTCAAACACACTGCTGGTAAGAGACTAAATACAAAACAATACATACTGTATAATTTCACTTACAGAAAGTTAAAAAATGATGAAAATAGGGCCAGCAGGTGGCATAAGTAAAGCACGTAGCGCTGGACTCCAACATGACCAACCACAGATTGAGTCCCAAACCCAGCAGCTTGAAACTCGTGCTGTGCACATGCACATTCATGCCCCAAATCCCAAGACAAGAAGAGAAGGGTCAGCAGCGTGGCCATCCCTCCCTGGGGGGAGGGTAATTTCTCACTTTCTGTCTCTTTCCGTGTCTCTGGTGAGCACACACACTGTAACAAAAATCTCTTTTAAAAAGTTGACAAAAACAATCTATAATGTTAAGAGTAAAGATAGTAGTTACCCTTAAGGGGATAGTGATCAGAAGGAAGCAAGTAAAAGGTTTTCAGGGATGCTGAGAAACAGGACATACATGTATGGGTCTTATATACATGTATTGGGTCTCTGAAAACTTAACAAGCTATAAATTTATAAAATATACACTTTCATGCCTGTATACTATAACTTGATAAGAAGTTAAAAAACAAAGTTGTGATCTAATAAGCAACCTTTTCTTACCTACAGACCACACTGGAACTGTCCACTATGGACAGGACTGCTAAGGGAAGAGTTTAAATTATATGTACCAAAACACTAGCCACTAGAGATCTAAATTCAAGCTTAAGGCTACTTCTATGCCTGGCCTACAGTTCAAGTTTATTCTCTTTCCCATTATGCATGAAATTCTATCTTCACCAATACCCTTTTTTTTTTTTAAGTTTATTGACTATTTCTTCTGAGAGAGAGAGAAAGAGAGGCACTCCCAATAGGGTCTTCATGCCATGATCAACCCCCAGCCTCAGCCAGCCAGGATTATGGACAAGCTTGCATGCACATGACATGTACAGAGAGGCCTCAGAATATGAACCCAGGACCTTCCCGTGTGGATCGAGTATTGCAAAGCTTTGCATTACCACTGCATTACTAGCTGGCTCCCCAATAGACTCAAATCGATCTGCTAGGGTTGCTGTCATTGGGTTAAATGCAACATATAAGCAAAACCTTGGCAAATATAAGCACCAGGCTGAATCATATATTTCACTGGTGCCATTTCTCACTCCTGGAAACAAATTAGAGAGTTTACATCTTACCATAATGATCCAGCAGTTACATTTCAATTTAAATTAAAATTAGACTGTCCATGGAGAGAAGATAGTAAGGCAAGAATTAGTACTGCCTGATAAATAAAAATAGGAAACCATTTTCATATAGCCTAATTAGCACATTATTTACTGGCCACTTTACAAACATTTCTATGTGTTCTATGTAACGGAGGCATGAAGTAACCAATGGATTTCCTCAATTTGAAGGCATCTGTTTTGGGGTTTCTAAAATCGGAATGTCTTACAATCAAGATACTCTAATGCAATTTCTACTCCCTCTCAAAAAAAAAGGTTGCATTAAATTGATGGAGCATCATATAACCAGTGGAGTCTCAGAACAGACTTAATATGGTACTATATTACCCTCGTTTCTAGGTAAAGATTCTGAAGCTCAAACAGGATAAATAACTTAGATAAAAGTGTGCGACTAGAAAGGGCTGAGCCAGGTCTTGACAGCATGACTTAGGTACTTGGTTTTTGTACCCTAACAGGAAAGAAAAAGAGAGAGAGAGAGATTAAAAAACACTTGCTATGACTGATTTAAAAGAACTTTCAAAAACGGTTTGCTAAACCCTTTTTTTCATATTATACAAAAGAGTTCAACAAGACAACTCAAAACTACCTTCCACTCACCGAAATGGAAACTGAAACTGCGGTTGTCTATAAAGTGAGGTAACACCTCATGATGACTTGGGGAACTGAATGAGATAATATGGAGAAGCACAATACAGATGTAAGGGGGCAATATTATTTTACCCTAAGAAATGAAGAAATATCACCATGCAGGCAGCCCTGGGAGAAATAATTTCATAAAACACAAGGGCAGCAGGAAACTACACTCTTTTGTAGTTAATCATGGACCAGTATGAAGATGTTCTGAACTGACTTGAGAGTGTAGGTCTGGGGGGAATGAGCAGTTAATGGAATGGCTATGTTGCTGAACTCCCATGTAGTCTACTGCGGTTTGAGTCCTGGACCTGGTGGCTTAAACTCACGCCGGGCGCGTGTGCGTGTGTGCCCAAGATCCCAAGAGGAGAATGGAGGAGAAGGGATTGCGGTGTGGCCATCCCACTGGGGGTTGATTTCTCGCTTTCTGTCTTTCTGTCTCTCTCTTTCTGGCAAGCACACGCACCCTATAGCAAAAACCTTTCCAAAAAAAAAAAAAAAGAGTGTAGCTCTGGGGGACTCTAAAAAAAGAGAAAATGTGGACAAAAGTGTTTTAACATGCACCTGTTTCAACTTATCTAAAGAAATAAAATGTAGGGGTGGCCTTGGAGCAAAGCTGTTAAGCACTGATCATAGGAAGCCAGATGCCACGTGGTTAACCATAGTTCAAATCCAGCCAGCAGCTTGCAAAACATACCAGGCACATGAGCACGCGTGCCTAAAATCCTGATGGAATGGAGAAATGGAGAAAAGGATTGTGGTGTGACCATACCTTATCTTTCTCTCACTCTCTCTCCATCCCCCATTCCTCTAAATTTAAGCTTTAGAAACCAACAAGCTACACAGAGGAAACTCATGGATAAGAAAAATAACTTCTGTCATTTCCAACATGAATGTGCACTCTAAATCAATCATCTCTCAATTTTCTTAAGTTGTTGGAAACCCTGCTAAAGCACAACTCTCACGGCCCTCATGCAACAGCCTCTCGGATACAGGTTTTCTTCTCTTGCTTAATTTGCAAATGAGTTCCTCTATGTTTTCTAGAATGGGTGAGTGTCTGAGTACCAGGGAGAACAGACAAGGCACTGTTATAGGCTTTTCTATATCAGGGCAGTGGGTGCACTGTCCTGCCTCAGGACACCATGCCTAGACAAAATGCTAGGAAGATGGGAAAATCGTGGAAGGTGTGAATGATGAATGATGACTCTAATCGGTTCATGACCTTTAATATTACACACCTGCAGCCTATTAGAAAGTTGGTTTATTTTAATGCTACTTATTCTACACATTTGACTACACAAGTGAGCAAGAGTTTGCAAGAAGAGTCTAAGAGCCAGTTTTGGTCCTTCTCCCAAAATGACTCACAACACTGCTCTCCATGCACACACACTGCCCAATATTTCACCACTCACTCTGCCAATGACTACTTACTAAGTAAAGAAATAAAAAACAGTATGTGATTCTGGCCACATGCCCAAATCATGTTCTTCTATCCAACTGACTTCTCGACCTCTCCACTTTGATGCCTAAAAAGCACCTGAAGACTTAATGTGGCCAAGCATAATTATTTATCCAAACCTCTCTTCCCAAACCTGAGCCTCCCTAAACATTTCCATTCTCCATAAAGGGCTCCACCATCCACTCAGTTGCTTCTGCGAAAACAGGGATATTTTTATGTCCTGTGTCTTTTATCCATTCACCTTTCATATCCATTCAGCTGCAATCCTGTCCACTCTAATCCTGAATCTATCCACTTTCCTCTATCTTCACGGCCATCCTAGCCCACACCACCATCTCTCTTGCCTCCTAACTTGAATGTCTCTCTGATCTCATCACCTACCTCTACCCGACACGTCAAGTCTATTCCAGCCAAGGCAATGTGTAGTCCTCTGTTCAAAAGGCTCTAAAAGCTTTTTAGTGTCCTTTAAAAAAAAGTTCAAGGCCAGTACATGGCAAGAAGGTTAAGGCAGCTGGATCACTCATGGTCAACAGCACAGGTTGAGTCCCAGACCCCACAGCCTGAAAAACACACCAGGCATGTGCATGTGCATGCCCAAAATACTAGGAAGAGAATAGAAGAGAAGGGAATGCAATATGGCCATTCTCTCTTAGGGCTACCTTTTCACTTTCCCTCTCTGTCTGTCTGTCTCTCTCTCTCTCTCTCTCTTTCTCTCTCTCTCTCTCTCTGTCTCAGGAGAGCACATATGTCCTATGCCAAGAAATACGGGCCAACAGGTGGCGTGGTGGTGAAGATGCTGGCCAACCATGGTTCGAGTCCACACTTGGTGGCTTGCTTTCTCACTTTCCTTCGCTCTCTCTGGTGAGTGCACGTGCCCTATAGAAAAACTGAAAAATAATAATAACGATAAAATTAAGTAATTATTTTAAAATAATCATTTTTTAAAAAAGCACCCAGCTGATCCCAGTGCAAACTGCTGACCTAAAAACTGTGAAATAAACAAGTGACTGTTATTTAAAAAAAAAAAAAAAAAAAAGTTCAAACCCCTTAACATGAACTATAAGGCCCTCCAAGCCACCTTAACTGCACTCACCCCTGACTATCTCCCTGTCCTCATCTAGCAGTCCTTTTCCCTAAAGCTGACTTTGTATGAGCTGCCAGCCTTCTTTCTAGTCTTACCTCTTGCCTGAGCCTTTCACTTACTAGTCCTGCTTTCTGGAAGGTTGTCTTCAGTACTAGATCTATCCAAATACATTCTCCAAATATCCAATCTGAAGCCTTTCTGGAACACCCTACCAAATATTATGCCCCCTAGGCCATCCTGTAGTCTAGTGGTTTAGGGAGCCAGATCCCACATGGCCAACTGCACTTTAAATCCCAGTCACTTGAAAAACATACCAGGTGCATATGCATACATGCCTAAAATCCCAGTGGAATGGAGACAGAGGAGGGATTATGATGTGACCACACCCCACTGGGGGGTGCTTTCTCCTGCTCTGTCTGGTGAACACATGTGCCCTCTGACAATAACAAAACTGTTACTCCCATCACAAGCTTCTATTTTCTTCATGGAAGCTGAAATCTTACCTTTAACTCTTAAGTTTATGTATTTCCTCCATCAGTGAGAGAGACAGACAGACCCCCAACAGGGTCTTGATGCCACAATCTACTTTCAGCCTCAGTGAGTCCCAGATGATGAGCACACACGTGCCCAGAGTACTCAGGAGATGTCCAGACGAGAACCAGTAATCTCCCCATGTGGTCAACCTCACAGAGCATCATGTCTCACCTCCACATCACCATCCAGCCTAATTACATCTATGAATTCAACAAATATGGAAGCACTGGCTATGTGCAGGCATTACTCTACGTAACAAAGACTGTGGATAAGACAAAAGACCTGCTCTCAGGGAGCCTTCGTCCCTGAGAGGAGAAGCAGATAAACATCAAGGAGTGATGTGTATCAGGAAAATTAAGGGTACGAAAGACAAAGTAAAAGTAGAGTACTATCAGAGAAGGCTTGCCAATAAGATGCCATTGGTGATTGCTGGGCAGTGGCACAACGGTAAATGCGATGCCTGTGAGACTGATCCACATGAAAGTTCCCACATTTGCCTCTGCAGACCTCCCTGAGGGTGCCAGGCACTGGCCTGCCCATAATCTCAGACTGGCTAAAGCTGGAGGTAGAGCACAGAATCTGCTGGTACGGGGCCAGCAGATGGCATAATGGTTACATCGCTGGACTCCCATATAGTTGACAATAGTTAGAGTTCTGGACCCAGTGGCTTAAAACTCATGCCATGTGCGAGAGTGCACAAAATCCCAACTGGAGAATGGAGAAGGGATGGCAACGTGGCCATCCTTCCTGCAGGGTGATTTCTTGCTTTCTCTCTTTGGCAAGCACTCGTGGCCTATAGCCAAAATCTCTTAAAAAAAAAAAAAAAAAAAAGACTCTAAAGGTGTTACTCTCCCTCTCATAGTAAAATAAAACTTGAAAGGAAAAAAAAAGATGAGATTTGGACAGAGGCCTAAAAGATGTAAGAAGACAAACAAGTGAGCCATGATTATCCCTTAGGCAGAGAAGCATGTGTAAAGACCCTGAGGAGAAGGCAGTTAGGTGGTAAAGGAACAGCAAGAACCCCCATTGTGGAGCCTAACCTACAGGTGGAGAATGGTAAGAAATGACATACAGGAGGGGGCCTCTGTTTTTCCAGGGGTTGGTTGGTTGTTTGTTTGTTTGTTTTTTGCCATAGGGCACATGTACTTACCAGGGAGAGAAAGAGAGACAATGAGAAGGAAAGTGAGACATCACCCCTCATGGAGAATGGCCATGATGCAATCCCTTCTCCAGGGGCACTGGGCATGTACATACATGTGCCCATCATGATTCTCAAACCTCCCCCAGGACTCAAACCACAGGTGGCCATGTGGGAGTCCAGCACCTAAACCACCAAGCCACCTGCCAGCCCCAGTAGGGGGCCTACCTGGCCACTGAAAGTACTCAGATTTTACTTAAGTTGAGATGACACTGGAGGACTCTGGGCAAAAGACTGTCAAGACATTAATCATGTTTTAAGAGGATTACTGTAGAGAAAAGACTGAAAGGAACAGGTTGGAACAATCACAGCTTGAAATAAAGGACAAGAGGCATTGTACTCGAGGCATGTGTCAAAGGTGGCGGCAACAGGATTTGTTGACAGTTTATATGATGTGATTTAAAAAAAGTCAGGAATGACTCCACAACTAAACTCTAGTTTCTCTAATCAAGGAGTTGCTATTTACTTCTAGGGCAACAGGGAAAGGAGCTTCAGTATGGCCACATTAGGCTGACAGAAGGGCAGTGACACAGTGGTCAAAGGCAATGCTCTGTGAGGCTGACTCACATAGGAAGGTTCTGGGTTCATATCAGGAGACTTCCCTAGTACACTGGGCACTTGCATGCCTGTGATCCAGGGTGGGCTGGACATGCTCTTTCTCTCTCTTTCCGTCTCTGTTTCTCTCACTCCTGGACAAAGTAAGTAAACAAACATAAAATTTTTAAAAATAAATTTTATTTTAAAAGCTTGAATGAGATGCCTATCAATATCTATGTTGTGATTCCAAGTAGTCTTGGATGTGCAAATCTGGAAATCAAGATGGATCTGGAATGAAGATATTTACATTTGTATTTGGCAGTCTTTGGTTTACAAAAAAGTATTTAAAGATAGAAGGATGAATAAGATCACCGAGAGCTAAAGACAGTCCGGGAGGAAATCCTGTAACTGATCCCCAGGGCACATTCCAACATTGAAAGGTCAGGAATATGAGGAACCTGCAAAGGAGACTAAGAAATAATATCCAGTGAGACCAGCAGTTGGCATAATGGTTACATCGCTGGACTCCCCTGTAGTCAAGCACAGTTTGAGTCCTGAACCCGGGGGCTTAAACTCCCGCCCTGACTGTGTACATGCCCCCAAGATCCCAAGAGGAGAATAAAGGAGAAGGAATTATGGTGTGGCCAGCCCCCCAGGGGATGATTTCTCGCTTTCTGTCTCTCTGTCTGTCTCTGTCTTTCTAGTGAGTGCACATGCTCTATAGGAAAAAAAAAAAAAAAGGAATAATATCCAGTGAGACCAGCAGTTGGCATAATGGTTACATCGCTGGACTCCCCTGTAGTCAAGCACAGTTTGAGTCCTGAACCCGGGGGCTTAAACTCCCGCCCTGACTGTGTACATGCCCCCAAGATCCCAAGAGGAGAATAAAGGAGAAGGAATTATGGTGTGGCCAGCCCCCCAGGGGATGATTTCTCGCTTTCTGTCTCTCTGTCTGTCTCTGTCTTTCTAGTGAGTGCACATGCTCTATAGGAAAAAAAAAAAAAAAAAAAAAGGAGTAAAATCCAGTGAAGGGGGAGAAGACAATAGAGTTACCCACAGGCCACTTAATGTGTTGAAATTAACCTGACCTGCTCAGGATCTTGGAATCTGACCCGCCACTGATTAAAGTTTTAAATCACAATATGTGGTGGGTAAAGATAACCTCCAGGAAACTGACATTCTCTTGCCAAGAATGTTATTCCGAACTGTTTTCTTCATGCTTGAGAAAATAGGAAGGTATCCCATTTATGGAACAACTTACTCCTTACCCATTCCTTCATACATTCGGTTACTACACGGGTAGATACTAGCAGAGGGCCTGGGGAAACACAAATTCATTCTCTGTATTGATATCCCCAATCTTACATCACTCCTATAACGATAAACGAAACCCCATTAACATAAAAAGAACTCAACTCAAAGTTGGCCAAAATGACACCCACACTCTACCCACGTGGGTGACAGGAGGACAAACGGCAGCGCTCCAGGTGGACCCAGGCTGCTAATCGCCAGCGTCCAACAGATTGACAACTACCACTGCCCCGCCTTCTCAGAGCCTCTTTCACCGCCTGCGGAGGGCGGGCAGCACAGGCTTACTACACGTGTGCAGTCTGTCCCTTCCCGGCGGGCCAAACCCAGGAGTCCGGCTACCCAGGCCCCCATGGCCTCCCGGACCCACAGGACCCCGCCCTAAAACCGCTGGAGTCGAGGCACTACAAATCCCACCAGGCACCGCGCGCCGGCAACCCGCCGGCCTACGCTCCGCCGCCGCGGGGCCTGCTGGGGGCCGTAGTCTCCACTGTCCCCGTCGCCGGTCAGTACCTGGAAGCGATAGAGGAAGGCTTCGGGCCAGAGGAAGAAGTAGGCCGGGCTAATGAGGCCGAGTTTGCCCACCAAGGGCACGGCGACAGTGGCGGGGGAACCAGAAGC
>NW_006160057.1:2501225-2505688 GCF_000334495.1 Tupaia belangeri chinensis
CGGACCCGCGGAGTACAAGGTGGAGACCGGCGGACGTGGCGCCACCGAATTCGGACGAGCGAGACAGCGTTCTGGAGCGACACTTCCCCTTCCGGCGGTCGCAAACGACGTGACCAGAAGTCCCGCCGCTTAAAGGGCAAGAGCCGATTTTACTGCTAGACCGAAGGGTGGGGCCAAGGGGGCGGGGCCAGACGGGGCGACGACAGGACTGGTGGGAAACAGTGGTTGCCAGGAGCAACGGCAAAGGCAGCAGCCAATGCCGAAGCCTAATGCCCTTCACCGTGTTCTCTCCGGCGTCCTAACCCCAGTAGGCTTCCTGCAGGGTACTTGAAGGGGGTTGAAGGGAAGGAGTGGGGGGGTCCTTTCTGCAAATGTTTGCTAGGCGGGCGGGCTTCGAGACGTTGGGGGTGACTGGCAGTCAACCTGTCGTGGTACTTTCTTTCCTGGAATTTACATAGTCATGAAGACAGCAAATAAGTACTGGATAAGTTCTGAGAAAGAAGAAAAATAAGGAAAATAAAATGGGGTGGTGGGGGAGAGTGGCAGCGTGAGGGTGGCACCAAAGAGGTGACTTTTTTTTTTTCGAGATTTTTGCTATAAGGTCCATGTGTTTGTAGAAAGAGATAGAAAGTGAGAGATCACCACCCCTCCACACACTTCCAACCCCCCCGTGCTGGCCTTACGGTAGTCCCTTCTCCTCCATTCTCCTCTTGGGATTTTGGGCACCGGTACACAGGCGCCTGGTGTATTTTAAGCCGCTGCGTCAGGGACTGGAACTGCGGTGGATCATTTGGGAGTCCAGCGCCTTAATCACTGCCACCTGCTGGTCCCCAAAGAGGTGAGATTTTGGGGGTTTTTTAAAGAGGTTTTTTGTTATAGGGTGCGTGGGTTTGTCAAAGAGACAGAAAGCGAGAAATCACCTCCCAAGTGGGTATAAGTCCCTCTGCAATCCCTTCTCTATTCCCCTCTGGGGATCTTGGGAATGCATGCACACACACCTGCTGTGAGTTTTAAACCCTGGTCCAGGACTTGAACCACAGCAGACTTACATGGGAATTCAGTGATGTAAATGCTACGCCATCTGCTGGTCCCCAATGATGTGACTTTTGAACTGAGCGAGCCAGGCAAACATCTGGAGAAAAAATTTTACATGCAAAGAAACACCCATTCTAACTTCTTTTGAAGTGTCAGCAAAACAGAAAGCAATATTCTTGGCTACTAATGTACTTTCACTGGTAAGACTTAAATTACCAGCAAATGAGATTCCAGTCTGCTTAGAAATTAATCTTTTTTTTTTTTTTAAATAGAGAGGTTTTTGCTATAGGGCGCGTGCGCTCACCAGAGAAAGAGAGAGACAGACAGAAAGTGAGAAATCCCCCTCGCCCCCAGGAGGGATGGCCAGGCCCCAATCCCTTCTCCTCCATTTTCCTCTTGGGATCTTGGGCACTTATGCACGTGCACCTTGCATGAGTTTAAGCCACCGGATCCGGGACTCGAGCCACGGTCAACTATATGTGAGTCCAGCGACATAGCCATTACACCAACTACTGGTCCCAGAAATTAATCTTAAAGGTCAGCCAGTGGCCTTTAGATGAAGGGAGCCAGATGCCACATGGTGACCGTTCAAGTCCTATGACTTGAGAAACACTCGTGGTGTATGTGCATGTGTGCCCAAAATCCTGACAGTGTGACGAAATGGAGGAAAAAGAATTGCACCATGACCTTGCCCCATTGAGGAGCGCTTTTCCCTCTGTCTTTGGCAATAAAAAAGGAAAAAGAAAAAAAATCTAAAAAGATACTGAGTAGAATTTTCTTGTTGTTTGTAGATACAGGGACTACAGTTTAACAAAGCCTTCTCATAAAAGACTACTAGGAACAAACTTATAGTTTCAACCAAGTTAAATTTATTAACTTGCTGCATTGTGGGAGACTACATTCCAAAGGAACCTGGACCCATCCCCGCAATGGAAGGGTGGTTAGTAAGCCATGGGAAAGGGGGAGTCTTGGTAAAAATTAAATGAAGCAGTATTTTTGATAGGCTCAAAGTAAAGCAGAACTCTGTGTGACATCAGGTTTATATCAGGGCTGGACCTGAACTGAGAAGCAGACTCAGGGTCTTCTTTCTTGGAAACCTCGAAGTTAGGATAAGTGTGGGTGTTGGGTCTGAGTACTCTTTATCTAAAGTTTTATACCTGGATTGAAAAATACTGTCAAAGTGACCTGCGTGGCCCAGATCCTCTGGGCAAAAATGGGATTGTTCCATTCACACTCATATCATTTCAAACAGCAAAGTCTACATTCTGTTATTTTAGAAAACATTTGTCAGCACTACATCCTGGATGGTAATTAACAAAAGCAGTTTTTGCAGAATAAAAAGGCACCATATATTCCACAGTTTAATGAGAGTATTCAACATTGGGGGATCTATGAGATTTCAAGCATAACGAATACATAAGCAGCTCTCAATCATAACTGGTGAGAATATAAATTGATACAACCTTACAAGAAGAGAGTTTTGCTATAAAATAAAAGCCCAGTAACTATGGTACAGTGGTAACAAAAGTGCCTTGCAAGGCTGGAAGTTGTATGGCTGATTGCAGGTTCGGATCTCTAGGTGGGCTTGACCACACTGCAGGTGCACAGATTCCTAGTCCCCTGTGGAGCTGAAGGATTGGGAAAATGGGGTCACAGCATGACAAGATTCTGTCTAGGGTGATTCATTCTCTCTTTCTCTAGCACACACTCTTTGTACCCGTAAATAAATCAATAAATGCTGGATAGTTGGATATATGACAGAAAATCCTTGGAAGTATTGCCTAGTACCTCCCCACCACCACTACCACCATTTTTTTGGTACCTTCTACTGATTATGCCTGTTAAACCAAACTCCACTGGCCTGAGAAGGCCTCTTTATTTGCATACATGAGAGCATGTCAACAAACCACAACCTAACTTTGGAGTCTGTTCCCCCAACAAACAGCTGAGTCACAGCAGCCCTGTTTCAGTCGATCACACGGTTGTGTTCAAACTGTGCTCAGGAGACAAACACTGAGCCTTAGCCAATCCAACTGTTGTTCTACCTCACACCCCTCACTTCCGTTTTTCTTTCCTTGACCACGGGGCAACCCAGAGTTCCTCAGAACCAGTTCTGGGAATTGCCTGATTTGCAAATTGTTCTTTTCTCAGTCAAACTCTACTAAATTAGACTTGTCTACAGTTTTTCTTTTAATATACCCAAAGTACAGGAAGAGAAAACAGGAGTAATCTAGGGCCGAAATGAAATTTCTCTGAGGAACTCTTAAGTTTATGTGCATGAGAGAAAGACAACAGGAACATGCATCCGTCTGGCAGTATTTATTTCTACGTTGTGCTCTAGAATATTCAGAATTAGTACTCTGCAATTTCACTTCTGGCTTTGGGAACACCAACATTTAAATTACGGTGACACCACTTATGAACAGCATGCTGTAAAAATTACTTAATTTTCTCTAGCATTCAGTTTCTTTGTCTTTAAAGTGGGGGAGAGGAGGATAATAGTACTGAACTCTTAAGATTGTTGTAAGGATTGAAGGAGATAAATTTGTATCCAGTGTCTAAAGCAATATCAACATTAATCCTATTTTCTTTTTTGATTAGGTATATTTTTGAAATGTATTACATGGAAAGTGTATCACTTTGTAATTTTTTGAAAAGTAAGTTTACTTGTCTGCTGGCAAATCATCCTAGCCTAAAGATAGAGCAATTATTCCCAAGTGATAGTGGGTTAAAGGATCATCTATGAGAATTTGGCCCGTTCCCTCAGACATTTCAAATTTCCTAAGTCTGGGGTGGAACTGAAAAAAATATATATATAATTTTTTTCAGACCAGTCAGTGGCGTGGTGGTTAAGGAGGTTGCAGCCACTTGGCCAACTGCATGGTTCAAGTCCCGGACCCTGCAGCTTAAAAAATATGGCGTGTATGTGTGAGTGCCCAAAATCACAAAAGGAGAAATGGAGAATGGATAGTGGCATGACCATCTCCCCAGGACAGAGGGAGACAGTCATGCCACTATCACTTTCCCTCTTTCACTCTCCAGGAAGTGGATGCTCCCTAGCCAATTAAAAAAGAAAGAAAGAAAGAAAGAAAGAAAGAAAGAAAGAAAGAAAGAAAGAAAGAAGACAAAAATTTACATTTTTTATTTTTTTAAGAATTATTTTTTGTTTAACTTTGTTATTATTTTCCCATTTGATCAGAGAGAGAGGGAAAATGAGAAAGCAAGCCACTCAGTCTGGGATTTGAACTGCGGTTGGCCATGTGGGAGTCCAGCGCCCTTAACTACCATGCTACCTGCCAGTCCCTGCATTTTTAAATTTTTTAAAAGAATTATCTATTTAATTTTTTCTGTTATTATGATTTATTTTTTAATTTGACCAGGTAGAGCCAGAGGAAGGGAAAGTTAGAAAGCAAGCTGCCAGGTCCAGG
>NW_006160057.1:2505787-2514607 GCF_000334495.1 Tupaia belangeri chinensis
CCTACTTCATGTGGTTCTGATGTCATTTATCTTCAGACTATTCTTTGAGAACCTCAGGCTAGATGGACAAGCACTGTATGTTGGGCCAGCAGGGTTAAGGCACTGGACTCCCACATGGCTGACCACAATTTGAGTCCAGATCAGCAACTTGAAAATTGGGTGCATGTGCATTCGTGCCCAAAATCCCAAGAGGAGAACAGAGGAGAAGGGATTGTAGGATGGCCATTTCACCTTGGGGATAATTTCTCACTTACCTTATCTCTGTCTCTCTTTGGCAAGTGCACATGCCCTATGGCATAAACCTAAAATAAAAAAAGGAAAGATCTCAAGAGAACTGGTACCAGCAGTTAGCATAATGGCTATGTTGCTGGACTCCCATGTAGTCGACCGCGGTTCGAGTCCCGGACCACGTGGCTTAAACTCACGCTGGGCATGTGTGTGTGCGTGCCCCAGATCCTGAGAGGAGAATGGAGGAGAAGGGATTGCGGAGTGGCCATCCCCCCTGGGGGGTGATTTCTCGCTTTCTGTCTCTTTGTCTGTCTCTGTCTGTTTGGCGAGCACACACGCCCTATAGCAAAAACCTCTCAAAAAAAAGAAAAAAGAAAAGAAAGAAAGAGATCTGTTCAGAAAGTTACAGGTTGCTGTCAGAAAGACCATAAAGTGGGACCAGCAGTTAGCGTAATGGCTATGTCGCTGAACTCCCATGTAGCCGACCGCAGTTCGAGTCCCGGACCCAGTGGCTTAAATCGCCGGGCATGTGTGTGTGTGCGCGCGCCCAAGATCCCAAGAGGAGAATGGAGGAGAAGGGATTGTGGCGTGGCCATCCCCCCTGGGGGGCGATTTCTCACTTTCTGTCTCTCTTTCTCTGTCTGTCTGGCGAGTGCACACGCCCAATAGCCAAAACCTCTCCAAAAAAAAAAAAGGAAAAAAAAAAAGGAAGACCAAAAAGTGAGGGGGTAAAAAAAAATAAAGGGACCAGCAATTAGAGTAATGGCTATGTCGCTGAACTCCCATGTAGCCGACCGCAGTTCGAGTCCCGGACCCAGTGGCTTTAACTCACACCAGGCAAAAAAAACATGCCCAACATCCCAAGAGGAGAATGGAGGAGAAAGAATTGTGACCTGGCCATCCCCTCTGGGGGGTAATTTCTTGCTTTCTGTCTCTCTCTCTCTGTCTTTCTGGCGAGCACACATGCCCTATAGCAAAACCCTCTTCAAAATTAATTAATTAATTCATTCATTAAATAAATGAAAAGGCCATGAGGCTAGGTAGCAGTAGTGCAGTGGGGGTGCAGCTGTGTCCACATAGGAGAGATCCTGAGACCTCCCTGAGCAGCTGGGCATGTGTGTGAACACCCATGATCCAGGCTGGCTGAGCCTATGGGTGGATCGTGGCACAGAGACCCTATTCAGGGTGCCTTTCTTTCTGTTTTCTCATGAAAAAGATCAGTGAAAAGATTCACTTAAAAAAAAAAAAGTATATCTTTCCTGCTGTCATTGAAATTTATTTCCTATTGTTTCTCTAAAACAGAACTTAAAAAAATTGGAGGGAGACCAACAGCCAAGAGCACAACATCGCCTGGTGCCACGCTGCTGAGCGATGCTGACAGACAGAGGGCCGATGACTCACATCATCCTGTCACAACAGTCATGTAGGAACACCATCCTAGTGGGAAGCCTGCCACCACCGTGACATCTTTCTTGGAGAAGATCAAAGCATATTGCAAATATGCAATTAATCCTTATGGTAACTGGTAGGCAGGTTCATTAGCCTCATCTTGCAGATGAAGACGCTGTGGTAAGACGAATAGCTTGCCACTTCCATACCCAGCAGAACCAGTACTGTATTTTTTGCCACAAGCCTAGGAAGGTTTTCAAGTTTTGACATATCAGGCTGAGGAATAAGGAGATTACTGAACAGCATATAAAGCACTTCCTTTTTTTACTTTAATTTTATTTTTTTAAGAGTGATTTTTGTTATAGGCTGCATATGGTCACCAGAGAGATGGTGAGATAGAAAGAAAGAAATGAACCCCCCAGGGAAGGGATGGCCATGCCACAATCCTATCTCCTCCACTCCATTCTCCTCTTGGCATTTCAGGCATGCACACACATGTGCCCAGCGTGAGGGTTTTGTTTTGTTTTGTTTTGTTTTAATAATTCTTTATTTTATTTATTTAAATTTGACCAGAGAGGAGGACCAGCAGTTAGTGTAATGGCTATGTTGCTGGACTCCCATGTAGTCGATCGCAGTTCAAGTCCCAGACCCGGTGGCTTAAACTCATGCCGGGTGCATGTGCGTGCATGCCCAAGATCCCTAGAGGAGAATGGAGGAGAAGGGATTGCGCATGGCCATTCCCCCGGGGGGTGATTTCTTGCTTTCTATCTCTCTGTCTTTCTCTGTCTTTCTGGCAAGTGCACACGCTCTATAGCAAAAAAACTCTCAAAAAACAAACAAACAAACAAACAAAAAAATTGACCAGAGAGGGACAAAGAGAGAGAGAAAGTGAGAAAGCAAGCTGCCAGCTCTGGGACTTGAACCATGGTCAACCATGTGGAAGTCCAGCGACACAACCACCATGCCATATGCTGATCCCCCAGTATGAGTTTTAAGCCACCAGGTGGGGGACTCCAACTGCAATTGACTACATGAGAATCCAGCGACATAACTATTACGCCATCTGCTGGTCCCGCCCCCCCCCTTTTTTTTTAAAGATAGGATCTCACTGTTATGCTCTTCCTGCCTCAGCCTCCCAAGTAACTGGAACTAGAGATGCATGGCACCCTGCTTGATTGTTTCTGGGTGGGCTGGGAATCAAATTCTGGCCTTGCATATGACCTCAGGGTGCCCAAGAGCAGCATCGGCCAGCACACACCACTGCAGCTGCATCCCATTTGCAATTCCTGAAGTGTGTGTGCGTGCCCATACCTGTACACATGCACGCACATATGTGCATACTAAGTAAAGTCGGCCTTCTACACTGTAATCAGTCTGGGTTTCAGTCCTTCCTGTGCCCTTTGCCCATTGTGCAACCATGAACAAGTCATGAGTCTCAGCTGATTCTTCCAAATGGAGAAATAGTATCTCCTGCCACCTACAGCAAGGTTTGTTTTCCTTGAGAGCCTGCTGTGTACCATATTCTGTGCATGTATTTACACACGTCATCTCAACTAACACACTAATCCAAATAGATACGTTCTATTATTATGCAAACCCAAAACCAGTTTAACTAACTTAGCCAAGGCCAGGTAATATTACAGTGAGCTGGCATTCAAACCCAGATCCATCTGACCCTAAAGCCCAGAGCTTTAGGGAATCAGCCTTGGGAATCAGCCCTGGGAATCAGCCCTGCTGACACCTTAGCTTTGGACTTCTGGCCTCCAGAAATGTAAGCAAATAAGCTTCAGTTGTTTTAAGCCATCTGCTTTGTACTACTTTGTTATAGTAGCCCTAAGAAACTAACACAAACCCCAATAAGAAACTGACTGAAGGGACCAGCAAATGGTGTAATGGTTACATCACTGGACTCCCACATAGTCAACCACGGTTCACGTACCAGACCCAGTGACTTCGATCTCATACTGGGGCCTGTGCGTGTGCAAGATCCTGAGAGGAGAATGGAGGAGAAGGGATTACGGTGTGGCCATCCCCCCTGGGGGGTGATTTCTCACTTTCTGTCTGTCTGTCTGTCTCTCTCTGATGACTGTACATGCCCTATAGCAAAAATCTCTCTTAAAAAAAGAAGAAACTGACTGAGGGGCCAGCAGTTGTTCTGGTGGTTAAGGCGCTGGATCTCACATGGCTGACTCCACAGTTTGAGCACCAGAAGTGGTGGCTTGAAAATCACACTGGGTGTATATGCATGCATGCCCAAAATCCTGAGCAGAGACTGGAAGAGAAGGGACTGTGGCATGGCCAACCCCGCAGGGGTGATTTCTCTCTCTTTCACTCTCTCTGTCTTTCTCCCATGAGTGCACATGCCCTATGGTCAAAATCTAAAAAAAGAAAAAGAAAAAAGAAAGAAACTGATTAAAACTATTGAAAACCTGTTTTGGGTTTTTCTTCTGCACCATCAGACAACCCCCTCGATGACACCGTCCCTGAACACCTTCATCAGTGTACCACCTCACTCTCTCATTCTCTTCTTTACTAGATTTTCCCCTCGCTTTTCATTATCTAACAATATCATGTATTTATTTTATTTGTTCATTGTCTGACTCCTCAACTAGAATGCAAGTTCTTTACAAGAATAACTTCGTATCCTCTGCCACTGTTGGCCCAGCACCTAAAACAGCTCTTCCACACTATAAATGCTCAATTAACATTTACTCAACTAATACATGGGAATCCCTGTTGTAAAAAGAGAGCTACTGTAATCTTAGTATCATGAGGAATAGAAGTTTACCTGGAAGGGTCTAGCAGGTGGCATGGTGGTTAAGGTGCTGGATTCCCACATGGATGACCATGGTTCGAGTGCCAGACCTGGTAGCTTGCTTTCTCATTCTATCTCTCTATCTCTCTGGTCAAATATGAATAATAATCATAATAAAGTTAGATCATTATTTTTTTTAAAGTTTACCTAGAGAAGAGATCAAAGAGAAGTACCAAGGGAACCAGCAGTTAGCGTAATGGCTATGTCGCTGGATTCCCACGTAGTCAACCGCGGTTCGTGTCCCGGACCCGGTGGCTTAAAACTCACGCTGGGCGTGTATGCGTGCGTGCCCAAGATCCCGAGAGGAGAATGGAGGAGAAGGGATTGCGGCGTGACCATCCCCCCTGGGGGGTGATTTCTCGCTTTCTGTCTCTATGTCTCTCTCTGTCTGTCTGGCGAGCACACGCGTCCTACAGTGAAAATCTCTCCAAAAAAAAAAAAAAAAAGAGAAGTACCAAGAACACCACACCTGTGAGACAGAAGACTTAGAGGAAAAATATCAAGGAATGTGGGATGTTTTAGTGCAAGTTGGATGTGCAATCTTGTTTAGTCACGGAGTATTATCGCTGTTGCCACAGACACGATGCACAAACATGCATATACTTGACTGGGAAGGCATTTGAGCCCAAAGTGCTACATCTGTCACATTTGTTTGAAGCCAATCCAAACAGGCTGAACACACATTTAGAAAGCTTTGGGAGTATTTTATATCTTGTACATGCTGTCAAAGCAGTAGGAGAAATGTGCTAGGAAGAGAAAGGGCACATACTAAAGAGCCAAAGGGTTTCTCAACCTGGGCTCTATTAACACTTTGGGTTGGATTTGCGACGGGCCATCCTGTGCACCATGGCTGATAGCAGCATCATTGGCCACCGTATGTCAGGAGCAACCCCTCCCCCAAATGACAATAGAACATCTGCAGACATTGCCAGAGGGGCAGAATCGCCCGTGGTTGAAAACCACTGAGTTAAACATGATTGTCCATTCCCCTCCTTTTGCAACTGCCCATATATCTTCAGCACACAAACAAACACACACACACACACACACACACACCCTACACACTTCCAGGACTCATAACCCTGCAAAAAAAGATGACTCATTACTGTGTATACTGCCTCTGAATATGCCCCAGGATTTCCTAATGTCATCTGTTGTCAACCATTACGTGAGTATCCTCTAACAAAACATATTTGGGACCAGCAGGTGACATGGTGGTTAAGGCACTGGACACGCCCACATGGCCTACCAGGGTTCAAGTCCTGAATCTGGTGGCTTGCTTTCTCACTTCCTTTCTCTCTCACTCTCACGCTCTGTCTCTGTGCAACTTCAGAAATAAATGAATGAATAAATAAAAAAAAAACATATTTCAGGATTCACGCCCTTGTATAATTACCTCTTACACTGATTCTGGACTTGATCATGTGACCTCTGTAGCCAATGGGATATTAGCAAGCAAGATGCTACAGAGGCTTGATAAACATACATTTGGGCTTGTCCAACTAGAACATCACTTTCTTAAAGGCCAGAGCCATGTAAAGAAGCCCAGGCTAGTCTACTGAATGGTGAGAGGCACTGAAGATGAGAAGCCATCTTAGATATTCCAGCTCCAGCTGCACTTCAGTCAAAGACAACCACAAGTGACCTCGACCTTGGCTGTCCGTGTGGAGCAGAAGAGCTGTTCAGCTGAGTCTAGTCAACTCAGAATGGTGAAAAAGAGGAAATCATTGTTGCGGTAGGCCAATCATATTTTAGGCATTTCACAACCGCAGCAGACAATGGAAACGTTATCAAGTACCTAATTGATGAAAATGAGCACAGCAGGATGGTGCTGGAGCCTGCTCATAGCAGCTAGGAAAAACGTGATGAATTTTCAGTGATTTCTGAGTTGATTAAGCACAACTGTTATAAATTTTAACTTATGGACCAGCAGGTGGTGCTGTGGTTAAGGTACTAGATCCCACATGACTGACTCTATGGTTCAAATCCTGGACCTGGGGGCTTGGAAAACATACTGGGAGTATGTATGTGTGTGCCCAAAATCCAGAGAGGAGAATGGAGGAAAAGGGACTGTGGTGTGGTCCCTTTTCTCCCCTCGAATGTTATTTCTTACTTTCCCTCTCTGTCTCTGTCTCTTTCTGTCTCTCTTTAGCCAGCATACATGCTCTATGGCAAAAATCTTAAAAAAAAAAAAAAAAGAAAGAAAAAGTTTAATTACATAAACTTACATTGAAATAAGTTATATTGGAACCAGCAGTTGGCACACTGGCATGTTGCTGGACTCCCATGTGGTCAACCATGGTTCAAGTTCCAGACCCTGTGGCTTAAATTCATGCTGGGTGTGTGTGCGTGCGTGCCCAAGATCCCAAGAGGAGAATGGAGGAGAAGGGATTGCGGCATGGCCATCCCCCCTCGGTGGTGATATCTCGCTTTCTGTCTCTCTGTCTCTCTCTGTCTTTCTGGCAAATACACGTGCCCTATAGCAAAAACCTCCCCAAAAAAGAAAGAAAGAAAGATGTTATATTTTTAAAAGATAACAAATGCTTCTTTGTTATTGTACTAAATTTTGCCGTTCTCCTTGCTCTTGAGGTTATTCATGTCTACTATGTATGATGGACAGTCTATATGACAGGGTACTACTGGTCAACTCTTAGCTCTGCATTCCACAGCATCACATTGATAGTGTCACGTTGGCCATGGTAGGAATATTTATACCACAAAAATTGCCAAATGCTATACACGGTGCTTTTTGTTGTTGGTTCAGAAAGCCAGTTGTTAAACTTTTACAGCACATTGCCGGTACCTCCTTGAAGGACTTTAATATTAGCATCCACTGAGAATTCGCATATGCCAGATACAGTTCCACATTTTTCATGACTGTGTGAGGTTTGGTACTGTAATTATCCTTATTTTCAGGTGAAGAAATCAAGGCACAGAAAGTGAAATACTTCGCTCAAGTTTAGAGGATTATTAAGCAACAGAGCCGAAGACCTCAGGCATTCTGGGTCCTATACCTTTAAGTACACTACTCGTATTTTCCAAACCATTGCTCTGGGTACAAGACCCAGTAAGTGCAAGCACACTCACGTACAGAATGGTGCAGAAGACCTGAAACTGGAACTCGGTGTTCACGGTACTTAGGAGTTCGAGGTTTCAGTGCATGCAAATGATTTGGATTCCATAGTGTGATAGCTAACTTTTTTTTTTTTTGGAGAGATTTTCACTGTAGGGCGCGTGCGCTCGCCAGACAGACAGAGAGAGACATAGAGACAGAAAGCGAGAAATCACCCCCCAGGGGGGATGGTCACGCCGCAATCCCTTCTCCTCCATTCTCCTCCTGGGATCTTGGGCACGCACGCACACGCGCCCGGCGTGAGTTTTAAGCCACCGGGTCCGGGACACGAACCACGGTCGACTATGTGGGAATCCAGCGACATAGCCATTACGCTAACTGCTGGTTCCCTAGTGTATGCAAATTTTAAATCGAAGCGTTCATATGATTTAAAAACAAAAGCAAGGAAGACCAAAGGAAACGTACGAACGTTGACACAGCTAACACATCCCTGCACAGTTGCCCGGTCACCGTGAACCCCTCACCCTACCCCACTTCTCACACACGTTCACACCTACTCTGTGGGGTTAGGCAGATGGCCCCAGCTTCTGTGGCTCACCTTCCCTAACAGAAATAACACTCTCCTGAGGTCTATAGAAGACACACGAGGAGAGACCAGCAGATGATAATGGTCATGTCTCTGGACTCCCATGTAGTTGACCGCCATTCAAGTCCCAGACTCTGCAACTTAAAACTCACATCGGGCGTGTGTGTGGGAGTGCCTAAGATCCTGAGAGAAGGGAGAAAAAAGGACTATGGCGTGACCATTTCCCCCCGGGGGCATGTGTGTGTGTGTGATTTCTCACTTTCTGCCTCTCTCTCTCTCTCTCTCCCTCTCTCTCTCGCAAATGCATATGCCCTCAGAAAATTTTCTCAAAAAAAAGAAGATATACTAGGAGATAATCCCATTGTGCATACCCTATCTTACCTTTCCCTTTCCTCACATGGAAAGTTGCTTACAGTATTTGTCAAAGCCATCAATGTAATCAAAACAACAAAAATGCATGGGAAAGAAGGCTTTGGCTGCTGAGTAAGGGCCTATAGGAAACAGGAGAGACTGCTGGCCCTGTAGTGCAGTAGGTAAGTGCTTACATAGAAAGTCAGGTCCTGTGTGGCTGACCACAGTCTGAATCCCATTTTAGTGGCTTGAACAGTATATGCTGGGTGCATGTGAGTGTGTGCCCAAAATCCTGGGATGAAGAAATGGAGGACAAAGAGTTGCAACATGATCACACTCCCATTGCGAGGGGAGTGACTCTCTCTGTCTCTCTCTTTC
>NW_006160057.1:2514638-2518803 GCF_000334495.1 Tupaia belangeri chinensis
TCTAAAAAGCACACCTGCCCACTGGCAGTTCTTTTGCTTTTTGTTTTTTGTTTTTCAATTTGCCAGAGGGTGTGTGCACTCACTAGAGAGCAAGAGCATGCATGCAAAAGAGACAGAGAGAGAGAGAAAGCAACGCCCACCCCCACCCCCGGATGGAGCACAGTCATGCCACAATCCCTCTCATCCACCTCTCCCTCCTTTCAGGATTTTGAGCACCCATGAACATTCTCCTGGTTTGTTTTCCAAGCCACAGGCCTAGGACTTGAACTAAGCAGTCAGTCATGTGGGATCCAGCCACCTCCACCAGACCATGGGCTGGCCCTGCCCATGGGCAATTTTAAAAAACAAAATGAAAAAGAAAGAAAAGGAAAGGAAAGAAAATGTCAGGGTCTGGGTTGGGCCCAATGGCCTAATTATTAAGGGAACCAGTCCCTACATGGCAGATGGCAGTTTGAATCCCAGCCCCAGTGGCTTGAACACACACCACTGTGTGCATGAGTACCCCAAACCCCAACAGGATGGAGAAATGAAGGAGAAGAGATTGCAGTGTTACTTCTCCCTCCTATTGTGGGATTCTTTCTCTCACTCGCTCTCTCTCTGTCTTTGTCTCTCTCTGGTGAGTATGTGCACCCTTTCTCAATTAAAAAAAGAAAAAGAGAATTAAAAAAGAGAGAGAGACTGAAGAGCCAGTCAAGATGTGATACAGTCTGGCTGAGAAGGGGTCTGTTGGGTACTGGTGTCCTGCTGGTCATCCTCACTTGGGTCGGTGACCTTTCTCCACACATGGCCCAGAGTAGGTGCTACAGGAAGAAGAACACTTTACAGGACAATAAATGCTTCACTCAGCCTGTCTTCCTCTCTTTTCTCATGGTTTACCAGCATCCTGTAATGCTTGAATGATAGCCTGTCCCTGGAGCCCACAAAGATTATTAGGAGCCTGGGCATTGAAGCGAATTACTCAGTCCTTGGGGAGATATTCTCAACCTCCTCTGACTCCACAGCCCTCCAACCAAGGGTGCCTTTGGAACAGGTCACTCACTAGCTGCAAGGTATAATGTTGACCATTTAGGGGCCTGATAGAATCTTCCTAAGCTGGCTTATGTTACGGCCTGCAATTGCACAGTTCGATATGAACTACTCTGGTATAAAGGTTGCAAATAATTTTTACAACCCAACTGCCAACAAACAGGGAATTATAAAATCATGTCACATCCGTCAGACGGAATATTAGACAGGTACAAGGCCTGGAGGCTCTCGACCACCCTTGCTTCTTAGGATGGCTGCAGACCTTGGTCATTCCACACCCCGTGCCTCTCCTGGTCATGTGCAATGGCTGTAAAGACTGGAAACTTTCAGGCATTGTCCATTCTACCGTAGAAGAGAGAGCTTCACCCTCTGAAGTCGGGAGGCCTTTTTGAAACCCCAGTCTGTGTCAGCAGTTTTCTTATTATATGTTGGAATGATCTTGCTGCCTGTCAAGCTCCACATCCCCTTTCCCCCTCTCCTCTGAGAATGGGCTGTTTCACTGTAGGTGCCAAATCCTTTGATTAGACATGAAACATTGCCCTTGGTTGCTTTCATGTAAGTTTTATGAGAACACCTGGGCATGAATATTTATTTAAGCAGCTTGGAACACATCCCTTTGATTCTTTTCTGTTCTGACTCATACAGGGGGAGGCACTATGTCATGGTTCACCTGTGATGGCTTCTGGATTTCTCGCCCTCGCGAGGCCGAATCACTGAGTTGTCTAGGAAATGGGAAACACCGTCTGGGTTGCATCAGCTAGCAGAATGACACCCATTTCTGTTTTACCGATGAAACCATCATTTCCTCTGCTACGTCAGCTTTCCTGCACAATGTGTCAATAAACTCTGGCCACCTCACTGTTGCCTGCTTGGACTCCTTCTGCAGTGACCGACTGAGTTAACCCTTCATCACTATTTCTGTTGATTGAGACTACAGGTCCCCACTTCGTTCTGCCTCAAGCCTCAAACTTTGTTCTGTTTTTAAAGACAGGGTTGGTACTGTAATGCTCTTAATTATACAGGTCAAGAAGTCAGGGGCCAGTCAGAGGCATGGTGGTTAGGGCGGTTGGAAGTCACATGGCTGACGGGGCAGTTCAAGTCCAAGACCTGGCAGCTTGAGAGACATGCTGGGAGCATGTACATGCATGCTCAAAATCCAGAAAGGAGGATGGAAGAGAAGGCATTGCAGTGTGGTTGTCCCCTGTGGAGGGTGCATTCTTGCCTTTTCTCTTTCACTCTCCAGAGAGTGCATACACCCTCTAGGAAATAAAAAGAAGGGAAGAAAGAATGAAAAGGAAGAAGGGAGGAAGGGAGGAAACAAAGAAAGGAAGAGATCAGGTCACAGAGCAGTAAATACTTGGTCATGGTAACAGTACTGGGAACAGCGGAGCCTAAGGACTCAGGCATTCAGGGTGACGCCACAATCTTCCTGCCTCAGCCTCCCAAGTAGCTAGGACGACAGGCCCTCGCTACTGGGCCAGGAATTGAACTTGGGCCTCCCCCTCCCACATGACCTCAGCTGGTAATGCACAGCACCTTACCAGCATATGCCCTGCAGCCAACCCAATCCTCAGCCTCCTTTAAGTGATCCTTCCAGTGCAATCAAAGGGGTGTACATTACCCAGGAATAAGGAGTTTCCCTAGGATGAGTCAGCATGAGAGGCAAGCTCCTTAGGATGACAGACTGAGTCACTTACATTCTGACTTGCATATTCTTACTCTTATTCTCCTACCATTCACCCATTTTGTGATAATGGTAATTTGTACCACTATTATTATTGTCATTCTTAAGAGTCTTCTAAGTGCTAACCACCGTATATGCCAATGGCTCCTTAAACACCCTGTGCTCTGAGGGAACAGAGCTCTAGACTCTAAACGGTGCCAGTCTGCTTCACAAACATCCTTGCCTTTTTTTTTTTTTTTTTTGAGAGGTTTTCACTATAGGGCGTGTGCGCTCGCCAGACAGACAGAGAGACATAGAGACAGAAAGCAAGAAATCACCCCCCAGCGGAGGATGGGCATGCCGCAATCCCTTCTCCTCCATTCTCCTCTCGGGATCTTGGGCACGCACGCGCACGTGCCTGGCGTGAGTTTTAAGCCACCGGGTCCAGGACGCGAACCGCGGTTGACTACGTGGGAGTCAAGCGACATAGCCATTACGCTAACCGCTGGTTCCCTCACAAACATCCTTGCCTTTTTACAGATGCTATTTCCCCTCTCTTGTCCTCATCCCTATAAACCTGATTCCTCCTTTCAGACTGAGCTTACGTATCATCACCTCCTGAATCCTTCTGGATTTTCTGGAAAAGATCCAGAGAGAGACAGAGGGAAGGTGAGAAATCATTCCCAGGGGGATGGCCATGCTGGTCACAGTCCCTTCACCACCATTCTCCTCCTGGGATTTGGGGCACACATGCATATGTGCCTGGTGTGATTTTCAAACCACCAGGTCTGGGACTCAGACCGCAGTCGGCCATGTGGAAATCCAGCACCTTAAAAGCCACTCTTTTTAAACTCCAATTCCACCCACTTTAGAAATAAAAGGTAATGTCAACCCACATAACTGGAGTACAGGAAAGCCAAAAGGCCAGGTGAGCTTCTGAGCCAATTAGGACAGGGGACACAAGTGCTGCCAGGATGCTCTCTTACCATCACTCATTTCTGCTCCTTCCTGAGCCTAAGCTCTCTTCTCTCAGACTGACCAGCAGCACAGGGTTGGAGCTCCAGTCTTTGTGACTAAGGAGGGACTAAGACTTGCTCTCTTTGACCTCATACTCACAAATGCCAGGACAGGGTTCTGATTGGCTCAGCACCGAGTCAGGCCCCACCCCTGGGCCATTCATGTGACCAGTGAGGGGTGGTTATACCTAAGAAGCATGTCCAGAAAGTGTTTGTGAGAAGGGAGAAGGTTACAGGTGAGGTAGGATGCTAGGCAGGCAAAAGGTCCATGTTTACAAATCCTCCTATATTCTCCCAACCCCATGTCCTCTGTGATTTTTTTTTAAGAACTATTTTATTTAACTATTTATTTTAATTTGACCAGAGAGAGGGAGGGAAGGAGGGAAGGAGGGAAGGAGGGAAGGAGGGAAGGAGGGAAGGAAGGAAGGAAGGAAGGAAGGAAGGAAGGAAGGGACGAAGG
>NW_006160057.1:2518958-2523655 GCF_000334495.1 Tupaia belangeri chinensis
CGCATCCTTTCTCCTCCAGTCTCCTCTTGGGATCTTGGGCACGCACACACACATGCCCAGTGTGAGTTTAAGCCACCGGGTCCAGGATTCGAACCACAGTCGACTACATGGGAGTCCAACAACATAGCCATTACACTAACTGCTAATCCCCATGACTTGTTTTTATAAATGTTCTCAGTTTCAGAGCCTTTTCATTTACCAACATCCTTCTAATATGCAAATAAATTATTTTTTACAAGAAGATGTTACAGAATCTTTTTTTCTAAATAATTAATTTTATTTATTATTATTTTAATCTATAGGGCATAAACACTAACCAGAGAGAGAGAGACGGGGGGGGGGGGGAGAAGTCCAGAGTCTTAACTACCACATTACCTGCTGGCTCCAGAATCTTTTAAAAAAAAATCTCTTTTCCTCTAGGGCCAGCAGGTGGTGTGGTGGCTAGAGGTGCTGGACACCTACATGGCCAACTGTGGTTTGAGTCCTAGACCTGGTGGCTTGCTTTCTCACTTTCTTTCTCACTGTGTCTTCTCTGGTCAAATTAAAATAAGAAAATAAAACAAAGTTAAATAAAATAATAATAATTTTTAAATCTTTCTTCCTTTTTTCAGGATAGTGTGTGTGAATGCATGAGAGAGAGAGAGAAAGAGAAAGAGGATGAGAGAGGGAGAGGGAGAGGGAGAGGCATACCCTCCACACAGTCTGGTCATGCAGCAGTGCCCCTCCTCCAGGCCTCCAGCATAGCTTATCTCTGGCCCTCACATAGGCTTTGTGTATGTCTGGCCAACTAGGCTAAGGACTCGAAAAGCAGTCACCATGTGGGATCTAGCTTCCCTTGAGTAGCTCAATACCACTGTGTCATGGAGCTGTCCCACAGAGTCTTGTCATAACGGTTCCCAGAGAAGGTGGCCCTGTAGGGGTTAAGGGAGTCAAGTCCTACATGGCTGACTGCAGTTTGAATCCTGCACCTAGTGGCTTGAGAACCATGCCTTGAGCATGCCTGGGGCATGCATGTCTGCCTGACCACCTGAACCACCGAGCCTGCCGTGAGAACATGCCCTGGTGCGCATGCAGGAGGATGAGAGACACTTGGAACAGAATTGAGTTGCCCTAGGTAGCCCAGACGAGGCCAGCGTAGAAAGTTGAGAGCCAGCTAACACCCTGGCTTGAGAGTGAGCCCAGCCAAGCTCAGCAGAGCCTTGGGCTTTTCCAGATCCCCAAGTAGTAAACGCTCTCTGTTGAATGTCACAGAGGCTTGGTGCACTTTCTCCACAGCCTGACTGTAGTTCTAGACAACTAATTCTGTACAATTGCACTGCCCTGGTGTTTGGATCCGGTTGCAGTTCTGGCAGTGAGCTGGGAGCTAAAGTAATAATGCCATTTCTGGACCAGAGCGTTTGCAGGCTGATGCGAGGACCAGCCCTGCAGTCTGGTGGCTAAGGAAGCGAGCCAGATCTCACATGGACGGCCATAGTCTGGATCCCAGTCCTGGATGCTTGAAAAACACACCTGGTGCATGTGCATGCATGCTCCAAATCCTGAAGAGGAAGAAATGAAGAAGGGATGCTGCGTGATCACCTTCTATGTGTGTGGGAGGGTGCTTTCTCCCTGTCTCTCTGGTGAACGCATACTTTCTAGTAACTAAGGGCAACAAAAAGTAAAAGCAGACATCAGACCTTCAAGAGCTCTCCCCCCCCCAATGCATATTGACCCAAAACTTTTGAGATGGAGACAACTCTGCCAGCCTGAGTCCCTGAGAAACTAAGAGGAGTTGGACACTGAGCCGTAAGGAACTGTTATAAACCACTGAGACATTGGAGTTGTTAATTACTGCAAGATAACTTAGTCTAGCTGAGCAAATGAATTGAAAAAGTGTAATTTTTTTCTGCCTTAGGGGATGTGTGGTTAGTGGAGAGAGAGAGAGAGACACGGTGAGAGGGAAAGTAAGAAATCACCCCTCGGGGGGAATGGCCAGGCCACAATCCCTTCTCCTTCATTCTTCTCCCAAGATCTTTGGACACACATGCATACACGCCCAGTGTGTTTTAAGCCACCGGGTCTGGGACTCGAAACACGGTCAGTCACGTGGGAGTCCAGTGACATAATTGTTATGCCATCTGCTGGTCCCCCAAAAAGTGTATTTTATAAGCTGGCTAAAAATTGTTCATTGCTTTCTCATTGGTGCTCTGAGATTACAGTAAATACTTAAATTGTAGTTTATTGATTTTGGTTATTTTACTAGTTTAATCGGCTTGTGAACCCATTGACTAGCCAGGGGTTGGGGGTAGTTATAGACCTGATTGCCAAGGAGTTGGGAAAGAGAACAGCTGCCTTTTTTCACCTTCCAAATACCTTGAGACTTTGCAAACATAAAAGGTGTTCAGATGTTGGGCAATCTGAATGTCCATTAAGCTCCCTCTAGCACATAAACTAGCGGTGACCCTTCTCTTTCCAGAGCATGTATTATCACAACAAAAAGGAAGGTATCCTTCAACGAAGAAATTTGAGTGGATGAGAGGGCAAGGAAAAAAAGGTTATACAGGGAATCAGCAGTTAGCGTAATGGCTGTGTCGTTGGACTCCCACGAAGTCGACCGCGGTTCGCGTCCCAGACCCGGTGGCTTAAAATTCACGCCGGGCGTGTGTGCGTGCATGCCCAAGATCCCGAGAGGAGAATGGAGGAGAAGGGATTGCAGCCTGACCATCCCCCCAGGGGGGTGATTTCTCGCTCTCTGTCTCTCTGTCTGTCTCTGTCTGTCTGGCGAGCGCACGCGCCCTATAGCAAAAACCTCTCAAAAAAAAAAAAAAAAGGTTATACAAAGCAAAAACTAAAAACCCCTGCCACACCTCATAACCTCATAGCACAGTGGTTAAGGCCTGTGCATGAGGAGCTGGATCCCACATGGCTGACCATGGTTTTAACCCAGTTCCGGTGGCTCTACCATGCCTCAAATCTGGATAGGATGGTGGAATGGAAGAATAATAGTCACAGCACGACCATGCCCCACTGGGGGGTGCTTTCTCTCTTTCTCTGCAAGTGCAATTGCCCTCTGGCAATTAAAAAATAAATCTCTTAGATGTACATAATTTTCCATTTCTCTCAAAATGTTTTTGAAATACCCACAAGGAAGTTAAAGGAGAAAATCTTTGTGACCTTGGTTTAGGTAAGAATTTATTTAAAAATGATGCCAAAAGTACAATCTATCAAAGAGAACATTGATAGATTTATCTTCATCAATATTAATATCTTCTACTTTTTGACAGACACTGCTGAGAGAATGAAAAGAACAGCCACAGATTGGAAGAAAATGTTTCCAAAGCATATATATGATAAAGTGTTTGTATCCAAAATATATTTTTTAAAAAACTCTCAAAACTCAATAATAATAAAACAGAAGTCAGTAAAAAATAAAAAATAAAAAAGGGGGGGCAGAGCTGGCCTCATACAAGGTAGTTAAGTGCTGTATATTGGGAGCCAGATCCCACATGGTGACTGGTTGGAATCTGGGCCCTGGCAACTTGAAAACCATGACGAGCACGTGTGCATGCATGCCCCAAATCCTGATGGAAAGGAAGGATAAAGGAAAAGGACTGCAGCATGACAGGGTCCCATAGGTGATGGGGGTGCTTTCTCTCTTTCTCTGTGTCTCCTTCTCTCTGACAGGGCACATGCCCTCTGGAAATTAAAACAAAATTGGGCAAAATATTTGACCAGATATTTCAACAAGGATGTATCTGGAAGGCAAATAATCAGATGCCAAACACCATTTGTCATTTCAGAAATGGAAGTTACAATCACCACGAGACCCCTACATTCCTACAATGGCTACGATGACAAAGACATAATGGGGAGCACCCTTCCTACATGGTTGGAAGGGATGTAACATGGCACAATTACTTGGGAAGTGTCTGCCAGTTTCTTAAAAAGTTACATCTACTCCTACCATATGACACAAGTATTCCACTTGCAAGAATCTACCAGAGAAATGAAACATATGTTCATACGATACTTGTATAAAAAGGTTCATAGCAGTCTTATTTGGAATAGCCCCAAACTGGAAACCATCTCAATGTTCATCAATGGATGAATGGAATTCTGGTATATAAATGCCATGGAACACTACTCAGCAATTAAAAAAAAAAATACTGACATACACAACAGAATCGAATTTCCAAATAATTATGCTGGATGAAAAAATCCAGACCACTTCCCCACCCGACCCTGCAAAAAAAGACATGTACATAGTCTACTTGTTTACATAAATTTAGAAACCCCCTTGGCTCCCAGAGGGCCGCATTACCACTCAGACGTCTAGCGCCTACGAACCACCTGCCGAAAACTACGATTCCCAGAAGGCTTTGAGGCCGACGACGACCCTCGAGAGGGGGCGGAGCCTAAGAGAAGGTCGTTGGCCTATTCCATTGTCCAGAGCCGGGGGTGGCTGGGCGGAGTTGGGGCGCGATCTGCCTTCCGATTGGTTGTGAAGAGAAAGGGGCGTTCTGCGCGGGTTGGTACGGTCCCTTGGGACCCGGGCAACAGCGTCTGGAGCTCAAATTTCCCGGGCCGGGAGCGCGGGGCCTGCCGGGAAGTCGCCGGGACAGTTACCACCCCCGCCCCCCACCGCCACCAAGGCCCGAGGCAGTCCCGGGTGGGCTTCGGCATGCAGAGCACCAACCTGGGCAACCAGGGGCGCGGCA
>NW_006160057.1:2523899-2545360 GCF_000334495.1 Tupaia belangeri chinensis
CCTTCTGGGGTCTGCTGTGGTCGGAGACAGCGTGGAGCCGGAGGGAGAGATTCTCAGATTTGTGTAAGAGAATTTGCGCTTCTAGAGAGCGCCAGGACTCGGCCTGCTTTATTAGCCGTACTACCCCTGGCACAGAGTAGGTGCTCAGTAAATATTTAACTATTGCATCTGGAAAAGAACCAAGTAGGGCTGCAGGGGAAGGAGGGCAGTCCATTTCTACCCTTCTAGAAGCCGCAGTCTATCCCTCTTTAGAGCAACCTCCCTATTCAGGCACGCGTACATTCATCTACCTTTTGTTGAATCCCTACTATGTGCCAAGCATGCTTGTAAGCGCTGGGGACTGTAGGGGAACAAAACTAACCATTCTCTGAGTTTTTGTGTTGGTAGGGGTAGGGGTTACCTTCTGCAGTGCAGGGGTCCCATCTAGCATAGACCACGCTGCTTTTCCTTCTGTTCCCCATTATCTGTCCTACTGGGCTCAGCTTCTCCTGCAGGGCTTCAGTGGCAGCCTTTGCCCCAAGGGGTGCCACTTGGGCTCCAAGTGCTGCGCACAGACTGATCTTACTACTTTTAACTCCCCAGGACTTCACAGACTTGGGTGCATCCCTTGAGTTCACACATGTGTTTCTTTCTTTTAAAGTGTATTTGTTTTTCCCATGAGAAAGAGAGGGACAGGGACCTCCGATGGGGTCTCACACCATAATCCACCCCGTCTCAGCCTGCCAGTGTCCTTGGCATATGTGTGTAAGAGAGACCTCAGGACACGAACCCAGGACCTTCCCTTTCAGCCTCTGCAGGGCTGAGCACTGCACAGCTGCTGTGTCCTGTCAACTGGCTTCAGTGTATTTCTTGTTCTAGATTTTTCTGTTGATTCTCTGGACGTTCCTCAACAAATTGGCTGCTAGCTGTGTATGCCCAAAACATGTTAGGTTGTGTTCCAGCAACCCCGTGGGTTTCTGGGGACTGTCAGTCCTCTTTATCAACACTGCTGGGTCATCAACTCCAGTGAATTAAAGATTTTGTCTAAAGTGAGAATTCTGCAGATTTTTCATTTCCAGAGTTGGAGTTTGTGTAAATACCACCCTTGCCTCAGTTTGGAGCTCTGTGGTCAGGGGTCACCTCTGGTGCCTCACGGCATGGCAGAGGGCAGGAGAGCTAGTCTGTGTTCCCGTGTTCTCTGGTTTTCTGTTTGTTTTCTGTTATTCTTTCCATTAACTCACCAGAACTCAGCTATGGAAGCCTTGTCCTAATGACCTTAATCCTCTTCCCAGAGGCACTGTCTTTTTTTCTTTTTCTTTTTCAAAGGTTGTGTGTACTTGCCAGAGAGAGAGGAAGAGGGGGGGGGTGGGGTCATGCCACATCCCTTTATGTCTTTATCCCATCAGGATTTGGGGCTTGTATGCTCACAATACCTGGCATGATTGTCAGGCTGCCAGGCCAGGATTTGAGCCTCAGTTTGCCCTTTGGGATCTAGTTCCCTTCACACTTCGCTTAACCCCCGTGCTACGAGGCTAGCTTGGTCCTCACCTTTCCAACATCGTAACTGAATCAAGTTTATGCTCTCTTAATCTCGTTAATGAGCATGAACTTTGGGGGACATATTCAAACTACCCTAAGTGTAGTTTTCCTTTTCTTTCATTGTTTTATTTTGTTTCATGTGCATGTATGTATTATTGAAAGTGTAAGATTCTTTTTCGTTTTCATTTCCTTTTGAATCATGCCATGTTTCTGTAGGATAAAATCCCCAAATAAATTTTCGTTCTTAATCTTTTGAATAGAAGTATGATTAATGTGATTTTTTTTTTGGTTGTTTGTTTAAGGTGTTTGCCCTAGGCCACCTGTGTTCCCTAGAGAGAGACTGTAAGAGGCAAAGTGAGAAGTCACCCCCCAGGGACATGGCCACACCACAGCCCCTTCTCCTTCATTCTCCTCCTGGGATTTTTGGCGTGCACGCATATGCGCCCAAGATGATTTTCAAGCCACTGGTCCAAGATTTGAATCATGGTCGGGCAGCTGGGCATCCAGCACCTTAACCGCTACGTCACCTGGTGGCCCCGTTAATGCCACTGTAAAAGAATAACTTCTTAAAGCATTCGTTCATTCCGCAGGCACATTCTCAGTACCAGTTGTGTATGTCGGGCAGATGTAAGGCTTTACTGGCTGTGGTAGGGAATAAGTGGTGGTCCTTCCTTACGGCGTTCACCTGTCAGGGTGCCGTGGCAGAGGTATCAGAAAGGAAAGTGAAGAGACCAGCAGTTGGCATAATGGCTATGTCGCTGGACTCCCATGCGGTTGACCGCGGTTCAAGGCTCGGACCCAGTCGCTTAAACTCACGCCAGGCACGTGTGCGTGTGTGCCGATGATCCCAAGAGGAGAATGGAGGAGAAGGGATTGCGGTGTGGCCATTCCCCCCCCCCCAGGGGGGTTGATTTCTCACTTTCTATCTCTCTGTCGCTGTCTTTCTGGCGAGCGCATGCATCCCTATAGCAAAAACCTCTCTCCCCCCAAAAAAAAGAAAGAAAGGAAAGTGAAGGTCAGGAACACTTAATTCACTTTGCAACATTTTATAGTGTCACAAAAAATGTCTCATCCGCTCTGGTCTCTCTCTTGACCAGTCTGAGTCTGTTTATGTGTGCGTTTCGCTTTTAAATGTCTGTCTTTACCACTGAACTTTAACCTCCATCAGGACAGGGCCCATGTCTCTTGGTTATTCTTAGCTCCTGGCTTGTTCATGTCAGTATCTGATGAATAAATGAACACTAGCAACTTTGATAACAACTTTCATAATTTTCATAATATCACATAATCCTTGACCTAGAACATTGAGTTCAGTTAGTTCTTTTTTTCTTCATCTTTATGATGGAGCGTGTGCGTGTACTGAGAGATGAGCACGCTCCCCCGGGTCTGGTCACGCTGTGATTCCCCTTCCTCCCCAGATCTTGGGCACTCAAGCACGTCCTCTGCGTGTTTCAGGCTCACTGTGCTGGGAATTCACCCTAACTGGTCACGTGGGATCCGGTACATTACCGCTGTACCATAGAGCCACACCTTTGGCATGGAATGTAATTTTTTCCTCCTTTCTTCCTCTTTTGACAGAATAATTGTGAATATCATTCACAACACTTCAGATTACCATCCCAAAGTTCTAAGGTTTCTGAATGTGGCTTTTGATGGCTCAGGTGATGGCTTAATTGCTGGGGACCATCAAGGAAATATCTATGTGTTTGACTTGTATGGAAACAGGTAAGATATTTTTGATAGATGTCTTCTATAACAAAATTATTAATTCACTGATTATTTTAGTACCTGCTAGTCATTATTCATTCAGATGAATTTAAGTTCTACTGTATTTCAAATACCTTGCAAAACGTTTTCTTAAGTACCATAGGAATAAAGACGTGAAAATGTATAGAATATGTTTCAGATTTTTTGGCGGTTGAATGTGTTGTTTTTTTTTTTGTTTTGAAGAATTTTTTTGCCATAGGACATGTGCACTTACTGGAGAGAGATGGAGACAGTGGGAGGAAATTCCCCCCCCCCGGGGGGGATTTCTCCTAGGATCTTGGGCAGGCATGCACACATGCCCAGTGTCCTTTGCAAGCCAATGGATCCACAGTTGAACCACAGTCAACCATGTGAGAGTCAAGCCTTGTAACTCTTGAGCCATCTGCTGGCCAGATAAGTGCTAGTTTTTTTGTTTTGTTTTGTTTTCTCGGAGAGGTTTTTGTTATAGGGCATGTGAGCCCGCCAGAAAAATAGAGAGAGACAGAGAGACAGAAAGTGAGAAATCACCCCCCAGGGGTATAGCCACGCTGCAATCCCTTCTCCATTCTCCTCTCAGAATCTTAGGCACTCACATGCACGTGTCCTGCGTGAGTTTAAACCACTGGGTCTGGTCTGGGACTGGAACCACAGTCAACTACATGGGAGTCCAGTGACACACCCATTACACTAACTGCTGGTCCCACAAAGTGCTAGCTTTTCAATTATTAGTAATTTAATATATCATGAGAATACTTGGTGATTTTTTTTTTTTGGTACCCTATTTCTTCTAGAAAAGTTGCAGGTTTTTTTCTATTATTTTCTATTTATTTCTCATCCATTTTGAGCAAACAATTCTTTCTCTGAATTGGTACATTAAAAATAACTAGAATGGAAAACAAAAACAAACTAGAATGGGGACCAGCAGTTAGCGTAATGGCTATGTCGCTGGACTCCCATGGAGTCGACTGCAGTTCGCGTCCCGGACCTGGTGGCTTAAACTCACGATGGGCACGTGTGCGCTCAAGAGAGGAGGATGGAGGAGAAGGGATTGCGGCAAGGCCATCCCCCAGAGGGGTGATTTCTCACTTTCTGTCTCTCTGTCTCTCTCTGTCTGTCTGGCGAGCACATGTGCCCTATAGCAAAAACCTCTCAACAACAACAACAACAAAAAAAACTCCCCCCCTCCCTCCCTCCCTCCTTCCCTTCCTTCCTTCCTTCCTTTCTTTCTCTCTTTCTTTTTTAGATTTCTGCCTTAGGGTGCATGTGTTTACTGGAAAGAGACGAAGGGAAAGTGAGAAATCACCCCTAACCTTGGGAAGATGGCATGCCACAATCCTTTCTCTGTTGGTCTCCTCTTGGGATTTTGGGCATGCATGCACTTGTGTCCAAGGTGATTTTTAAGCTGCCAGATCTGGAATTCAAACCAGGTTGGCCATCCAGCACCTTAGCCACCGTGCCATCTACTGGTCCCGAGTTCTTGTTTTCTAATTACTGTTTTCTGCTAAAATGCATCAGGGATCTTTGCACATAGGGCTTACTTCAGAACAGGGGCCGGGAAAATACAGGCTGAACCTGTAACATTCTGTAGGCAGAAAGGAGAAATCGTTTGAAGAATGATGGGACTTTGTCAAATGGACGCAAGTATCAGCTTGAATGAGCTCTCTCTGGCCATACTGGAGATAATCTGGACATCAAAGGACATTATTTTCTTTTTTATAAGGTTTTTGCCATGGGGAGCATATGAGAGAGAGACAGAGAGAGGATGTGAGAAATCACCCCCTCCCCCGTAGAGGGGATACCCGTGCTGCAGTCCCTTCTCCTCTGTTCTCTGCTCAGGATTTTGGGTATGCACGTACATGTGTCTGGTGTGACTGTGAGGCCACCAGGTCCAGGGCTGGAACCGTGGTTGACCATGCGGTAGCCTAGCATCTTAACTACCACACTACATGGTGACGCCTGCCAGCTTTTTAAAACGACTTTCAATTCAATGTGTAAGACCAGACTTTTTGTGTCTTACCCCATAAATTTGTTCCTCTTTTGTCTAAGCTTAAAAACATTTTTTTGGGGGGGAACCAGCAGTTAGTGTAATGGCTATGTCGCTGGACTCCCACGTAGTCGACCACGGTTCGTGTCCCGGACCCGGTGGCTTAAAACTCACGCCGGGCACGTGTGCATGCGTGCCCAAGACCCCGAGAGGAGAGTGGAGGAGAAGGGATTGCGGTGTGACCATCCCTCTGTCGAGCTCACGTGCCCTATAGCAAAAACCTCTCCAAAAAAAAAAAAAAAATTTTTTTTTGTGGATTAAAGTCTAGCTTTGTGCCTAGTATTTTAATAAGAACTCACCATGTGGGATCAGCAGTTAGCATAATGGCTATGTCGCTGGACTCCCACGTAGTCGACCGTGGTTCAAGTCCCGGACCTGATGGCTTAAACTCACGCCGGGCACGTGAGCATGTGTGCCCAAGATCCCGAGAGGAGAATGGAGGAGAAGGGATTGTGGCGTGGCCATCCCCCCTGGGGGTGATTTCTCGCTTTCTATCTCTCTGTCTTTCTGGCGAGCGCACGCGCCCTATAGTGAAACCCTCTCCAAAAAAAAACTCGCCATGTATTATTTTATTTAATTATCACACTGACCTTATTAGATATATATTACCTTTCTTTTACACGCAAGGAATTTCTGATCTTTCGTACTCGACCCTGTGTTTAATACATATTCAGTCTCCTTCCCTAGATTTATGAAATCTCTATTTGTCCTTTCCATTTTGTACCCAGAGCTCTAACTGAGCCTGTCTGTAGTGGCTTTCTTAATTACTCCTTTTCTTCCTTGGCTTTTCATCCATTTGCCATTGCTGCCAGAATTGTCCTTTTTTAGTGAAACAGTTGTTTTTTTGTTTTTTTGTTTTTTTGTTTTTGGGGTTTTTTTTTTTTGCTATAGGGCGAGTGCACTAGCCAGAGCGAGACACAGAAAGCAAGAAATCACCCCCCACCCCCCCAGGGCGATGGCCACACTGCATTCCCTTCTCCATTCTCCTCTTGGAGCCCTGGGCATGCACGTACACACCCCCAGCATGCTCTTAAGCCACTGGATCCCAGACTCAAACCACGGGCATCTGTATGGGAGTCCAGCGACATAACTATTAATTACTCCACCTGCTGGTCCCCAGAATCATGTACTTACTATGCCATCCTGTTCTGTTTGAATAAAATCCAAACTCCACAATACAGAACAAAGCACCCTTCCTAATCTATTTTTGGCCCATCGTGATGGTAGCTTATTTTTCTGGGCTTCAGTTCTTTCTTTTCTAAGGACTCCTCTGTAGAATATACGGTTATTGCAAGAACCCTTGACACTAATGCAGCGATCTCTTCGTAGGTTTAACCTTGTTCAGCGAACAGCTCAAGCTTGCACAGCCCTGGCCTTTAATCTTCACAGGAAGTCTGAATTCCTTGTGGCATTAGCTGATTATTCTATTAAATGTTTCGATACAGGTAAGAAGTCCTCCTCTTTGTCTTTGGAAGGAGAGTAAAATATAGACTGAAATTCTGCAGAGGTTACCAATCTGTACAGTTTGAGGAAGCCATTGCCCAAAGACTGTGCTAACCGCAGATACCACTCATAAGCTTGAGGGTCTTAGGACCGTCTTTACTCCAGATTGGCTGCTGCAAATTGAGGCTTCCGCAGCCACCTTCAGTTAGAAAATTCACTAGAACAACTCACGGAACTCCGGAAAGCACTACGATTGTGCTTACAGCTTACAGTTTTTGTTAAATTTTTGCTGTAGGGTGTGTGTGCTCGCCAGAGAGACAGAAAGCAAGAGATCACCCCCCTCCAGTGGGGGACTGCCACGCCACAATCCCTTCTTCATTCTTCTCAGGACTTCAGGCACGCATGCACACGTGCCCGGCATGAGTATTAAACAATAGGATTCAGGACTTGAACCATGGTTGACTGTATGGGAGTCCAGTGACATAACCACTACACCATCTGCTGGTTCCTGTGTATACAGTTTTATTGTAGCAAAAGGGTACAAGTTAGAACCAAATGGTGGAATCTAGGAGGCTTCCAAAGGGAAACTTCCATTGTCGTCGGGGACAGTAGTCATCTGAGTACAGCAAGTATTGCTGACACAGGAAGTTCCCCAAGCTTTAGTGTCCAGAGTTTTTACTGAGGTTCCATTACATTAGGCACGGCTGATTGGATTATTACTCACATGGTTGACCTCTATTTCCAGCAAGTGTCCCAAAGCCCCAGCCTTCTGATCACGTGGTTCTCTCTGGCACGACCATTCCTCACCCTGACTCTTCTCCTTAGCATAAACTATCTGGTGTGCTCTGCGGGATCTCCTGTGAATAACAGAGACATTCCCATCACTTGGGAAATTCTAGGGTTTTAGAGTTTACTTTCCTGGAGACTGGCCAGAAGCCAGACTTGTCTTTGAAAGCCAAATTTCTTACTGAACAGATACAACAGTAAAACTTTTTCAAATATGTAACTTATTATTTTATACCATATTTAAATTTTTTCCTATTGGGAATGTAGAGTTCAGTAGATTAAAATCATTTTACCTCATTAAAAAGTCAAATAGTGAATTTAAAATCAGTACCTAACATTCACTGTGTAGATGCTAACAGTGCCGTAATTATTTAGTCTCTTACCTGTTGCTGGACTTTTAAAGCGTTCCTCATTTTTGGTCTTACAAACACTGCTGTGACAAAATTTCTAAAACACTTAATTCTTTATACTCACCTGTGAATGTTTCCCTGAGTCCACCATTCTCTTCTCTTTTCTTCTCAGTGGTTCTATCTTTTTAGTTTCTTCCGTCTTACTGAGCCCCTCCTACAAAGCCCTTTTCTTTTATTTTTTAAAAGAATTATTTTTTTTTATTTAACTTTATTTATTTATTCATTTAAATTTGATCAGAGAGGGACAGAGTGAAAGAGAGAGAAAGGGAAAGTGAGAAGGCAAGCTGCCAGATCCGGGACACAAACCATGGTCAGCCATGTGGGAATCTAGCACCCTTAACTACCACGCCACCTGCCAGTTCTGCCAAGCCTTTTTCTTAAATGTTGTCTCTATTCCCCAACTCCCAAATGACCTTGTTTTTTTCCCTTTCCTGACAAACCCTGCTTCCTTATAGCATCTTTTAACAAATTCAGACTTGTGCTTCCTGACAGCTCTTGCTACCAAGACTCCTCTCTCCAAAGTTATTAGTAACCCCTGATTCTTTTTTATTTTCTTTTACACTTTTAATTTATTTATTTCAGATTTTTGCCATAGGAGGTATGTGCTTGCCAGAGAGAGACAGAGAGACGGACCAAGTCAGGAACCGCCCCCTCCCCCCGCAGAAAGGACCAGAAAGGACAGTAGAGCCCTTTCTCCTCTATTCTACTCTAGGGATTTGGGGCATGCGCGCGCGCGCGCACACACACACACACACACACACCCCTGGTGTGGCTACCGGTTCTGGGACTTACACCACAGTTGGCCATGTTAAAGTCCAGTGCTTTACTACTATGCCATCTTATGGCCTTATCCCAGTCTGTTTTTTAAGTTGCTGGCACTCTGCCATCTTATGGCCTTATCCCAGTCTGTTTTGTAAGTTGCTGGCACTCGAACCATGGAGTTGGCCATATGGGATTCAGCACCCAAACTACCATACCCCCAATTCTTTAAATCCTCTTCACACTTTTCAGCCTACTTCTCAGTAGTATTTAACACTTGGGCTTACTTTGAGTCTTCCGTTAGCCTTCATGCTAATAACCGCTCTCTATTCTCCTGTCTTCTCACTGCTTCTTTCAGTCTCCTAGATTTTTCTAGTGATTCCGAGACTTGGATTTTTGAACCAGTTGACAGTTTGTCAACTGTTTTCCCCCTCCTTCTTTATTCGCGAGAGAGCATGTGCGCATGAGAGTGAGAGAGAGAGATGAGTACCCTCTGCAGGGGCTGGTCGCCGCCATCCCTTTCCTCCAGTCCTCTGGGCCATCAGATCTTGAGCACTTGAGCTCATACCTGACATGTTTCAGGCTGACGGACCAGGGATTTGAACCATGATTGCCACGTGGGCTCTGGGTTCTCCTGGCAGTGCATTACCTCTGCACCACAGAGCCGACCTGCTTCTCATGTGTTTCTTACACCAGTTAATGGTATTACCATCCGTTTATGTAACTGAACTAGAAACACGGGAGTCTTAACTCCTCCTTTGTCTCAGTATATCAACCTGATCACTAAGTCCTTGGATATTTTTCCTTAACAGCTCTTGAATTTATTCCTTTTTCCATCGCCACTTTCTTAGTTTAGGCCCTCCTTAACTCCTGCCTGGATTATTATAGCAACAGTCTTCTCCAATATCTTCCCTTCTTTCAATGTATTCACCATATATCCTCAAAGTGTTCTTTCATTTTCTTTAAAAATAATTATTTAATTTTGTTTACTAATGTTATTTTCATTTGTTATAGGCCATGTGCAGAGACAGGGAAAGTGAGCGCCTGCAGGTGGCGTGAAGGTTAAGGTGGCTGGATCCCACATGGCAGAGACAGGGAAAGTGAGAAAACAAGCCGCCAGGTCCAGGACTCAAATGGCGGTCTACCATGTGGGAGTCCAGCACCTTAACCACCATGCCACCTGCTGGCCCCCTTTCAAAAGGAGTGTCCTTTCAAAAGCAGACAAGCTATTGTATCATTCCACATAAAATATTACCCACAAGAGAAGGCCCAAACTCTCTAGCATCGCATTTGAGGCTATCATTGAAGTTTATTCATTTTTGCTCATGATAGCCCATATGAACACATGAGAGAGAGAGAGAGAGAGAGAGAGAGAGCACCCTCAATTTGGGTTCATCACACTGGGATCCTCATTCCCCAGCCCTCCAGCGCATCCCAGCTTGAGTGGCACACACTCAGTGTGTTTTTCAGGCTGCCTGGGGGGATCCAAACCCATGGGCAGCCTCACAGTCTCCAGAACTGTAGTTTAGTTTGCCACTGTCTGTGTTACTAGGCTGGGCCTGAGGCTATTCCTAATCAAACCCTTTGTCACCTCATCTCTTGATAACTTTGTGACATACATGTTACCAATATGTTCCACGGTACACTTATCAACTGGTCGTGGGCTTCCATTTTTGTAGATGGTGATGGAAGATACTCATATAATAACTAGCCATCCAGTGAATCAGTTCATGTGGAGTGTTTACATACGGGGTTATTGATAGATGTATAGGGTTTTGCCTGTGTGACAATGTCCTTTTTACCACAGTCACCAAGGAGCTCGTCAGCTGGATGAGAGGACACGAATCATCCGTCTCTTCGATCTCTGTGCATGCGTCAGGGAGATATGCCATTACTACTTCTTCGGAAACAGCACAGCTGTGGGACCTGGACACCTTTCAGAGAAAAAGAAAGCTGAATATCCGCCAGTCTGTGGGTATACAGAAGGTCAGCGAGGGGCCGTATCTCACCCGTTGTGCTTCTCGGGCTTGTTTCTGGGTCAGCGGGGTTTATAGACCATGTTAAGAGTAAAGATTCACTTTGTCTTCCATAACCGTGTTCATATAAGGCAGCAATAAGCAAAACAAGGTGGCCAACACAAAGATACCCGTGGCTAGGAAACTATAGCTTTGTAACTTCCTGAGCTTTTAAATGTTATAGCTGTGTAACTTCAACTCTCATGAAGTGAGAGTTTGAGAGAAGTTGCTTAGGTTTGTTTTAGTTGTTTTTTTTTTTTTCTTTTTCTTTTTTTTTTTGGAGAGGTTTTTGCTATAGGGCACGTGCGCTCGCCAGAAAGACAGAGAGAGACAGAGAAAGAAAGTGAGAAATCACCCCCCAGGGGGGATGGCCATGCCACAATCCCTTCTCCTCCTTTCTCCTCCCGGGATCTTGGGCACGCACGCACACGCGCCCGGCGTGAGTTTAAGCCGCCGGGTCGGGGACGCTAACTGCGGTCAACTACATGGGAGTCCAGCGACATAGCCATTACACTAACTGCTGGTCCTAAGGTTTGTTTTAGTTTTTAACCCCCAACATTACTTAGGAAAAAATTTAAACATCCAGCACACCTGTAAGAATTTGAAAGTGAAAATATGCACACCCACCATCTAGATCCTCCATTAACGTGTCACTGTACTATGCTTTACTGCATGAAACAATACTGTTATAGGGTGGATCTAGCCATCTCTCTGACTCTGTGTTCGTTAATTCTGTGTGTGTGTGTGTGTGTGTGTGTGTGTGTGTGTGTATTTTGTTTTGTTTTAAGAATTTTTGCGGTAGGGTGCTTGTGCTTGCTGGAGAGAAAAAGTGAGATATCAGCCCCTGGGAGAATGGCCATACTGTAGTACCTTTTCCTTCATTCCCCTCTTGGGATTTTGGGCACACATGCACACACGCTGTTGTGTTTTTTCAAACTGCTGGGTCTAGGACTCAAACTGCAGACTTGACCATGTGGAATGCAGTGCCTTCACCACCACGTAACCTGCTGGCCCCCTGCGTGTACCTATTTTAAAGTAAAGTGCAGGTATCAGTGTACTTCCTCCTAAATACTGAAGCCTGCATCGAATTGACTAGGTCCAATATTTGTCCATGTAAAATTTATATAGAATGAAATGCGTAGGTCTTAAGTGTTCATTTGCTTAGTATGATAAATGTCTACACCTGTACATCCTGCCCGATCATTGCCATCCGCTCAGAAAGTTTCTTATAGCCCTTCCTCAGTAAGCAGTATTCTGATGTGTCTTCACCGTACATTGGTTTGCTTGCTCTAAATTTTCATGCAAGTACGTATATTCAGTAATGGTTTCTATAAGGCTTTTGTTACTCAGCACAATGTTTCTGCGAGTTGCCCATGTTGTATGTATCAGTCATTTATTTGTTCGTTAGTATTGGTGGTTAGTATTCAATGATATAAATATGTATTTTTTAAAAACTATTTCTTTTGTTCTTAAAATTCCAATTTGTCCCTATATGATTTACTAAATATGATTTTCTGAAATATCTGAGTACCCCATGTAATTATTTTGCTTTAGGTTACAGTGTATGTGTAGTACTGCTTTTAATTTCATGGCTATTCATAGGGAGAGGTCTAGCAATGCCTTTCAACCAAAACTTTCTTTTGTTGTGTCCATGGAAACCCGAGTTCTTTAGTGTGCCTTTAATAATTAAGAGAGAAAAGTTGTAGCCAGCTTACTCAATAGGGATTTAGGCCAAATGTCTTAGTAGGTCTTTTCTTCTTTAATTGCCTTAGTACTTAAATTGAATTTTAAACTCCAGAGAAGAGAGCACTGGGAGTTGAAGTCACAATGGAAATAGTTATGAAACAATGACACAAAAACCATCTGTTCTTTTTACCATGAAATTAAAATGAGCATACACTGAATGGTCGCCAGTACTAACCTTGCTTGGACATTCAGGTATTACAGATTTAAAAACAACACTCCAAAGATTAGTGACATAAGAATAAAATTTAATGTAGAAAATGTATGTGTAGTGTGATTTGTGCTCGTAAGTAGAACATTTGTGCATGTTCTAAAGTAGTAGAACACTGACGTTGGTAAATTACCAGCAAGCATTTTCTTTCTTTTCAAAAAAGAATGATTCATTTTTATTTATTTATTTTTTATTATTATTATTAATTTTTAATTTACTATAGAGCTTATGCATTTACCAGAGAGAGACACAGAGAGAAAGTGAGAAAGCAAGTTGTCAGGTCTGGGACCTGAACCGTGGTTGGCCATGTGGGAGTCTAGTACCACAACTACCATGCTGCCTGTTGGCCCAGCAAGCATTTTCTTAAAGAGACCAAATAATAAATATTTTTGGTTTTGCAGGCCATGAGCAAAATTATATAACTATTTGAAGAGGTTGGACCATCCTTAGTTCTTGCGCTATACAAAAATGGGAGGTGGGCTAGATGGTTACCACTCCTGGCTTATACTACTGAAAATAAGAAATAACCTGTTATAAGTAACCTAATCTTTTTATTTTATTTTATTTATCATAATTATTATTTTTAAAAATTTGACCAGAGAGAGAGACAGAGAAAGACAAAAAGGGAAGTGAGAAAGCAAGCTGCCAGGTCTGGGACTCGGCATTGGTCGGACATGTGGGAGTAGGGCCTTAACCAACGTGCCACCTGATGGCTCAAGTAACCTAATCTCAAAAGTCAAACATTTGTGTTTGTTTTGTTAGAGATTTTTTTTTTTTTTTGCTATAGGGCAAGTGCACACAGCAGACAGACAGAGACAGAGAGACAGAAAGTGGGAAATCACCCCCTAAGAAGGATGGCCATGCTGCAGTCCCCCCTCCTTCATTCTTCTCTTGGGATCTTGTGCATGCACACGGGCCCGGAATGCAAGCCACTGGGTCCAGGACTCAAACCACGACTGACCATGCGATGTAACCATTACGCCATCTGCTGGTCTCGAACTTTTTTTTTTTTGAGAGGTTTTTGCTTTAGGGCGTGTGCGCTTGCCAGACAGACAGAGACACAGAGACAGAAAGAGAGAAATCACCCCCCAGGGGGGATGGTCATGCCGCAGTCCCTTCTCCTCCATTCTCCTCTCGGGATCTTGGGCACGCACACACACGCGCCCAGTGTGAGTTCTAAGCCACCGGGTCTGGGACGCAAACCGCGGTCGACTACGTGGGAATCCAGCGACATAGCCATTACGCTAACTGCTGGTTCCCCCGAACATTTTTTTTAAAAGATAGGGTCTTGCTCTGTTGTGATCCTCTGAGCAAAGACAGGAACCTCCAGAACAGCTGGGGTTACAGGCATGTGCTGCCATGCCCAGCTTTTAGGATGGGCGAGGAATCAAACCCAGGCCTCCCACATGGCCTCAGCCTGCCAAGCAGCAGCATCTACCAGCACGTGCTACCTGCTGAACAGCTTTATCAGTGTATGCCAAACATTCATTCATTTATGCATGCCATAGGGCGCATGTGCTTCCTGGAGACAGAGAGAGAGTTAGAAAGCACCTCCGGGGGATGACCATGCCACAGTTCCTTTTCTTCTACGCTCCTGGGCATGTACGCCTGTGCACCCTGCATGTTTTTCAAGCCAAAGCATCCAGGACCCAAACCATGTAGTCGGCCATGCGGGATCTAACTGCCTTAATAACCACCATGCTACCTTACTTCCCCAAAAACCTAAATTTAAAAAAAATAATAAATTCACAGTAGAGAATGTGTATGTGCATGAGAGAGGAAAAGAAATAGAGAAAGACAGTGAAGTACCCTTAACAGGGTCTGGTCAGACACCATCCACTCACTCTAGGATCCTGGGCATGCCTGCTGCCCTGTTCCCCAAGCCCCAATGCATTTTAGGTTGACATGGCCAAGGATCTGAACCAGAGTCAGCCACGTGGCTTCCAGCACTACAGTCCCGTCCACTGCGCACTATGTCATCAGGCTGGGCCTAAAACTTTCATCAAAATTTTACTGAACTTATATTTTTATTCTAGTTTTTTATTCTATATTTTAAATAAAACTTCTGTTTATTTTGATGCCACAAGAAACATTGAAGTAACTCTCTGTGTCTGCTATGACGCTCCTTTTACGATGGCTCTTTTAGTGTAAAACAGACTTCTCTTTTTTTTTTCTCAAGACATTAATTTTTGGGAGAGATCAGGCCAGTTATCTTGGGAACTGCCCCACATTTAAGATTTGTCTTACTGTTTCATCATCGTTATTTAACTTGTTTTTTTCTTTTTTTTTTCCTCCCTGCATTTCTTGTAAAGTAGACATTAAGTCTAAAAGACTTGAATAGATTCATGTTAAACATTTTGGACAAGGTATTTATTACTTTATGTGTGAGATGAAAATAACTCAGGGACTGATGTCAGCATCAGATGTGACAATCTATGCAAAGCCCTTAGCCTGGTGTTGGCTGTGTAGTAAGTGTTTAGTAAAATTGCAACTGCTGCTTTTTTTGTTTTGTTAAGTTTTTTTTTTTTTTTCCTCATGAAAAGACAGACAGGCACCTAGTATAGTATTCACACTGCAACTCACTCCCACCACCCCCGGCTTCAGCCAGCCTGGATCATGGATGGGCATGCGTATGCACGCCCACTGTGTACAGAGAGGACTTGGGACACGAACCTGGGACCAAAAAGGCAGCACTCCAGAGAGATAGGGGTAACTCTTTAATAGGCTGGCAGGTGTGGAGGAGTTAGCAGGCAGCATCTTCAGCCCCGCTTGGGTGTTGAGCATAGTCTTTTATCAGGAAGTTGGGGAGGGGTAGTTTCCAGTGGGCTAAGGGTAGCCTATCAGGAAGAAGCAGCCCATTAGGAAGATGCAGCCCAGAGTTTGTTCTCAGAAGAAAAGGTCAGATAAGCCCATGTTCGGCTTCTCAAGGTCTCAGATTGTTTTATCACTTCAGAGGGCGAGAGGCAGAGGCAGGGAATTCACAGAGGCACAGAGGCCTGAATGGCAGTGGTCAGCCTTGGGCTATTGTGAGTTCCAGGCCCATCCACATCATTAATTAAGCTCTGTTATGGGATTATCTCACTACAATTAGATAAATTCTTTAAAAGCTGTAAGGCAGCCTGGCCCCCGGTGACAGTGGTTAAACCCTGTGCATAGGGAGTTAGTTAGATGGCTAACCACAGTTGGAATCCCAACCCTGGTGTCTTGAAAAACATGTCAGGTATGTGTGCATACATACCCCAAATCCTGATGCAGTGGAGGAAAAGGATTATGACATGACCATGTTCAGTCGTGGGGGTGCTTGCTCTCCCTCTTTCTCTCTGGCAAGTGCATGCACTCTCTGGGAATTGAAAAAAAAAAAAAAGCTGTAAGGTAACTATATTCTTTTTCTTTTGAACTATATTATATAAGTACACATCCCCTCATTTACAATTCAAAAACCCAAAAGCATTTGAATAACTCAGTGGCAAAATACAATCTGCCCTGAATTTACTTGACAGCAAAATCTGAACTGAATTGACATAAGGCTGAAACATCACTACTTGAGTATGAGGTGTCGCTCTGGGTCCCTGGGGTTCTACTGTGATGTTACAGAATACGTGTTATGTTCTCTCTCTGAAGTCAGAAATCATTCTGCATTCTGAAACACATCTAGTTCCAAGGGTTTCGGATAAAGAAAGAGTGATGGATCTTTGATTTTAACATGTTAGTGTTTTGTTTTTTGTTGATGTTTTGGGCATTAATTTATTGATGAACATTTATTTTTCTTAGAGAGGAGGGAGGGAGAAAGAAGGGGAAAGGTAGATAGACAGAGAGCGATATTTTTGAGATTCTTACTGTGTCATGATCTCTTCCTACCTCAGCCTTTCAATTCCCTGGGGTAACAGGCATGCATGATGGTGCCCAGTGATTTGAGGTTGGCCCAGAAACTGAACTCTGGCCTCCCATTTGACCTCCAGCCTTTCAAGTGGAGGCACTGCCTGTGCCACTGTGGCTGGGCCTGATCGCAAAGGATTTTGTTTTTAGAGAGAGAGTTTTGCTATAGGGTGAGTGCATTCCTTGGAGAGACAGAGAGACAAAAATTAGGAAGTCACCCGCAAGGAGGGATGGCCACACTGCAGTCCCTACTCCTCCATTCTCCTTTCAGGATATTGGGCATGCACGCACATATGCCCAGTGTGAGGTTCAAGCCGCCAGGTCCGGTTCCATGGTCGACCATGTGGGAGTCCAGTGACGTAACCATTACACCATCTGCTGGTCTCTATCCTGAAGTTCTTGTACTTTGGAAAGAGCTCATACACCTCTTAAAACTGAATTGAAAAAATTGGGATTTTAACGTTGTGTTGGGTTGCCGGAAAAGCCATGACTCACTTTTGCATAGAGAAAATGTGTCACAATTTTTCAGACAACCAAATACAATTGAAAAACTGCAACCCTGGGGGCCCAGCAGTTGGCGTAATGGCTATGTCCCTAGAGTCCCATGTAGTCAACTGTGGTTCGAGCCCCGGACTCAGTGGCTTAAACTCACGCCGGGCATGTGTGCATGCGTGCCCAAGATCCCGAGAAGAGAATGGAGGAAAAGGGATTGCGGCGTGACCGTCCCCGCTGGGGGGTAATTTCTCGCTTTCTGTCTCTCCTCTGTCTTTCTGGTGAGCGCACGCGCCCTTATAGTAAAAACCTCTCCAAAAAAGAAAAGCTGCAGCCCCATCTTTGAGCCAACTCCCCAAAGTACATTTGGTTAGTATTTTTAAAGTTTTTCCTGAGTTCTTGTGTATTTGTTAAGAAGTGACACTATATCTAAATAATAATGACATGGTTCATTAGGAACAATTTTATAATCATTAAAATCTGCCAATTAAAATCACAAATCTAGTAATGAATAATCATACAGGCAATAATCTATCACAGCTATTCCCCTAAAAATAGCAGTTGATGCTCATTAACTTTTAAGCTTTTGCTTCTCCCCATAGGAATAAACTTATTACTTTTCTAGAAAAGTGACTGCTAATTAAAAGAAGAATTTTCTAAGTCACTTGTGACATCGGTTTTATAACACTTTTAATGCATTCATTACAGATCGTAATGTATTCCATGTAAATTCCTTCCTATAAGGCTTTCATATTATAAACCTTCCTAACAGTGAAGCTGTTAGCCAGAGGTGAACCAGCTACTGTCCTTGGCAAAGTGAGCAAGGTCAGAACTGAGCAATGGGTTGGTCCCTTTTCTGATCTATCATCATTTGATGTAGTGAATTAGCATTTAGTATCATGTCTTACTGACATTAATCTTGAGCAGATTGTTTAATTAACCAGTATGTCCACAGTCCATTATATCTTGGGTCGTTGGAAAAGTCATGACACATTCATTTTGCATAGAAAAACAGAACAAGTACGACATGACTTTTTCGACAACCCGGTGTGTGTGTGTTGTCCCGATGACAGACACACACAAAACTAGATTTCAGGCCATCAAAGCTTTTATGAAAAAATGTTAGTCAATCCCAATTAAGATTTTTGTATTATCAAAAGAAAGCAATTGTTGGGTGCTTTTATGTAATAGAAAAATGGAAATTAGAATAAAATGGTGACATTTTTAAAAAAGAATTATTTTATTCATTGTCATTATTATTATTGTTTTTCATTTGACCACAGAAAGAGAGAACGAGAGAAAGAGAGAGAGAAAATGATAAAGGAAACTGCCAGGTCTGGGATTCAAACCATAGTTGGCCATGTGGGTGTCTAGCGCTCTAACCACCATGCCACGTGCTGGCCCCAAATGATGACATTTTGAACCTTGCTGTCAATTTCATTCTCAGTTGTCCATTAAATAAGTTGAATCTCTACTAAAATTTAAATATATATATACATTTTCAGTTTTTTATACTTGTAAATAATGCTTAACATACATTTATGTACATTTATTTTTAAAGTTTTTTGTCACTTATTTCCAAAGGTCTGTTAGAAGTAAATGGTCTAGTTCAAGAGAGAGATGTGACTAAGGCCTTTATAGTCCCTGTAACCAATTCTTGCTCCCAGCTGCAGTGTATGACAATGTGCTTTCCCTGCACTTTCACTAACGTTAAGTATTTTTTTTAACATTGGTCCGTAGTTAGTATTTTATATAGTACTTATGTTCATTTGTAATTTATAAATATGTTAGTGTTTATGTAATATGTATATGCATATATACATCATTTTTTACACAAAGTTGACATTCAAATGGTATCTCATTTTTCATTTGAATCTTTTAATATAAGATGACAGTTTTAAATTTTTTAAAAAAATTTTGTTAATTGCCTTATTATTATCAACATCTATTTATTTGAAGTTTACTGTCTTTTTTTTAGTTTATAATATTAAAATTATTTATACATGTAGTATTATCCTCTGTCATGTATTATAAATGTATTTTTCTTCAGTTTAAAGGAAAAAAAAATTTTTGGAGAGGTTTTTGCTATAGGGTGCATGCGCTCACCAGAAATACAGAGAGAGACAGAGAGACAGAAAGCGAGAAATCGCCCTCCAGGGGGATGACCTACTATGCAATCCCTTCTCCTCCATTCTCCTCTCAGGATCTTGGGCACGCACACACACACCCGGCGTGAAGTTAAGCCACCGGGCCAGGTCTGGGACTCGAACTGCAGTCGACTACATGGGAGTCCAGCAACATAGCAATTATGCCAACTGCTGGTCCCAAGAAAATAATTTAAAAAAAAGAAAAATTGACTACTTATATAATATTAAACTTAAAGAAGACTGTATGGATGAACCTTATGTAAAAATTAACCTTGTCTTTCCCTCTTAAGGTTTTCTTTCTGCCATTAAGTAATACCATCCTCAGCTGTTTTAAAGATAATTCCATCTTTGCCTGGGAATGTGATACACTGTTTTGCAAGTACCAGCTACCAGCTCCACCTGAAAGTTCGAGTATAACATACAAAGTGTTTGCTGTGACCAGGTAATATGCATTTTTAAAAAAGAATTAATTATTATTATTATTAATTTTGATCAGAGAGAGAGAGAGAAAGAGAGGGAGAGTGAGAAAGCAAGCTGCCAGGCCTGGGACTTGAACCACAGTTGGCCACATGGGAGTCCAGCTCCCCAATCACCCTGCCATCTATTGGCCCTGGTAATGTGCATTTTTAAGATACTAGGAATTTTTCTCTTCTTTTTTCAAGAACTATTTTATTCAACTTTATTTATTTTAATTTGACCAGAGAGGGACAAAGCAAGAGAGAGAGAAAGAGAGGGAGAGTGAGAAAGCAAGCTGCCAAGTCCAGGACTCAAACATGGGGTCAGCCATGTGGGAGTCCAGCACCCATAATGACCATGCCACCTGCCAGCTCCCAGGAATTTTTCTTTTTAAAGAAGAGAATTATTTTATTTTTTTTTTAAATTTGATGTATGGCACATGCACTCACCAGAGAGAGACAGTGAGAGAGAGAGAGAGAGAGAAAGCAAGCTGCCAGGTCTGGGACTAAAACCGCAGGCGACCATTTGGGAGTCTAACACCTTAACCACCATGCCACCTGCTGGCCCCAAAACTAGGAATGTTTAAGAAATTTAATTTCTGGTGAAAAATGACAAATTTTCATTTAGTATCTTTTTGTCATGTGATAAAATTTTCCTTCAAATTTAGATGAGGTTATTAGACCTTTTTTTTTTACTGTGTAAAATTTCAAACATGAAGGTAAGGAAGTACTACATGAACCCTAAGTGCCATTATCATCTACAGTAATCATCAACCAATGGCCACTCTTATTTTATCGATAACTGTACCTTCCTCTCTACTGCATTGTCTCAAAGCAAAGCCTAACCGTATCATTTTATCTATCATTATTTCACTGTGTATCTCTGAAAGATAACTATCCTTTTGGAAACATAAGTATAATGTTGTTATCAAACTTCTAAAAAGTTAACAATAATTTCTTGTTATATCTAGTCATTGTTCAATATTCCCTGCTTTGTCTAATAGCTGTTTTTTTATGATTGATTTGTTCAAATCAAGAATAAAACAAGGTTTACATGTTGGACTTGGTTGATACAACTTCTTTTTATTTTTCAGTAGTTCATTTGTTAAAGAACTGGTCATTTCTCCTGTAGAGTTTTCTGCGTTTTGGATTTTGCTCATTGTGCTCATGTGGTAATAATTAATATGATCCTCTATCGTCTATATTCCCTACATACTGCAATACTTACATTTCCTTAAAACTGGAGGATTGATCTTAAAGGCTAGACTTAGGTGGTTTGTGTGCTTTCATGAGAAGCAACATGTCACACTTCCTCTAGTGATATTAATAGCACAGAGGGTCATTATCTAGAGCCAGCCTTACCTTAGAGGTGAGCCAGATGGTGCTATTCTAATTCTGTCCTTCCTTCTTCACTCAGTAACTAGAAACCTCTAGAAAGACACTTCTTTTCATCAGCTTTTGATGACTTTGATGTACAGTTTATAAAACAGAGACCAGATAAATACTCGATTCCTCTCTTTTTTCTTAAACTAGTTTTCAAAGCAGCGAATCGAGGTATTGGCGTCCTTCAGAAGTGACGAGCCGATCTTTATCTTTAACCTTTGTTAGCTCATGAATTTAGCATGTTTTCATCCATTGCAGTTGTTATTCTTAGCAGTGGTCAGTTCTCTCACCTTTGACCAGTGCGATCCTCTTCAAGTTGGCTTTTGAATCCTTGATAAACCCCAGTTATCTTTAGTAACTCCTATCTTTCTGATGTGACAACATGTTCCAAGTTATCTTATACACTTCCTTTCCCAAGCCTGGAATCAGTCAT
>NW_006160057.1:2545370-2558116 GCF_000334495.1 Tupaia belangeri chinensis
AAAGAGTGTGGGTTAATTTTAGTTGAAATGGTATTCGAAACCCTAACGTGGATGCCAGGAGTTCTTGGTGTGACTGGGCTGGTCATTGTTTTTAGGCCTTTCCTTTGGAAAGATGTGGAAAGTAGGTGTTCATTCATCTCTTCTCTCATGCTCTTCTATTAAGTCACCAGGAGATTCCATCACCTCTACCAAGCTATGTGTTAAATTGATCAGTTTCTGGGGTCACAGATGGCATGGTGGTTAAGGCACTGGACTTCCACATGGCTGACAACGGTTCTAGTCCTGGATCTGCTTGCTTGCCTTCTCACTTTCTCTCTCTGTGGTCAAATTAAAAGATAAATAATAATAACAAAATAAAATTTTAAAATCTTAAGAAAAGAAAGGTTGATCAGCTTTTTGTCCATCACCACTGGGATTACTGTAGCCCAGGCCACCCCAGGTTTTTTCAGAATACCATACCTGCCTCCTTATTTGATCTCTGTATTCCATTCATTTCCTAAAGTTAGTCTCTGCACAACTCATGGAAGCCTTTGTCAATCATTGTCAGCTCATGGAACTTCCCTGTGAAACCCTTCTAAGAGCTTTCTGGCACTTAGAGTAGAATCCAGGCTTGCCACCATGTCCCCTGAGGCCTTCTCTCGGGCCTTGGCCTCCCCTCTCTTTTTTTCCCCTGCACTGTCTGCAGCCACACTTCAGTATGACTTCCTACTTTTCCTCTATACTAACCTTATTCCTTTCTCAGCCCTTTTGTTCTGGCCAGTCTAGAATACTGACCAGTGCAGAATTCTTCTCGAATCTTCTCTTGACTGGCAGCAGATCATCCTCCAGTCCTGCTTTCAGCACCTCTGGAAAGGTACGAACAGTTTGGTGTAGACCTTGTCGCCAGCTGGGATCAAGCTTGTTTGTTTGCCTTCTTCTAGAATGAAAATCCCTCAGGAGCAGGACTGTCTGACTTACTCAGCCTTAACCAACTTGTTCTCAATATTGTCCTGACTTCCAAATGACGCCTGGCTTAGAGTAGACACTTTTTAAGCTTGCGTCGAATGAACAATCAGCGACCTTGCGAGTCAATAAAGCTTACTCTTTTTGTACCTTATAAACATAAAGTAGCTTTCCTTGAATTGGAAAAAAGACCATTTTTGTTTCTTCATGTAGCATGCTTGACCCATTCAGTATAGAGGTGTGTGAAAGATAAACAGGTGGAGAGTGGTAAGTGACTTTGAGATCATGCCATGAAATACAGATACTACTCAGAAACCCCAGGGAAGTCATCAACCAACTGTTTAAGTTGGTGCCTAAGCCCATTATGTTAAAAAATACATATACTATAAACCTGAGCTGTCTTTGTGACTACTTCAATTGATGGAATTTAAAACTAGTTTCTTGGGTAGTACTAGCCATGTTTTTCTTCTTTTCTTCTTTTTCTTTTTCTTTGCTATAGGGTGCATGTGCTCCCCAGAGAGATAGAAAGGGAAAGTGAAAAGTCACCCCGCAGGGGCTTGGCCACACCACAATCTCTTCTCCATTCCCCTCTTGGAATTTTGGGCATGCACACACATGTGCCTTGTGTGTTTCCAAGCCACTGGTTGGAATCTAGCACCATGTGGAATGCAGCACCGTATTCACCACACCACCTGCTGGCCCAACACTAGCCACATGTGAAGTGCTCAGACAGTCCCACTGGGCAGTGGTGACCATATTGGACAGCTCTAGGACGTTTGTCATTACTGGAAGTTCTAGTGGGCAGTTTGACTTTCAACCTTTTTGTTGTGTAGAGATGGCCGGATCCTGGCTGCCGGAGGCAAATCAAATCATCTTCACTTGTGGTGCTTGGAAGCTACCCAGCTCTTTAGGATTCTACAGATGCCAACTAAAGTTCGAGCCATTCGCCATCTCGAATTCCTTCCTGATAGCTTTGATGCTGGTTCCAATCAGGTTAGTAACGTGAAGTAGGACGTTGTACCTTCTGAGAAAAATCTGATCAGTTTCTGAACTGTATTAGCTCTTATTTAACTTACACCTTGCCTGTTGAAAGGATTTAAAATTGCAAATACATTATTTTTGTGAAGAGTCTTGAACTGAAAAATTTCATTTTCGTATGTTCTTTTTGGTTTTGTTTTGTTGTTTTTGTTTTTGTTGGGAGAGGTTTTTGCTATAGGGCATGCGCTCTCACCAGAAAGAGAGACAGAAAGTGAGAAATCATCCCCTGGGGGGATAGCCACGCCACAATCCCTTCTCCTCCATTCTCCTCTTGAGATCCTGGACACGCACGCACACATTCCTGGCCTGAGTTTAAGCCCTGGATCCGAGACTCAAACTGGAGTTGGCTACATGGGAGTTCAGCAACATAGCCATTATGCCAACTGCTGGGCCCATCATTTTTGTATGTTCTTTATCTTAATAACAATTTACCCTTTTTTATAAAAGAAGTATGCTTTCAGTTGATGTTGGACTTTATGGTTTGCAGGGTGTTTTAGCATGTTATTTTTCATTTGATTCTTGCTGCCTTAAGCATAGGCAGGAAACATGTTCACCCACTTTACGTATTATTCTACTAATACACAGAATCATTAAGTGACCTATCAGCTTGCCTGTTACCTATAACAAAGATGGTGGGACCAGCAAATGGCATAATGATTACGTTGCCAGGCTCCCACATAGTTGACCGCAGTTCAAGTCCCAGACCACCGCTTAAAACTCATGCTGGGCATGTGTGCATGCATACCCAACATCCTGAGAGGAGAATGGAGAAGGGGCTGCGATGTGGCCATCCCCCTGGGGGTGATTCCTTGCTTCCTGTCTGTCTGTGTCTCCGATGAGCACACGCGCCCTATAACAAAAAATCTCTCTAAAATAAATAAATAAATAAGATGGGACTAGAACTAAAATGTTCTCATCTTATTTTAATATACCATGTTGTACTGTTGTCTCATTCCTCTGAAATGTGTTTTATCTTTTCTTAGTTTACAAAGTGCTTTTTCCTTTTCCTCCATCACTTTTTTCTATTTAAATCAAGCCAAACAGCTAAACTTTAATCTTATTAATTTAACTTATTTATATATATATATATACACACACACACACACACACACACACACACACACACACACACATACATACACACCACATGGCTATGAGAAAGAGGGAGAAAGGGAGGTGGAGACTCAACTGGTATGTCATATTGAACCCACTGCCATGATCGCGCGTTACTCCGCTGTCTGCGAGGGAAGGGCCCTCAGGGCCTAAGCACCCGATTAGGCCCACCTCTCAGCACTATTGCTCTAGGGGTTAAGTTTCCAACACCAGCTTTGGAGGGGATGCATTCACATCAGAGCGCTGTCCGGTTATCTCTCCCCTGTGGGTTTAGTCAGTGGATGTGGCCTGCCACTGGGAGGGGGAGATTTTTAAATCACATTTCCATTGTCCTCTGGGGTGCCTTCCTCTTTTTTCTGGAGAGGTTTTTGCTATAGGGCGCATGTGCTCCCTAGAAGGAGAGAGACAGAGAGACAGAAAGTGATAAATCACCCCCCAGGGGGATGGCCATGCCGTAATCCCTTCTCCATTCTCCTCTCAGGATCTTGGGCATGCACACACACACACCTGGAGTGAGTTTAAGCCACTGGGTCTAGGACTGTAACCGTGGTCGACTACATGGGAGTCCAGCGACGTAGCCATTATGCCATCTGCTGGTTCCAAGATGCTTTCCTTACTGGTTCTGGTTAGAGCGAGGCTTATTTAGGCCTGAATAAGGCAAATCTACATAACCCATTAATTAGTGATTTTAAAGTGAGATAGAATCTCCTCTGACCACCCCATATGAATATCGTATATATCATATGTGGGGGCTAGTCAGATATGCTACATCTGTATATATAACACATATAATGAATGTACAATATATAACACATTAAAAAAATACACACAAGCATATATATGTAATCATGTGTATAGTTTGACTTTCGCACAGTTTTAAGAACTCACATTTTGGGAACCAGCAGTTAGCGTAATGGCTATGTCGCTGGACTCCCACGTAGTCGACTGCGGTTTGCGTCCCGGACCCGGTGGCTTAAAACTCATGCCGGGCGCGTGTGTGTGCGGGCCCAAGATCCTGAGAGGAGAATGGAGAAGGGATTGTGGCGTGACCATCCCCTCTGGGGAGGGTGATTTCTCGCTGTCTCTATGTCTGTCTCTGTCTGGCGAGCACACGCGCCCTATAGCGAAAACTTCTCCAAAAAAAAAAAAAAACAACAGCTCATGTTTCTTTCTCTGCCCTTAGGTTCTTGGAGTGCTAAGTCAAGATGGCATTATGAGATTTGTCAATATTCAGACTTGTACACTTGTGTTTGAGATTGGGAGCCTGGATGAAGGAATTAGCTCTGCAGTCATTAGCCCACACGGACGGTACATAGCGTCAGTTATGGAAAATGGAAGTCTGAACATATATTCAGTTCAGGCATTAACACAAGAGATAAATAAGGTATGTGATTATGTAAACAACATCAGTTTTTTAAAACACGTAAATATTGTATCATCAAAAATAAAAACTTTGATAAAAAATTAAAAGAAAAAAAGAATAAAGACTTTGGGCTCACTTAATAGCGTAGCAGTTGAGTGTTAAGAATAGAAGACTATATCCCCTATGGCCAACCACAGTTGGATTCCTGCCTCAGCAGTATTAAAAACATACTGGGTGTGGGGGCCAAAAGGTGGCGTGGTGGTTAAGGTACTGGACTCCCACATGGCCTACTACGGCTCAAGTCCTGGACCCAAAGACTTGAAATTCTCTCTGGGCATGTGTGTGTGCATGCCCTAAATCTCTGGAGGAGAATGGAGGAGAAGGGATTATAGTGTGACCACCCCCCCCAGGAGGTGATTTCTCATTTTCCCTCTCTCTCTCTCTGTCTCTCTCTCTCTTTGGCGAGCATATGAACCTATGGCAACATATAAGCAAAACATACTAGGTGCATATTTGTACGGCCCCAGATCCCGATGGGATGGACAAGTGGATAAGAAAGGATTGTAGTGTGACCTGTACCCTTGGGGCTGCCCTCTCTCTGTCCCCGCCAACTCTGGCGAGTGCATGTGCCTGTTAACAATAAAGAGGTCCCTTTGAAAAAGCAGTATAACACACTGTAAAGTTATATGTAATCCAATGTAATATAAAGAAGATTATGATGATAATAAAAATAAATAAATAAGTAAATAAATAGAAGAGGAAAAAAAAATAAATAAACAAGAGGTGAAACTTTCCACTGTCGTTTTCTAATTTCCTTGGAACCTGCTCATTGCTCTTTCCTAAAGGCATATCTCCAGCCTTGATTTCTTGTCTACACTCCATTTTAAAATTGCTTCCCTCCAGAGACCAGCAGTTGGCGTAATGGCTGTGTCGCTGGACTCCCGTGTAGTCAACCGCAGTTCGAGTCCCGGACCTGGTGGCTTAAACTCATGCCGGGGTTGTGTGCAGGCGTGCCTCAGCAGTATTAAAAACATACTGGGTGTGGGGGCCAAAAGGTGGCGTGGTGGTTAAGGTACTGGACTCCCACATGGCCTACTACGGCTCAAGTCCTGGACCCAAAGACTTGAAATTCTCTCTGGGCATGTGTGTGTGCATGCCCTAAATCTCTGGAGGAGAATGGAGGAGAAGGGATTATAGTGTGACCATCCCCCCCAGGAGGTGATTTCTCATTTTCCCTCTCTCTCTCTCTGTCTCTCTCTCTCTTTGGCGAGCATATGAACCTATGGCAACATATAAGCAAAACATACTAGGTGCATATTTGTACGGCCCCAGATCCCGATGGGATGGACAAGTGGATAAGAAAGGATTGTAGTGTGACCTGTACCCTTGGGGCTGCCCTCTCTCTGTCCCCGCCAACTCTGGCGAGTGCATGTGCCTGTTAACAATAAAGAGGTCCCTTTGAAAAAGCAGTATAACACACTGTAAAGTTATATGTAATCCAATGTAATATAAAGAAGATTATGATGATAATAAAAATAAATAAATAAGTAAATAAATAGAAGAGGAAAAAAAAATAAATAAACAAGAGGTGAAACTTTCCACTGTCGTTTTCTAATTTCCTTGGAACCTGCTCATTGCTCTTTCCTAAAGGCATATCTCCAGCCTTGATTTCTTGTCTACACTCCATTTTAAAATTGCTTCCCTCCAGAGACCAGCAGTTGGCGTAATGGCTGTGTCGCTGGACTCCCGTGTAGTCAACCGCAGTTCGAGTCCCGGACCTGGTGGCTTAAACTCATGCCGGGTGTGTGTGCATGCGTGCCTGAGATCCCGAGAGGAGAATGGAGGAGAAGGGGGCATGGCATGGGGGGTAATTTCTCACTTTCTGTCTCTCTCTGTCTTCCTGGCAAGCGCACACGCCATATAACAAAAACCTCTCCAAAAAAAAAAAAATTGTTTCCTTCCTAAAGGACATCTCTGCTCTCCCTGTCTGATTTAAGATGTCACTCATGACCTTCCCAAAAGAGGTCTGCAGTTCTAGTTTCTTCATTCATCTCCCTCCTTCCTCCCATCTCATAGGCTAGAAGCCTTAGTTCTGTGGCTTTTCCCACTTCCGTATTTCCTTACTGTAGTTAATACTAAGTCAGATCATTTCTTTCATTTCAGACATCTTCGTATGTGCTGCCTGTTCTCCAGTAGCAATTCTTGTATTGGCCTCATTAGCTACTTCTGAATAAAGATAATTTAAATAAATATGCCCAACTCTAGTGCCTTTTGCACCTGTTCCTATCTATCAATCCTTCTCCCATATAACATTCTTCTAAAATAATGCTTTCATGGTCATTTGAAAAACAATGCTCCTGGGGCCCGCAGGTGGTGTAGTGGTTAAGGCACTTGACTCCCTCATAGATGACCATGTTTTGAGTCCCAGACCTGCTGGCTTGAAACTCAAACCAGGTGCATGTGCATGCATGCTCAGAATCCCAAGAGGAGAATGGAGGAGAAGGGACTACAGCATGGCCATCCCCTCTGGGGGATGATTTCTCACTTTTCGTCTCTGGCGAGCACATGTGCCAAATAGCAAAACTCTCTCAATAAATAAATAAAATAAAATAAAGTTACCTTGGGGCCAGCAGGTGGCATGGTGGTTGAGGCACTGGACTCCCACATGGCTGATTACAGTTCAAGTCTTGGGTCTCGTGGGTTGCTTTCTCACTTTCTTTCTCTCTATTTCTGGTGAGTGCATGTGCCCTGTAGCAAGTTAAAAGATAACAGTGATGATAAATAACACTAAGTAAATAATAATTTTTTAAAATGATACCTTAGTGACATCTTTCCTTTTATCTATTGAATTAGGTCCAGACTCTTCTTCCTGGCTCTTGGTGTCCTCTCTAATCTTAACTGCCCATCCTACCTCCCTGTACTTGGGACGTTTCCGCATGATCCCCCATAAGTTACTATTCTTACTTCTGCATTTGTTACCCACACTCTCTTTGTTTTTAAAGCTGTTTCTTTTCATTGTTTATTTTATGTATACATTTTTTAAGTTTGTTAGAGGGAACATGTGCTCACCTAAGAGAGACAGAGAAAGAGAGAGGGAAAGTGAGAAAGTAAGCCACCAGATCTGGGACCCAACTGCAGTTGGCCATGTCCAGCGCCCCAGCCACCTCGCTGGCCCATAGCCACACTCTTTATTTCAGATACAGTGTACTCCCTGCTCCACTTCTCAGCTCTCTAAAACTCCCCCAGCTAACAAGTCAGACCACTGTTACTTCTATCCCATAGATGAAGAACTGAATCAGAATATGAATCGTCATGGTGCTTTCATTGTATTTACAACTCAGCCTGAGTTACTTCTCTGGACATTGCCTTTGAATAAGAAGATCTCTGGGTTTTAAGAGAGTATATTTAACAAGACATGTTCTCGTGAGCCATCTTACCATAAGTAAATTGAAGTTGTTGGATCTTTTTCCCATTTGCTAGGCCTCATAAAAATGAGAGTTTGGATTCTAAATCATGCCGTCTGAACTGTTTTGTGAGCTGTTGATGCTGCAAGGAACTAACTAGCCATAGCTGTGCAGATTAAAACTTGTGACTGGGGATAGAGAAGCAGGGCTGGCACGCTGCCAGAGGAAAGTCCCGGGCAGTTCCTTCTTCCTGAGAGGAGTCTCACTGGAGCCCGAAGAGCGTTGAGGTGCCTCCCTCAGCATCCCAGAGGGCCATATGTCTAACCGCGCCTCCTGTGCTGCAGATTATCACCATATTATAACTCCATCATGCGAGCGTAAAAATGGTTTAGTCTTACCAAACCATTGGTATTGATTTAAGGCCAGCTTTCAATCCAAGTTAAATTCTGTTTATTACTATTGTTAATTGAGTACCTCTTTATGTTCTTCAGAGGAATTGATAGAAATCTGCTTTATCTTTTTAAAGAATTTTGAAATTTATTATTATTATCATTATTATCACTTTTAATTTGATCAGAGAGAGAAAGAAAGCAAGCCACCAGGTCTGAGACTCGAACCATGGTTGGCCACACGGGAGTCCAGCGCCTTAACCACACCACCTGCTGGGCCCAATCTGCTTTAATTTATTATCCAAAAAGAATGTTCTTAGGCATTTTACTTACAGTTGTTACTTGAAGGATAATTATACATATTAAGGCATGTTATTAAGTTAATCAAAGCACATTTTGGACATTATATTAACAGGCCTATTTAACAATAATACCCACTGGAATATCTTTACCTGTGTGTGAGTGCATGTGCGTGCGTGTATGTGTATATGTATATAATAATGTATATGTATAATTGTTTGGGGTTTTTTTAGCCTCCTCCTCCTTTAGTGAAAGTAATTGAAGATTTGCCCAAGAATAAACTGAGTGATATTAAGATGAAAGTCGTATCAGGAAGAGCACAGAGACCAGCACTCTTCAGGGAAAGCAAAATACAAACCAGAATATTAAAACAAGACATGACTGGCCATTTTGAAAATAAGGAGGTAAGAATATATTATTCAACTTTCAGTGGTCGTGCTTCGGTTGTAGACAAGACTTGTGATTTCTAGGCCATCATCACTTTTCATCCTCTTGGGCATTAAAGGAAGGATTATCTGAAGAGCAGATAATCATAGTTGAAATTCACAATACGTTTTTTAAACTTTTTATTCTTGCCATAGAGTGCATGCTACTGAAGAGAGACAGAGAGAGGAAAAGTGAGAAATCTCTCCCCAGGGGGATGACCATGCTACATTCCCTTCTCCTCCACCGTTTTTGGATTTTGTTTTATTTTGTTTTGTTTTTAAAGAGGTTTTTGCTATAGGGCACATGCACTCACCAGAGAGACAGAGAGAGACAGAAAGTAAGAAATTACCCCCCTTCCCACAGGGATGGCCTCACTACAGTCCTTCTCCTCCATTCTCCTCTTGGGATTTTGGGCACGCACTCACATGCACCTGGTATGAGTTTTAAGTTGCTGGGTTGGGACTTGAACCACAGTAGACCACGTGGAGTCCAGTGATGCAGCCATTATGCCATCTACTGGTTCCTCCTCTCTGGATTTTGGACACACATACACAAGCATCTAGTGTGATTTTCATGCTGCTGAGTCTGGGACTCGAACCATGATTGGCCATGTGTGAATCCAGTGCCTTAACCACCATACCACATGCTGGTTCCTAAACTTTTTCATGTAAATGTAATACATTTTAATGGTTTTTCTTAGGTCAAACATGCTAGCTTTCAGCCATATGTGAGAGTACTTGAGGCATGGGTAGTCTGCAACTTAAAACACACGCCAGGCACATCTGCATGTGTGCCCAAGATCTCGAGAGGAGAATGGAGGAGAAGGGATTGTGGCATGGCCATCCCCCCTGAGGGAGTGATTTCTCACTTTCTGTCTCACTGTCCAGCGAGCGCACATGCCCCACAGCGAAAATCTCTCTTTATTTAAATAAATAAATAAATAAGTAAAATTTGCACGAAAGTTTTAGATGTAAGGGATAATCAGCAGAAGCCAGTGTGTTTGTTGTATAGGATGAAACTGTGAACTAGGTAAGTTTTGCTGTCAGGCTTCTCCTTCATGCTTTTATGCTAAAAGTTGTCCAGAATTTTGAGAAAAGGGAGCAGAGAAAGGAGGCTAGGGTAGACTATCAGAATTCATCATTTTTAGTGGAGGAGTCTCGTCTGGGCTACTCAAACTTAGAATGGCTTTTATATTTATAAATAGTTAAGTTTTAAATATGTGTAATAAATAAAATCCCCAATTCCCTCTTGGCCCACAAAACTTAAAATGTTTATTATTGGCTATTTACACAAAATGTTTCCCAAACTGTGGTCTCAGGAAGTTAATGTCATGAATTTGATCTGTTACATATGCACATATATAGATGGCATGTATACAGAGAGAGGACAGAGTCGTGAGATGTAAAAAATGTTTATTGGGGAGCAGCAGATGGCGTAGTGGTTATGTCACTGGACCCACACATGACCAACCACGGTTCGAGTCTATGACCCAGCATCTTAAAACTTATGCAGGGCACATGTGCATGAGTGTCCAAAATCCCTAGAGGAGATTGGAGGAGAAGGGATTGTGCGTGGCCATGGGAGGTGATGTCTCGCTTTCTGTTTCTATGTCTCTCTGGTGAGGGCATGGCCCTATAGCAAACATCTCTTTAAAAAAAAAAAAAAATTTCTTGGGAGTGGCAGATGGCTTGGTGGTTAAGACGCTGGGCTCTCACATGGCTGACTGCAGTTCGACTCCTGGACCCATCAGCTTGAAACTTATGCCAGGCTCATGTGCATGCGTGCCCAAAATCCCTTGAGGATAACAGAGAAGAAGGGATTGCAGTGTAGGCATCCCCCCCACCCCCCCACCCCCGGGGATGATTTCTCACTTTCTCTCTCTATGTCTCTCTCCCTCTCTCTCTGGTGAGTGTAAGCATCCTATAGCAAAAACCTTAAAATAAAATAAATAAAAAGACTGTTTCTTACTATGTGTTGTGTTCTTCGATTGGAAAGCCATTGTGGACTAGATTACCATTTGTCACCTTTTCAGTTTTACAATCATGTCCCTTATTAATTACTGTCTTTCTCTTTACAGAATGAGTTGTCAGATGGATTAAACAAAAAGCGCTTACAAATCTTACTAAAGGGCTATGGTGAATATCCAACAAAATACAGGTAAAATTTCAATTCTTGTATATTACATGGATTTGACGTAAACTTTTTTTTTTAGTTAAAATTATATTTTAATTTCAGAATGTTCATTTGGCGTTCTCTGTTACAACTGCCTGAAAATCACACTGCATTTAGTAGCCTAATAGATAAGGGCATTCATGTGGCATTTTTCAACCTGCAGAAGAAATACCCCATCAAGAGTAGGAAGCTACTCAGGGTGTTACAGAGGTACGTTCAAATATGGAGCAGTGGGGTGAGTCCTGTATTGAATCATTGCAGTGTTTTTTAAATCCTCTATTTGTAAAACATTGTTTGGTCAGCTTTGACCATCCTTGTGTGGTATGTTGATTTGTCTAATTTAACTCTCAAACAAACACACACACACACACACACACACACACACGACATATGAGTGTTAGTTTGTGTTGTGTTCTGTTGAGTCTTTTTTGCATTGAAAAATGTATCATGACTTTATTGACAACTTAATAGGAAGTGGGCATCCTTCAGATCATTGAAAGATTCCAAGAGGCATAGACCTTGAATTTGAAGGAGAAAGAACCAAGTTTTGAATTCTTGTTCCACCACTTACGATGTAGGGAGTGTCACTTTTTTTTTAGATTTATTTAGTTTTATTTATTATTATTATTATTATTATTATTTTGAATTTGCTACAGGGCATATGCACTCTGCAGAAAAAGAAAAGAGAGAGAAAATAAGAAAGGAAGCCTCCAGGTCCAGGGCTCAAACTGCAATTGGCCATGTAGAAGTCCAGTGCCTTAACCACCATGTCACCTACAGGTCCCACGTGCATCATTTTACTTATTATTATTATTTTTTTTTTACTTGAATCTGCATTTCCTTTACACTGAGTTCATTCCTTGCCGTAAGTTTTTGTTTCTTCAGTTCCTTCTGGGATATCCTTTTCTGTACAACCTCCTCTTCTGGGTTAGGAACAGTTTGTTTCTTCTCTGTAAGGCTCATCTCAACAGGCAGGGGGAGCTTGTGTATGTGTTAATCCCACCATGAGCTTTTCACACACAACGAACGGCACTTCTGGAATGCCTTGTTCTGGGATGTATGTCCGATGACCAGAGCATCTACATTTTAAACCCTTAATGTTCAGCATTACTGTTTGCATTTGTAAGCTTGTGCAGCAAAAATTCAGCACTCTTGGGACCAGCAGTTGGCGTAATGGCTATGTTGCTGGACTCCCATGTAGTCAACCGCAATTCAAGTCCCGGACCTGGTGGCTTAATCTCACGCCAGGTGCTTGTGCGTGTGTGCCCAAGACCCCGAGAGGAGAATGGAGGAGAAGGGATTGCGGCATGGCCATCGCCCCTGGGGGTTGATTTCTTGCTTTCTGTCTCTCTGTCTCTCTCTTTCTGGTGAGTGCACACACCCTATAGCAAAAACCTCTCAAAAAATAAAAGCACTTTTTTGGGGCCACCAACCCTGTGTCCAGCCCCACTGTGTGGCCTTTGCACATCTACCAACTCCATTGTAATGGCAGAATGGCACACACTGCTTCAGTAAAGTGACATCCATCAGATACTTGGTAGCTTTTTGGATATGCATACCCTTGATGGCCTGGGCAGTTTCATGAATGTTCTTTTTTTT
>NW_006160057.1:2558322-2566343 GCF_000334495.1 Tupaia belangeri chinensis
GGGAGTGTCTAATAAAGAGACCCCTAGTCCATCCGTGTGTGTGTGTGTGTGTGTGTGTATTTTCTTTTTTTAAAAAAAGAATTATTTAATTTTTATTTATTCATTCATTTAATTTGACCAGAGAAAGAGAGAAAGTGAGAAAGCAAGCCACCAGGTCCAGGACTCGAACTGTGGTCAGCCATGTGGGAATGTCCAGCACCTTAGTCAGAACACCACCTGCTGGCCACTCACAAGTGTTCTTAAAGAAAACAGAAAAACTTGAATCTCTTGATTTGCATGGTTTTTTAAGATCTTCTGGGTCAAATGAATAGTGGAACATCTTCATGGGTTTAACTTAGGCCATGTATGAGAAGAATAAGCCTCAATTATATCTAAAATTAGAAATAATAAAACCAACATTATAAGATTATTGAGGAAATTAGATGAAAATCTCTTTCACAGATTTTTTTTTTGTTTGTTTTTAAGTTTTTGCTATAGATCACATGTGCTCCCCAGAGGTGGGATGGAAAGTGAGAAATTACCCCCTGAGGGGGTTATTCATCTTTCTGCAATCCCTTCCGCTCTATTCTAGCAGGATCTGGGGCAAGCACATACACATGCCCAGCATGGTTTTTAAACTGCCAGGTCCGGGACTTGAACCAGTAATCGGCCATGTGGGAAAATGTTTAACCTCTCTTGGTACCAGCAGTTAGCGTAATGGCTATGTCGCTGGACTCTCACACAGTTGACCGCGGTTCGAGTCCCGGACCCGGTGGCTTTACCTCACGCTGGGCGCATGTGCATGCGTGCGTGCCCAAGATCCCGAGAGGAGAATGGAGGAGAAGGGATTGTGGCGTGGCCATCCCCCCAGGGAGTGATTTCTCGCTTTCTCTCTTTCTGTCTGGCAAGCACGCATGCTCTATAGCAAAAACCTCTCCAAAAAAAAAAGAATGATGTACATACAGTGATGTTATGTGCAGCATTGTTCATAAAAAATGGGAAACAACTTAAATGCCCAGAAATAAGGGTCATGTCAGACATGAAGGTGTGTCCACGCCAAGGTTATCATGCGTGTCTATAAAACATCATGAGGAGGCTCTGCAGGTACTCTTACAGACTATTTCCAAGATAGTAGGAATTGAATACTCAAGGTACAGAGCAGTGTGTATAATATACTGTAATTTATTATTTTTTTAAAAAAGATTTATACTTTCATGCCAGTCCGTGGCATAGTAGTTGAGGTGGCTGGATCCCCGATGGCCAGCCACGTGGTTCAAGTCCCAGATCTGGCAGCTTGAGAAACAGGCCAGTGCCTGTGTGTGCATGACCATCCTCTGTGGGAGTATGCTTTCTCCTTTGCCCTCTTTCACTCTCTCTGTCTCTCTCCTGCAAGTGCATATACCCTTCTAGTACACTGAAGGGAAAAAGAGAGTTCATAGGTTTTTGTTGTTGTTATATTTTAGGCTTTTGCCATTAGGGTATATGTGCTCACCGAGGAGAGATACAGAGAGAGACAGAGAAACAGAGAGAGGGAAAGTGAGAAATCACTGCCCCCCCCCAGGGGGTATGGCCACCCACAATCCCTTCTCCTCCATTCTCCTCTCAGAATTTTGAGAATGCACATGCACATATTTGGCATGATTTTCTAATTTTACTATCTGCTGCCAAAGCTCCCCAGCGTGATTTTCAAGCCATCAGGTCCATGGCTTGAACTATAGTTGGCCATGTGGGAATCCAGCACCTTAGCCACCATGCCACTGCTGGCAATAATAATTCATAGGTTTTTGTTTGTTTGTTTGTTTTAAAGAACTATTTAATTTTATTTATTTTAACTTGACCAAAGAGAGATACAGAGAGAGAGGAAAAGTGAGAAAGCAAGCCACCAGGTCCGGGACTCAAACTGTGGTCAGCCCTGTGGGAGTGTCTAGCACCTTAACCACTGTGCCACCTGCTGGCCCCAAGAATTCATAGTTTTAACAATGGTAATTTCTGGAGACATGAACTAGATAACAGGAGTAAAACAGAGAATTTGTACCAAATACACCTTCTGTGTTGAATTTTTGTGTGAGTGTATCATTTATTCAAATAAATTTTAATAGTAAGTTATTGTTCTCTGGGCTTCATTTCTTTATTTTATTCACAGAACCTTATCTGCATTAGCGCACTGGTCTGTCATCTTTAGCGACACACCATATCTCCCACTCTTGGCGTTTCCATTTGTAAAATTATTCCAGAACAACCAACTCATCTGTTTTGAAGTTGTAGCTACTCTCATAAGTAAGTAAATAATTATTAAAAAATGAAACCAAGAATAGGTTATTGTTTATTCTCCTGATGTCTTTGTGCCTTTGCAATAGATCACAATTCTAGATTTCTCTACTTGAAGTCAAGGAAGTGTGAAACAATCAGGTCTAGAACATAAAATGTGTAATTCAAGCATTTATATGTAAACCTTCTTATAGGAAAATTTGGATGGTTAAATCTTAGATGTCATTATGGACTGGATTTTGTTAGAAGGAAGCAGATCTTCTGCTGTTGAAAGTCACTTATATGTCCTAGGGTTTTTGTGAGTATGTCAACACTTAGAACACAGTGCCTGGATTTAGAGCCCAAGAGTTGGGTTCTGTCCTCATCCTTATTGCCCATGGCTAAAACCGACTGAGCATTTTCCATGGACTTTCTATGCGCTGAGCACTTTCAGGCGCCATTCTCAGTATTTTGCCTTTATCAGGTCATTTAATCCTCACAATGATTCTTATTGTCACAAGGGCCTTATTGTCCCCTGTTTAAAGACAAGGAGACTGTGCTTGGAGATCGTAAGTCACCCGAAGGTAGGTTTCTGACAGGGTGGGCACCTTGAACCCGGGCAGTCAGACCCGATAGTCCCCATTCCCAGCCATCATGTTTACAGGCCGCCATCATCATCTCTACTGAAAACTAAGTCACTAATCTCCTATTATTAAAATCAGGCCTACTAGACTGGATTCAGATTACAGATTGGTTTAACAAAAATAACCAGTTCTAAATCTGTTCAAACTTAGTGTGTTTTTCTTATACAAAGGAAATGCAGACTTAACTATAATAACGTGAAGTAACATTTTGAAAAGTCAAGAGGGGAGAACCAAGCACATATGAATATTTTAGCGTATTTCCCTCTACTTTTTCATTTATTTCATTATCATTTAATCTATTATCGAAGGATTAGGTTGTTTTTGATTTTACCTATGAAAAGTAGCAATGTTATAACATCTTCACATACAAATATGTGTAATAATTTCCTTTGGGTTGATTCCCAGAATTGGTATTATTAGGTCATAAAATAGAAATAATTGATTCTCCAAAAGGGCTATAGTCATTTACCCTGCTAATAGCACTTAAGTGTTTTAAGAGGAAAAGAAATATAGCTTAATAACAAAAAGACAATCCAATTTTTAAAAAGGGCAAAGGACTCAAATGGACATTTCTGCATGGAGTTATACAGATGACCAATGAGCATATAAGAAGGTGACATTATCGGTCTTTTTTTTTTTGGAGAGGTTTTTGCTATAGGGCATATGTGCTCGCCGGAAAGACAGAGCGACATAGAGAGACAGAAAGCAAGAAATCACCCCCTGGGGATGGACATACCACAATCCCTTCTCCTCCATTCTCCTTTCAGGATCTTGGGCACACATGCACACATGCCTGGCAGGAGTTTAGGCCACCGGATCCGGGACTCGAACTGTGGTCAACTACATGGCAGTCCAGTGACATAGCCATTATGCCAACTGCTGGTCCCCATTATTGGTCTTTAAGAATATGCAAATCAGAACCACAATGAGATACTACTTTATACCTACCAGGATGGCTACAGTTTACAAACAAGTGTTGGTGAGGATGGGGAAAAATTGGAACCTTCATACACTGCTGGTGGGAACGTAAAATGGTACACTGTGGAAAACAATTTGGCATTTCCCCAGAAAGTAAACATCAGTTTGGTAAAGACACAGCAGTGCATATAAACAAGGACAGTAGGTTATAGAACAGTGTACCACAATAAGGAACGTTGGTGACATTTAGTATACATTTTTCCCAAAAGAACACTGAGTAGAGCAGATTTTAGATGTGTCCAACATACTGTAATGACAGATGCTGGAAATGTTGAATGTGTTTGTATCCTTGATTTGATCAGTGCACACTGTATACTTGTCTTGAAAAACCGCTCCATACCTGGTAGATATATATAATAATCATATGTAAATCAGAAATGATCAGAAATTTTTTAAAAAGATTTTTGCTATAGGGTGCATGTGCTTGCCAGAGACAGAGAGACAGAAAATGAGAAATCACTCCCTGGGAGGGATGGCTAAACCACAGTCCCTTTTCCTCCATTCTCCTCTTGGGATCTTGGGCACACACACACACATGCCTGGTGTGAGTTTTAAGCTGCCAGGCCCAGAACTCGAACTGTGAGAGTCGAGTGACATAACTATTACGCCATCTGCTGGTCACATCATAAACATTTTTTAAGTTAAATGTAGAATTGCCCCATAACCCAGCAATTCTACTCCTAGGCATGTACCCAAAAGAATTGAAAACAGAGATTCCAACAGATAACTTGTGCACAGATGTTCATGGCATCATTATTCCCCATAGCTGTAGGCAGAAATAACTCAAGTATCTATTAGCAGACAAACAGATAAACTAAATATGGCATATCCGTACAATAGACTCCACTATAGATAAGAATGCGGTCTGGACATGCTTCAGTGTGGATAAACTTTTAAAACATGATGCTAGTGACAAAAGCCAGACACAACAGGATAAATGCTGTGTGGCTCCATTTACATGAAATAGCTAAAGGCAGGTTCATAGACACAAAGTAGATTAGTGGGTCCCAGGTGCTGGGAAGTGGAAGGGTGGACTCAGTGCTATGCTGGATGGGTGGAGTTGCTGTTTGTAGTGAGGAAAGGACTTTGAAATAACTTGATGGGTGCCTAGCATAGTGGATATAAATGCTTCCGAATTGGAACTTAGAAATGGTTAAGATGGGGGACCAGCAGTTAGCGTAATGGCTATGTCGCTGGACTCCCACGTAGTCTACCGCGGTTTGAGTCCCGGACCCGGAAGCTTAAACTCACTCCGGGCGCATGTGCGTGCATGCCCAAGATCCCAAGAGGAGAATGGAGGAGAAGGGATTGCGGCGTAGCCATCCTCCCTGGGGGGTGATTTCTCGCTTTCTATCTCTCTGTCTCTCTCTGGTGAGCGCACACGCCCTATAGCAAAAACCTCTAAAAAAAAAGAAATGGTTAAGATGGGGCTGGCCCATAGCGCAGTAGTTAAGGCTGTGTGCGGGAAGCCAGATCTCACATGGCCAAACCATAGTTTGAAACAAGACAGGAAGCATGCCCAGAAAGCTGGCAGGAAGAAGGAATGGAGAAAAGGGGATTCCAGCATGATCAGGCCCTACTGGGGAGCACTCTCTCTCTCTCTTTCTCTGGCATAAAAAATATTATGATGACACATTTTATTTATCACAATAAAAAAAGAAAACAGGCCCAGCCTGTGGCGTGGTGAGACCCAGTAGCTTGAGAAACATGCTTGACGTGCATGCATGCATGCCCAAAATCCTGAGAGGAGGGAGAGATGGAAGAGAAGGCATTGGGCATGACCATTCCCCATGGTGGGGTGCTTTCTCACTTTCCTTCTCTGTCTGTCTGTCTCTCCAGCAAGCACATGTGCCATCTGGCAAATTAAAAAAAAAAAAAAGAAAAGAAAAAGACAGACAGACCAGAAACAGATTTGATATAATTTAGATAGAGGCACAGAAAATCATCGGTGTCTGCCGGCAAGCTTATGAGTAACATCTCTCTGGATGGTAATACTGTCAGTGTCTGCCCTTGGGGCTTGGTCCTATGAAGGAAAGAGAGAAAAGAAGGAAGATGCAGAAGCAAAGACGTAGGTGAGCACAGACAAGCTGTGCTGCTCGGTCATGCTGAGCATCTTTATTTATACATTTGACCAGGCACAGTGAACTGTTTGCAAGCTTTCAAGGTTGCAGTTGAGTTCTACAGTTAGAGATAAGGGCGTTAGTGTCTATCTTTTTCGACCTTGTTACTATCATGTGTGATCCTGTTATGCATGGTCAATCTAGTTTACTTAACGCTGTTCCTCTGCAACTCCGAGTTAGGCTATCTGAGTATGCATCAAAGAGGATAATGTGTGGGCCATAAACAGGCATATAGAACAGGCATCGCATGACCTAGCCACGGTCAGGATGTTCCCTGTGTCCTATGTGGTTATTTCCACAGAGCCCCTGACATCTAAGGCATGTTTCAGCCAGCTCTAGAGAGTAATTAACAAGACATGCAGATAACTGCTTCATACTGCCAGGCTGCATACCCTCACTGAAAATTGTATTTTTTATTTCCAGTAAAATTTTGTACATAGCTAAGGAAATCTCTTTTTTTCTTCTAAGTTACTAAAAATCTAAATCTAGGGAACTTCATGATGGCCAGCTTGAGTAGCTATGGGTTTTTTGTTTGTTTTTTATTTGTTTATTTAGAGGTTTTTGCTATAGGGCGCATGCGCTCACCAGACAGACAGAGAGAGACACAGAGACAGAAAGCGAGAAATCATCCCCCCAGGGGGGACGGCCACGCCGCGATCCCTTCTCCTCCATTCTCCTCTCAGGATATTGGGCACGTACACACACGCACCCGGCGTGAGTTTTAAGCCACCAGGTCCAGGACGTGAACCGTGGTCGACTACGTAGGAATCCAGCAACATAGCCATTACGCTAACTGCTGGTCCCAGTAGCTATGGGTTTTTATCAAGGGTCTCAAGTTTGTTTTATTCCATAAAGATTTACTGAGCAGTGTCTGAGATACAATAGGTACTTAGTGAATGTTGCTGAGCCAGTTTTCTTTCTAAAGAAAGAGCAGCAGTTTATAGAAGGTGAAATATTTCTTTCAAAACCTAGACTTCATAACATTTTATTTATGACTTAATTATTAACTCTAATTTAAATAACCTGATAATAAATTATGGAATTTTGTAATTGAAAATTCCATATAAACCATATGTAATCCAGCAGTCTGCTGATATAGACTTCTTTTTTTTTTTTTAAGAATTACTTATTTATTATTATTTTTTTAATTTTATTTTGACCAGAGAAAGAAAGAAAGAGAAGGACAGTAAGAAAGCAAGCCACGCCACCAGGTCTGGGATTTGAACCACGATCTTATTCATGACGGAGTCCAGCCCCTGATATAGACTTCCTTTGCTAACTTGAGATAAGAGATCTTATTATCAAAGAATGAAACCACAGTTCAATATTTAAAGTAGCAAAGAACTATTTTAGTAATGAAGTAAAGCCGAGGCTCCTTGAGCAAAACAAACAGATGACCTTAGATAGAGTTTTTTGAGAAGAATTTTTGGAGGGTGGTATGGATTCCAGAGTCTAGGTCAGTTCAAGTCAGCCCTAGAAGTCTGTTCAGTGGAATGGCTTCTACTTTAGCCACTTCAAAGAAGCCTCTGTCACTGAGTGGTGGTTTTCAAAATCAAGTTTACTGAAACCAGTCATTGATCAATCAGCTTTAAGACCAGTTTTGGTGTAGCTGAGGAAGCAGACACGTGGGAGGCCCTGGTGCAATTCCTGGCCCACACTACAAGTTGGGCATAGTGGTGTCACTTGTGGTCCCAGCCGCTTGGGAGACCTAGTCAGGAGGATGGCAACTTAGCAGGACCCTGTCTGGAAAAGTAAAACAACCCGTACTTGCTACTGTGGTCATAGAACTGTCATCTTTCGTAGGAATGGAGACTTAAATTCTCAATATTTATGGCTAGGGATACAATAGAGGCACATTTGTTTTTATGTCTTGCTATCAGTATGTAAGAGTGTAATATGGAACATTTTCCTTAAGCTTTTCTCATTGTGATTACGTGTGAATTTTAGTAGATTTGATATTGGCATTCACTTTAATCACATTTAATGAAGATTAAGACAGGGACCTTTTTGAAAAGGATCATAATGTTAATCAGAGACCAATAAAACAGAAGTC